>NW_024097335.1:117500-517500 GCF_016545835.1 Crotalus tigris | reverse complement strand
GAAGGAGACAGTAGGGAAAATGACATTCCATGGACTATGATATTATTAGACAGAATGGAGTGGAGTGGAACAGAACAGAATAGAATGAGTTGAAAGGGACCTTTACTATTTCAGACAAATGGATGTCCAGTCTCTTCTTAAAAACTCCCAGTGTTGGAGCATTCACGGCTTCTGGAGGCAGGTTGTTCCACTGGTTAATTGTTCTCACTGTCAGGAAGTTTCTCCTCAGTTCTAGGTTGCTTCTCTCCTTGATTAGTTTCCATCCATTGCTTCTTGTTTTGCCTTCTGGGAAAATAAATTGCCCCTCTCTTCTTTGTCACAATATTAACTGTGCAAATTCACGTTATTTGCACAGTGAGGTCTTGGTGCATGCCATGTCATCATGGCTTGTCCCAAAGATGCTTTTCCAAAAAGCAACTGGAAAAGGGGTTGTGGGTTTTTTTGTCTCTTTGAAAAAGTTTTGCTTCTCATGCAAGAAGTTTCTTCAGTTGAACTTGGATGAGAAGCAAAACGCTTTCAAAGAAAAAAAAACAAGAGAGTTCAGTTGTCTTTTGGAAAAGCAGCCTTGGAACAACCATGATTTGGATGAATGAGAATCTCCATAGATGTCATCATGGCCTGTTCTGGACACCTATGAATAAAGGAAAAATCTCCAAATTGAACTCTGTTTCTGATGGTCTTGTGGATACATCCATATAGTGTACATGACCATAGTTTAGAAGTGATTTGCCATTGCTTGCTGTCTTTGCTGGTTAACAGAATAACAGAGCTGGAAGGGATCTTGAAGGTCTTCTAGTCCAGCCCCATGCTCAGGCAGGAAACCCTATATCATTTCAGACAAATGGTTGTCCAATCTCTTCTAAGAAATCTCCAGGGATGGAGCACCTATAACTTCTGGAGGTAAGTCTTTCCACTGATTAATTGTTCTGTCATGAAATTTTCCAGATTGCTTCTCTCCTTGATTAGTTTCCATCCATTGTTTCTTGTCCTGCCTTCGGGTGCTTTGGAGAATAAGTTGACCCCCTCTTCTTTATGGCAACCCCTCAGATATCGGAAGACTGCTATCATGTCACCCCTAGTCCTTCTCTTCATTAAAGTAGACATATCCAATCCCTGCAACCGTTCTTCATATGTTTCAGCCTCCAGTCCCCTAATCACCTTTGTTGCTTTTCTCTATAATCTCCCATTGTAGGCCACAGTTTGTGGACTTCTGGGGATGTCCCAAGCATACACTAAGCAGGTCCATGTTTTGAGAACAACGAAGGGACAACATGCTTCTCCCTCAAAAAAAATAGCAGATTCTGAGGCTCTTGGTTCCTGTTCTATTTTTCTACTTAGTCCTTTTGCTGTTCTCGCTTTAAATAATCTTCCTTTAAAAAGACATCAAGATTGAAGTGGAATTAGTTCTGCACTGTGCAACACATCATTCCATTTAGAAGTTGCTGAGCAGACAGCTCTAAATCTTTCCTTCATGCCTGCTCCATCAGTCAGTCTTGTATAGGGTAAGAAAGGAGGAGATTTGGAATGATTAAAAAGATACTGAGAGATTATATTTTCACCCACGTCTAATGTTCTAGTTTAAGAAATTGAATCAATAACGAATACTAACGGGACAGTTGACTGCATGTGGCGTTCTTGGTGCTTTCTGAGCTTGGTTGTTCGCTTGTAGACATTTCGTTACCCAACTAGGTAACATCATCCATAGTATTACAAATGGGCTTTGCTCTCTGTTTATATAAAATAACTTACCCTGTAGTGTTGGGGCCGTGTGGTTTTCTCCTTGCTAGTTCCTTGAACAGGGTATAGTTTTCTGTTAGTTTGTCTAGTGTTAATCCCTGCTTATCTAGATGTTGGTTGCTTGACAGGATGTGTTCTGGTCTTTTTTGTTTCCTTCTTAGGTTTTTATTGTTCCTTTTAAATGGTATGTAAGTGTGTTTAAAAATATTTCTGCAATCTGGAGGGAGAATTAAAGAATTAATTTAATTAATTTATTAAAGAATAAGTCCTCTTACCTCCTAACTTTCTGAAACCCACAATTTGACTAGTTTCTCTTATGCAAAGGATACATTTGCTAAATTCGTTTGGTTCTTTCAGTTTAGCAAATTAATGATCTGTGGGCATCAAGGCCAATTTTATCCAGAGAGCAAGACTGAGGGGGTCTGGTATAAATCCCCCTGCCCCAATAAGGTGATGGTATCAGCCTCTATTACCTAGGAAAGACACTTTTCATCTACTAATTATAACTGGATGGAAAATTGAAAATTAAAATCAGATTACAATCCTAGGCATGCGCGTTTGAAAATTAATTCTCTCGCCTTAAAATCATTGGGGCTAATTTCTGAGAAATAATGTTTATAGTAGGAATATTCATTTGATGTAGGGATTGTTTTGTTTTTAAAAATCTAGAATATGTAGGAGAAGAGCAGGGAGAGCTGGGGGAGTGGAGTTAAGCAAGTCATCAGCCTAGAATTGTTACATTTCCACAAATGGTCTAAGTCAGACCATTTTATGGTATTTTATACCATATCCAGCCTTTGGTGGTCCCTGTCAGGCCCACATGCATTGCTTTTATTTTGAAGGCGAATGCTATGCACATTCACATCCCTGTTGCACTGCAATAATTATTTAAAGTTTTAGAATTCATGGAAGATACTATTTTCTTGAACCCAAATCATCCATAGCTATTTTATACAATTCACTATTTTAAAAAAAGAAATTCTTAGCATTGGGTCTAAAGTTTAAATAAAACGGTTGGTCATACTTTGATTTAATCATGATTTATTTAACAAGCCGCAACCGATGGGGTTCATCAACATTTTAAGCAGTGGGTTATGATTTAAAAATACATAATACTTAAGTTCCACATAAAACACTCTCCCAAATGAAAACACTTTATGGTAACATGATGTGTGGATTGAGTTCTCCAGTAACAACATTAAAAATTACTACAGTTCTTTAGGCATCTCATGTATATCAAATTGTCTTTTGAAATTAATTTCATGGATATTAACTTTCACGAAGCATGTAATTAAATTTTTGATTCATGGGATTTTAGCATGGCACTAACTATCTGACTAGAAAAAGCTATATTGGCTTTTCGTATGATTGTTTGAAATGTAGCAAAGCTTTCAAGAATTTATGATTTCCAAAACCAAATCAGATGTTGAATATTCCCATTCCATACTTATCATAATCACTTGGGTTCCATCAGAGTTGTGTATAGCAGGAGTGGGGGAGCACATGTATTGTGAGCCAAGCCCCCCCTTCTTTGTTCCCAGGTGATGCTGACAAATATATTAAAGGGGCATGGCTTAGAATGTGATGCCACACCCACTTCTTGCCTGTTTTGATATCTCCTTGCAAACATTTCTGATTGAGTGCAAATAGCTTCTTCAACCTTTTCCCCCTTATTTGTGGTTAGAGAAATTAAAAAAAGGGAGAACAGATTTCTCCAGCAAAACCACATCAGGAGATTTGGGAATGGTGATGTGGCTAAGAACTTTTTAAGCAATTTTTTCAGTCCAATGTCATCTTGGACAGTCCATATTTATTATTATATTATGTTTACAATATTTCCAGTCTGCCCAGTCAACTAGGACTCTTGAGTTGGACACAGTAAAATCACACACACACACACCCCACACGCACATACACACACAGAGAGAGAGAGAGAGAGAGAGAGAGCACAACACAGTCATAATGAAAAACTCCAATAAACAAAAATCTCATAGGTGGCATGGTGGCGCACTGGTTAAGTGCAGTACTACAGGCTACTTCTGTTGACTGCCAACTGCCAGCAGTTCGGCAGTTCAATTCTGACCAGCTAAAGGTTGACTCAGTCTTCCAACCTTCTGAGGTCAATAAAATGAGGATCCAGATTGTTGGGGGCAAATATGCTGACTCTGTAAACCACTTAGAGAGGGCTGTAAAGCACTGTGAAATGGTATATATAAGTCTAAGTGCTATTGCTCGTATTGTCTCATGATTTAATTTAAACTACCCTCTTGAAACACCATTACTTTGAGTAGTCTACAAAATACTACAAAGTGATTAGACACACAAGGAATTTGTGCCACAGAAGCTCTCAGTGTAGAGAGTAATAATAATCATAGAATGGTACCAATAAGAGGAGGTAGTAAAGAATATCATGAAACTGTGTCTCACTTCCTTTGGCCATGTTACATGGGGGAATTTACTGGAGAAAGCAATTGTGTTTGGAAAAGTTAGCAGTAAAAGGAAACCAGAAAACCACTGAAGAACATGGTGGCCGGACACCATCAAGGCTGATACCAGCCAGAGTAAAAAACAACTCAAAAAAGTAGTGCAAGATCACAAAACGTGGAGAGATCTGGCCCATAAAATCACCAAGAGTTGGACCCGACTGAACAGATAACATCTTCATCAGTGCTATACTACTGAAAGATTTAGCCAGGATGATCAGAACTTGAACTAGGTTGTGAAGCCTACCATTAGCCAATGCAGCAATTTCAAGTATGGTATTATTCTAACCAGATGGGTTTATTTTGTCAGGAATAAAACTAGACAGGGGGAGTGAACTTGGAATCTCTCCAGGGGAGGAATCAACGAAGGCCAGATTCCCTTAAGATCCCTGAAACCTTTATCTACTTGTTCCCAAGAAAAGGCAGTTACAATCTGGGGAGATTCCTGTAAATAGGCAAGCAACAATAAAAAAAACTGATCAGTTCACAGTGTCATTCTGCTTCCTGATGCCTGATGGGAATCTCAAGATTGCATTTTGTGTTTCCTGGGTTGTTTCCAAAGGCAGCCTCATGTTAAATGTATTGTGGTAGTTCAACCGAATGGTGATCAAAGCCTCCTTGTGAGCCAAAAGTAAAATTGAGGAAGATTGAGTCTTGATAAAGGAAGAAGTCGGAGAAATAGACTTGGCAAGGATTCTACGGATGTTTCCAATCTGTTGACCAGCTATAAACATAAATATCCTGTTAATGAGCAGTTGGCTTCCTGCCGGGATTCTGAAAACAACCAGAAAGAAGAATAATGAACTGCCACGCCATCATTTTCAATTTTTTTTTAAAAAAAAAACATTTCTCAAGATTAAACGTGATGGTAGTGTTGAAGGAAAAGTCTTCATCATGGTTCAGTCCAAGCCGGGAATAAACAACATGGCGACTGCTTTAGAAAGAAAGTTGCAGCCAAACAGAAAGATGGGTCTGGAAGAAAAGAGAAAAGCAAATGCAGGGAGTGGGTTTTTATACCCTCTGGGGCTCTTAAGGTTGTTTCCTGTTCCTGTTTGAGGCTTTGTATTTCCTGTGTCATGTATTTTGACCTGTGTCCCTTTGGCATCTGTGGGATAATCCTATTATGTCCTGTCTTTGGGTGGGATATGTAGATTTTAGGTGTCTTTGTCTTCTTAATCTTCTAGCTGGGGGGACTCCAACCTTCCTGGATTATTTACATCTGCATTTCTATAGAGCTGGTTTCTGCTTGGGGGAGGGAGACTTGGGACTATTAAGAGGCATGCTTTTCTGCCTCTTTAAGATTCTTTGAGAAAATATATTTTTCTGCCCTTTTAATATTTTCTTCTCTGGGGAGGACTGACTTCCCACAGTAGAAATAGCATGTAGACTTATAGCCCGCTTCACAATGCTTTAAGCCAGGGGTCCCCAACCCCCGGTCCGTGAACCACTACTGGGCCAGCAACCGGTCCTCACAAACAAGACCCATCCATGAGATGCAGGCAGCACACAAAACCACACACCCTCCTGTCCGTGGAAAAAACTCTCTGCATGGAATTGATCCCTGGTGCCCAAAAGGTTGGGGACCTCTGCTTTAAGTGGTTTACAGAATCAGCATATTTGCCCCCAACAATCTGGGTCCTCATGTTATTAACCTCAGAAGGATGGAAGGCTGAGTCAACCTTGAGCCAGTCATGATGATGATGATGATGATATTAATAATAATAATAATAATACTAAAGTTGGAAGGGATCTTGGAAACCCTATACCATTTCAGACAAATGGCTGTCCAGTCTCTTCTTAAAAACTTCCAGTGTTGGAGCATTCACGGTTTCTGGAGGCAGGTTGTTCCATTGGTTAATTATTCTAACTGTCAGGAAGTTTCTCCTTAGTTCTAGGTTGCTTCTCTCCTTGGTTAGTTTCCATCCGTTGCTTCTTGTCCTGCCTTCAGGCGCCTTGGAGAATAGCTTGACTCCCTCTTCTTTGTGGCAGCTCCTGAGATATTAGAAGACTGCTATCATGTTCCCCCTCGTCCTTCTCTTCATTAAACTAGACATACCCAATTCCAGCAGCCTTTCCTTATATGCTTTAGCCTCCAGTCCCCTAATCATCTTTGTTGCTCTTCTCTGTATTCTTTCTAGAGTCTCAACATTTTTTTTTACATCGTGGTGACCAAAACTGGATGCAGTATTCCAAGTGTGGCCTTACCAAGGCATTGTAAAGTGGTATTAATACTTCACGTGATCGTGATTCTATCCCTCTGTTAATGCAGCCTAGCACTGTGTTGGCCTTTTTGGCAGCTGCAGCACACTGCTGGCTCATATTTAAGTGATTGTCCACTAGGACTCCGAGGTCCCTCTCACAGTTACTACTATTGAGCAAGATACCCCCTATACTATACCTGTACATTTGGTTTTTCTTGCCTAAATGTAGAACCTTACTTTTTTCACCATTGAATTTCATTTTGTTAGATAGCGCCCAATGTTCAAGTCTGTCCAGATCCTCCTGCATCCTAAGCCTATCTTCTGGAGTGTTGGCTATTCCTGCCAGCTTGGTGTCATCTGCAAATTTGATGATTTCCCCATCTATCCCCTCGTCCAAATCGTTGATGAAGATGTTGAAGAGCACTGGGCCCAGACCAGAGCCCTGGGGCACCCCACTACACACTTCCTTCCATGTAAATGCAGTTCCATTGATGTTAGCCATTCAGTCATGTCTGACTCTTGGTGAGTCTCTGGACTAGATCTCTCCACATTTTCTGATCTTGCACTACTTCTTTGACTTGTTCTATGTTCTGGTTGGTATCAGCTTTGGTGGGGTCCAATCACCTGGTTTCCTTTTACTGCAAACTCTTCCAAACAGAATTGCTTTCTCCAGTGAATCCCCCCACATGTAATTTTTTGATTTTTGCCTTCTAGTGACATGTCTGGTGTTATGCGTGCCAGTACTTGCTTGTTAGTCACCTTTGCTGTCCAAGGAATACGCTGGAAACTTCTCCATCACTATAGCTCAAACGAGTCATTTTCTTCTTGTCTTGTTTTTTTAAGGTCTAAGGCAGGGGTCTTCAAACTTGGCCCTTTTATGACTTGTGGACTTCAACTTCCAGAATTCCTCAGCCAGGCACGCTGGCTGAGGAATTCTGGGAGTTGAAGTCCACAAGTCATGAAGGGGCCATAGTTCACCCATGCTGGCTGAGGAATTCTGGGAGTTGAAGTCTGCAAGTCATAAAAGGGCCAAGTTTGAAAACTTTTGGTCTAAGGGTAAACACATGTAATTTAAAAATAATCTCATCATCCTGAAAAGTCAACATTACTCAATTTAAAAACAAAACAAAACAAAATCATCAGAATAAAAAGTTAACACAGAGAAATAGAGACACAATCACCTGGTTAAAGAATGTTTCTTACCTAAAAGCATAAAAGTATTGAGACTGGATTAGACCAAGGACGTACCTGATCTAATATCGTTTGAACAGTACAGATGGTCCTTGATGTACGACCATAATTATATGATGGTCATAAAATGGGTCGGTAATGTGACCTTTTTTGTGGTGGTTGTTAAGCAAATGTGGCAGTTGTTAAATGCCATGGTATTCCAAGTACAGATAGTCCTCGATGTGCAACCATAATTGAGCCCAAAATTTCTGGTGCTAAGCGGGACATTTGTTATGCGAGTTTTGCCCCACTTTATAACATTTCTTGCCATGGTTGTTGAGTGAAACACTGCAGTTGATAAGGTAGTAACATGGTTGTTAAGTAAATCGGGCTTCCCCATGGACTTTGCTCACCAGAAGGTCGCAAAAGGGGATCATGTGACCCCGGGACACAGCAATGGTTGTAAGTATGAACTAGTTGCCAAGCATCTGAATTTTGATCCCATGATGATGGGGACGCTGCAAAGGTCGTAACTGTGAAAAACGGCTGTTTTTTCAGTGCCGTTGTAACTTTGAACGGTCACTAAATGAACTGTTTGTAACATGCAGGATGTGTCTACAGAATCAAGTCTACAGACTAAGCTTCTTTCCTAGGTGAGGTTTCAAAGTTTATAAACAGCTCTGCAGAATTACAGTAGCTGCGCATATTTCTTGAAGATCAGCTTGAAATGTGAGACAGTATCCGCTTGTTACATCAGATCCTGATTGCTACAGGTATCTTACCTGGGAGTTGGCAAATCAGTTCTTAAAGAAAGCAATAACATCATAAGCCAGCCTAGATCAGAAAAGGAGGGAACAGCTAATTGGTGAGAAACAGCTGCAGTAAGGGGAGAAGAAGGAGGGGTGGGGGGTAAAACACAGAAATTTCTTTTAAACATCTAAGATCTTTTCAAGCCTTGTGCAGAAATAGAGAACAGGTGCCATTTTATACGGGAAAACATAGCGTTACCTGGTGCACACTATTCATTTTATTCACTGTTATACACAGACTTCCTTTACCCCTTTCCACCCACTTCCTCACTGAGGAGTATATAGTGTGCTTGACAATGCAGATTAAGTCAGGGTTCAATTGTTTTTCTTTTTTCTTTTTTGATTGATTGCTTAAGGGTCATCAAGTTGGTGTCATCTCTTGGCAACCATATACTTAAGACTTCTCCCCCAACATGCATTTACTGGTCTTCCCATGGTGCATCTGTACATGTACAGGCAGTCCTCGGCATACGACCACAATTTGAGTCCAAAATTTCCATTGCTAAGCACGACGGGCGTTAAGGGAATTTTGTCCCATTTTACAACTTTTCTTGCCCCAGTTGTTCAGTGAATCAGCGCCGTTGTTAATTTAGTAACACGGTTGTGAAGTGAATCTGGCTTCCCCAATTGACTTTGCTTGTCAGAAGGTCCCAAAAGGGGATCATGTGACCCCGGGACACTGCAGCTGCCATAAATGACAGGCTAGTTGTCAAGCCTCTGAATTTGGATCATGTGACCATGGAGATGCTGCAATAGTTGTTAAGTGTGAAAAATGGTTCTAAGTCACTTTTCCAGTGCCGCTGTAACTGAACGGTCACTAAATGATTGGTTGTAAGTCAAGGATTTCAAGGTACTAATTTAACAGCTAACCAGCTTATGTAATGTGAGATGTATAATGTAATGTTGGGAATGACTCAGCAGGGTCTATGTCCCTTTAAGAGCCAGCTGGGTCTCTATCTCTTTAAGAGCCTTGGGGGAAGGAAAGGGAAGCCTCTGCAGATGTGTGCTCTCTCTTCCTTTTCCTGCTGTAACTGTGGTGTGTTGGATCCTGCTGTATTAGCACATGTATGTATATTGTTCCTGGTGTATGATATTGTAGATAGTGTAAGATAAACTACCATTTACTATAGACCACTGATTACTGTGTTTACTCTTGGGTTATCCTGCACAATAAGACTGTGCACACTCTGACAAACGACTACTTGAAATTGACTGTGACCGTCATCCTCTCCTTCTCTTCCTTCCACTCTTCCCAGCATGACAGACTTCCTAAGAGTTTTAATTTGTGTTAATAATACTTTGCTATGGATATAAAACCTGTTCCTATGACTCACTTAATTTTTGAGGTCTGCAAACCATATCATGAGATGGTACAGTATATTATTCTGGTCAATGACCACAATAAAGAATAAAGATATTCAGACTTAATTAAGCAAGTAGTGGGCCCAATGAATCGTGGGAACACCAGGAAATCATTTGATCCAGTCAACTAATCCCAAAGTTGTTAGATTTGGCCCAAAGTGACCCAATCTTACCAAGTGCTTAATACATCTTCCCAATCAACACTTTTCTTAAAAAGAGACCCACAAAAATGGAGCTTCTGTAGACTGGCTTTCCCCAACCTTTGCAGCTTGGTGGCTCGGCTGGGGGAGGGGGAGAGGGGAACTGGGCCTTGCAAGCGGTGGGCTGGAGCGCACACACATGTACACAGCTCCACTCATGCAAACAGCAGGCCGACATACATGTGCATGTGCACACAACTGGACTGCAAGATGAGTTGGGTGCGCATATGCTGGCATGCCACCTGGGCAAATGGAGCTACGTGCACACATACTTGCTGTCCCACGGTTTGTGCGTGTGGAGCTGCATGTATACAGGTGAGCCGGCTTGCCACTTGCATGACCTGGTTCTGAATAGGCCACAGGCCAGTGGTGGGCCCCAACCTAGGAGTTGGGGACCCCTGCTCTAGATGACATGAAGCAATAAAAACAGGGCAGAAATATTTGTGGGTGAATTTTGTCTGCAGTGCAGAATTTTAATCGTTGTTGTTTGCTCTGCAACAAGTCCTCTTAAGATTGTGCATTGTTGGTGCACCCAGGTGAGTCAACTGACTAAGAGAAAGAATGGTCACCACAATGTAAAAAAGATGTTGAGACTCTAGAAAGAGTACAGAGAAGAGCAACAAAGATGATCAGGGGATTGGAGGCTAAAACATAGAAGGAATGGTTGCTGGAATTGGGTATGTCTAGTTTAATGAAGAGAAGGATGAGGGGGGACATGGTAGCAGACTTCCAATATCTCAGGGGCTGCCCCAAAGAAGAGGGAGTCAAGCTATTCTCCAAAGCATCTGAAGGCAGGACAAGAAGCAATGGATGGAAACTAACCAAGGAGAGAAGCAACCTAGAACTGAGGAGAAACTTCCTGACAGTTGGAACAATTAACCAGTGCAACAACCTGCCTCCAGAAGCAGTGAATTCTCCAACATTGGAAGTTTTAAAGAAGCGATTGGGCAGCCATTTGTCTGAAATGGTATAGGGCAGTGTTTCCCAAACTTGACAATTTTAAGGCATGTGGACTTCAACTCCCAGAATTCCACAGCCAGCGTTGCTGGCTGTGGAATTCTGGAAGTTGGAGTCCTCATGCCTTAAAATTGTCAAGTTTGGGAAACACTGGTATAGGGTTTCCTGTCTGAGCAGGGGGTTGGACTAGATAACCTCCAAGGTCCCTTCAGACATCATCATCATCATCATCATCATTATTATTATTACAGCTGATCCATTCACCTTGTGGGAAAAGAACTAGAGCTGGTTTCCATTTTTTTATTTTGTGTTTTATTATTTTATTTTGTAAACAGTTGTAGGATTTGGAGAACATCTACATGTATACCTTGAGTTACGGCCATAAGGGAGCCTGCCCATTACGGTTGTTAACAGTTGCCAAGCTGTTTCTGCAACAGTCATAAAGTGAAGATGTTGTTAAAGATATACATGACTTGCTGTGGTACAGTTTAGTTGAAAACCTGCAAGTAAGTGCCGGCTTTCGGCAAAAAACATCGTATAATGTGGTCATGTGACTGCTGGATGCCGAAAACGGTTGTAAATGTGCTGTGTTGCTAAGATTTGACTGTGAGGGGATGATCGTCCAAATGCCTACGGGTACATCCAGGTCTTTAAAGCCTGGGAAAAGCCAACATGGAAGATTGGAAAGGAAAACCAGTAACACCGCCATATCTAAGTGAGCTACTGTAGAAAAGATTTTGTTCAAAAAAAAAAAAAAAAAACCCAGTGGTACAATGCCATATTTTTAATTAAAAAAAAATCTTTTACCAGAAGTTTAATAATTAAAATAAAGGCATGATGTTTCAACTAATCTTTGTTCAGAATATTAAAAATAGGAGAGATTTTTTTCATCTAGACATTGATTAAGGATTGAGCATTTTCATTCTATTAAGCTAAACGGGAACATTCCAAATCACTTCATAAATCAATGCCAGAAGCAGAGTTAGCTTTTAGCAGTTATTACAGCTGAGTTGTCAGGAGATTTGGTTGTCTGGTTAGATGCCACTGGACTGAGTTCAATTCCTGATGTCTTCATGGACAAATGTTTGCCATCTTGATGTGTCTCCAGTAATAACTTATCACTCTTTAACTGGCTTTTTGGTCCCTCCCTCCCTCCCTCCCTCCCTCCCTCCCTCCTTCCTTCCTTCCTTCCTTCCTTCCTTCCTTCCTTTCCCCCTCCCTTTCCTTCCCTCCCTTCCCTCCTCCTTCCTCCCTCCCTCCTTCCTTCCCTCCCTGTCCCTCCCTCCCTCCCTCCCTCCCTCCCTCCTTCCTTCCTTCCTTCCTTCCTTCCTTCCTTCCTTCCTTCCTTCCTTCCTTCCTTCCTTCCTCCTTACTGACTTCCTACATTCTCCCTCCCTCCCTCCTTCCTTCCTTCCTTCCTTTCTTCCTTCCTTTCTTCTCAACTTCCATCTTCACCAAGAGAAAACGAACCCCAGTTAATTTCCCTCCCCACTTTTTAGCTATTACATTTTGTGTTTTTATACTTTTGTAGTATTTTATTTATATAGTTTGATTTTTTTAAAAAAATATTGTAATATTAAATAGTTAATATTGTAAGAGTTACCCTGTGGTAAGATAGATAGCCAATAAATAAACAAACAAATAAATAAAATTTACCCTAAAATAGCTGAGCCCATAATAAGGATGATATGTAGAATGTTTGAAACTGGAATAGAACATTCCTCTCTGAGACCATATTGTCAGTTCGATGTTTAATTGTTACTAAATGCTGCGTAGGAGACATTGTCAATAGAGGTTTACAGTAGTGACATACAATAAATAACAAATGACTTGGGGAAGAGATTTATTTGAATCATCGGGCAGAAAGTCAGGGCACTTTCGGGTTGAATGCATGCACACACACACACACTGTAAAAGAGAACAATTGCATAGGATCAGCTGTTCCCCCCCCCCTGTTTGGGGGCCTTTTTTGAGTGGCACTTCCACACCTCTCCAATTTTGAGGTTCCTGGGGCCTTCAGGAATTCTAAATTTTGTTTGTTGTTTCTTTCTTGTTTTCCCCCAGAACTGTACGAATATCTACATGACAAGCCATAGTAAATGGGCCACCTGTTTCTATTCTCTCTCCATCTTCCCTGCACACACTGGCAATCTGTCTCTTTGAAAATGATCAGGAAATAACAGGAGCACTTAATGCTCTTTGAATCTTGCTCTTTTAGTGCCTTTGATACTCCCACGTGCAAAGTTCCTCTCTCTCTCTCTCTCTCTCTCTCTCTCTCTCTCTCTCTCTCTAGCAAATAAATAAATAAATAAATCTCCAAGAACATCTGGCCTTTTGTCTCCGATCTTCTTTGGCAGGAAAATATTTTGATTTGTTGTTTGCAAAGATGTACAGCAGTTTGTCCTTATGCAAACCAGCCTGTTCGCTAAGTACCCGTTGCCAAAAAAAAAATTGTGTTTGTTTGAATTTGTGAAGCTTGCCTTCTTGATTCTCCGGGGTGAGCAATACCAGACTATGTGCCTCTCCTAACCTTCCGGAATGTTCTCCTTGTGCTGAGGGCGTCGGGATGAAGCAGAGAAAAGGGGGCGTTTTACATTTAATAATCTGTTGAGGATCATTGGTCTCTTGTTTAGATTGAGTTTGATTTTATATTTCCAAAAATATAAAAATATAAATATTTATTTATTTATATCCCACCCTTATTAATGTTTACAAATAACCTGAGGCAGTGAACATATCGAATATACCTTCCTCTTCCTATTTTCCCCATAGCAACAACCCTGTGAGGTGAGTTGGGTGAGAGAGAGAGAGAGTGACTGCCCCAAAGTCTCCCAGTCGGCTTTCATGGCTAAGACGGGACTTGAACTCCCCATCTCCTAGTGATTGGCCCAAAGTCATCCAGCTGGCTTTCATGCCTAAAGCAGGACTAGAACTCACCATCTCCTGGTGATTGGCCCAACGTCACCCAGCTGGCTTTCATGTGTGCCTGGCTGAGGAATTCTGGGAGTTGAAGTCCACAAGTCATAAAAGGGCCAAATTTGAAGACCCCTGTCATGTTGTTATTGTTAATTGCGAAGTCATGTCCGACCCATCGTGACCCCATGGGGACAACGTTCCTCCAGGCCTTTCTGTCCTCTACCATATTCTGGAGTCCCTTTAAGCTCATGCCTCCCGCTTCAGTGACTGCATCCAGCCACCTCATTCTCTGTCGTCCCCTTCTTCTATTGCCCTCCATCTTTCCCAGCATTAGGCCCTTCTCCAGTGGTCCTTCCTTCTCATTAGGTGGCCAAAGTACTTGAATTTCAACTTCAGGATCTGTCCTTCTAAAGAGCAGTTGGGGTTGATCTCTTCTAAGACTGACCAGTTTGAATGCCTTGCAGTCCAGGGGACTCGCAGGAGTCTTCCCCAGCACCATAGTTCAAAGGCCTCAGTTCATATCCTGTCATATCCCCATCTAAAATGGTAGCACAGGGCAGATCACAAGCAGATTACTCTCTGCTCAACCCCCCCCTTTTTTTTTTAACCAAATTCCTTTGGTCCCTCTTGCTTGACAGAACCCTGATTCACACGCTTGGCTAAGCTGATGTAATTTTTTTTTATTTAGCTGAGGTGTGAGTTTATGCGTTTATTCTGTAAATCCTGTAAGCAAAATATTGCTTTAAAACGTGCGTGTATAACTGCAGATTCAAAAGTTTCCACGCTTAGTCTGCAATCCAGTGCTGTGTCCATCAGAGGCATTGTTTTATGAGCCTGCCCAGATACTAAGAAAAAATAAGAACACTAAAAAAAAGAAGGCATCTTTTTCTCCATCAATCAATATATTGATATGTGGGGAAAACAAGCATGATTTACAAGGATAAAAACAGAGAGACAAGCATAGGGAATTAGACGAAGTTCTTTATGTCTTCCAAGTGACTTCTTTATTCTTCTTTTTCTGATCTTAATTTATAATGCCTTGGTAAGACCGCACCTGGAATACTGCATCCAGTTTTGGTCACCACAATATAAAGAAGATGCTGAGACTCTGGAAAGAGTGCAGAGAAGATCAACAAAGGTGATTAGGGGGTTGAAGGCTAAAACATATGAAGAAAATAGTTGCAGGAACTGGGTATGTCCAGTTCAGGAGTCTTCAAACTTGGCCCTTTTATGACTTGTGGACTTCAGCTCCCAGAATTCCTCAGCCAGGCACGCTGAAGACCCCTGTTCTAGTCAATGGGGAAAGTCAGATTCATTTAATTACCTTGTGACTCGCTTAACAACTTCAGTGAATCTCTTAACAGTTGTGACAAAAATGGACGTTAAATCAGATGTGCCTTGTTTGGCAATGGAAATTGTGATCCCCCTTGTGGTTGTTAGTCAAGGACTACCTGTAGTAAATAATGCAGGTTCTAGTTGCATTATTAGAATAGAATAGAGCTGGAAGGGACCTTGGAGGTCTTCTAGTCCAGCCCCCTGCACAGGCAGGAAACCCTATACCATTTCAGACAGGTGATTGTCTAGTCTCTTCTTAAAGAGCTCCAGTGATGGGGGACCCATGATTTCTGGTGGCAAGCTGTTCCACTGGTTGATTGTCCTCACTGTCAGGAAGTTTCTCCTTAATTCCAGGTTGCTTCTCTCCTTGACCAGTTTCCAACCATTGTTTCCCTCTGGTGCTCTGGTGAATAAACTGGCCCCCTCTGCCTTGTGGCAGCCCCTCAAATACTGGAACACTGCTATCGTGTCTTCCCTATTTCTTCTTTTCTTTAGAGTGGCCAAACTCAAGTCCCATAGCTGTTCTTCGTACGTTTTAGCCTCCAGGCCTTTGATCATCTTAGTTGCTCTTCTCTGATTTTTTTTCCAAACTCTCAACATCTTTTTTTGTGATAGGGTGACCAAGATTGGCTACATTATTAAATTTGGCCATGTATCCCTTCATTAATTGCTGTGAACTAGGACCTCCTTTGAAAAGAAAACACACTTCATCTTTGAAGGAATGCTAATAAAACCCTGGGATCTTAATTTGATAAGATTCCCATTGAGGCGCTTCTGGTAAATCCCTGAGGTAATTCTTAATTAACCTTTGGTGTTAAATGGCTCGGTTGCTTTTGCAAAGAAACATTGGGGGTTGAGAGAGAGCGAAAAAGGGCATCCGTTAATTCTTTCACACAAATAGAGAGATAGAAACAAAATACAATGACATTAGTACATGGACAATTTGTTTGTATCTTTTGATAGCCCCAAAGATGACACACTGGTTCCGTCTGTAACTTCCTCGGTTACTGAATTAAAGTGTTTCTTGGGTTTTGAACAGTTACTTCAGCATTGGGTCATTGAGGGGGTCAAATGCATTGTGGGGATATCAAAAAGGAGTCATTTCATACAGTCAGTCGGCTCTCAGTGGGTGAATTTGAATCTTAAACACATGCAAGGTTAACAAAATGGAATGGTTTCGGAGACACCTAAAACCTCCGTTACAAAATATACGGCTAGGATTTAACACAATGGTTTTCACATGTGGGAGATTTAGGATGTGGGGACTTCAACTCCCAGAATTCCCCAGCCAGTAAAAGGTCAAGGTCAAGGTTTCCCTATCCAGTCCTGTCTGACTTAAGATGCGGTGCTCATCTCTGTGCCAGGAATTGTAGATTTTGGCTTGCATAAGCATGAAATCAATTATGGAGTCCTTGATTGTTTTCTTGCAGATGTTTCATTACCCAACTAGGTAACATCATCAGTGGTACAGGGAGAGGAGTTTATTCTATGTTTAAATACAGTGGCTTGCCCAGTTGGTGTTGGTGGGGGCATTCTTGGTGGTTCCTTGAGTCAGTGGTGGGATTCAAATATGTGAACAACCGGTTTTCTGTGTGGATGCCGCTTTTAGAAGTCCATTCTGGGCCTGGGCAACAAAAAATTAGATACCGATTCTGCCGAAGTGGTGCAAACCGGCTGAATCCCACCACTGCCTTGAGTGGGGTATTGTTTACTGTTGTTTGATGGTTTGATTGGAATATTTATTGCTTGATTGTTGATCTAGTATTAATCTTGGTGTTAATTTCTGCTTATCTAGGTGTTGATTGCTGACAAAGAAGTGTTTGGGCCTTTTTCGTTCGTTTTTAGCTTTTTGATTGTCTCTTTTGAATGATATGTAAATGTTGTTTTTCTCTATGTGTCTGTTGATGGCTGATTTGCCTGAGTTTCAGGCTTCCCTAGCGTTTTTGGTTGAGGATGCTCGTAGATTCCCAGTTGAAACTATGGTTAGGTCTGTCCCCACGTAGTACAATTAAAAAGTTCTCATCATGTCTTCTGGCTGCTAGTTGGTGTTTATGGATGCTCCATGTTTGTCTTCTCCCTGTTTGTCCTACATAGGGACTGTTGCAGTCTTTACACTGTATGATGTAGATGATTCCTGTTTTTACTTTTGGGACTGCTGGGTCTTTTGGTTTACTTATGAAATTAATTAAACACTTCTGAATTGGTGCAATGTAGCTCAATCTGCCATTTTAAACACAAAGATAGTTTTTTCCCTCATGCCGTCACTCTGCTGAACACCAAATTCCCACAGCACTATCCTAGGTCTAGGAATATTTATTCATGTAGTAGAGCTGTACTACTATTAGAATGGAATGGAATGGAATGGAATAGAATAGAATAGAATAGAATAGAATAGAATAGAATAGAATAGAATAGAATAGAATAGTTGGAAGGGACCCTGGAGGTCTTCTAGTCCAACCCTCTGCTCAGGCAGCAAAGCTAGACCATACCAGTCAAATCACTGTCCAATCTCTTCTTAAAAAGTTCCAGTGTTGGAGCACCCACAACTTCTGGAGGCAAGTTGTTCTACTGGTTAATTGTTCTGACTGTCAAGAAATTCTCCTTAGTTCTAGGCTGCTTCTCTCCTTGATTAGTTTCCATCCGTTGCTTCTTGTCCTGCCCTCAGGCGCTTTGGAGAATAGCTTGACTCCCTCTTCTTTGTGGCAACCCCTGAGATATTGGCAGACTGCTATCATGTCACTCCTCTTCCTTCTTTTCATTAAACTAAACATACCTAATTCCAGCAACTGTTCCTTACATGTTTTAGCCTCCAGTCCCCTAATCATCTTTGTTGCTCTTCTCTGCGCTCTTTCTAGAATCTTAAATTTTTTTTTACATTGTGGTGACCAAAACTGGATACAGCATTCTAAGTGTCACCTGACCAAGGGATTATAAAATGGTATTAACACTTCATGTGATCTTGATTCTATCCCTCTGTTAATGCAGCCTAGCACTGTGTTGGCTTTTTTGGCAGCTGCAGCACACGGTTGGCTCATATTTAAGTGATTGTCCTTCTCATTTATCCTTCTCATATTATCTCTCATATTATCTTCTCATATTATTCTCATATTATCCTTCTCATCTTTCATATTACCTTCTATTTTTGCTATCTTATATTACTTTGTATGTACACCGAGAGCTTATACACCAGAGACAAATTCCTTGTGTGTCCAATCACACTTGGCCAATAAAGAACATTAGTATGCCTACAGTTGGTCCTATCACTTTAAATACAGATCTTTTTCTGAAACTGGTTTTTAGAGGCATAGGTAGAAACGGGTGAATGGACAGAAGATTCCACCCTCTTTGTTTCTTACTGGGGAACCAGACTGTGTAACATTCACAACACATTTTGGAAACGCCAGGTCACAGAAGCTTCATCTGGGTGTTGCCATTTTGTCTGTGCTCCATCGGTCACAAATTCCTCTGAAGAGTTTTACTCAAGGGGTGTAATTCAAGCATTCAGGAGATGTTGCCAAATTTTAATGCGTACACCATCAATCTAGGAGCAAAGTTAGAGTGGGTCAGAGAAACTTTTGATTAAGATTCCAAAATCCATATTAGCCTATTAACTTTGATTAACTCCATTCAAGGACTCAACACAGCTTCTTTATAATTCTCTGTCATGCAAGGTGGTAAATAAAGCAAAAGTCAAGATGAGCACGTGGAAGAGAAGATGCTCAGAGTGTGGTTAATGTTCAAATTTAACAGCCACGGTCTTAAGGTAGAACGTAAGAGTGGGCTGCAGACGTTTCAATTAAAGCCTATATCAAGGAGCGAGACGGCTCTAAATTGAACTTATTCTTCTTCCAATGATGATTGAGATGAAGAAGCCCATTGAGTTGATTTCCAGGGTGTGAAGATAATAAAAGAAAAGTTCTGTTGATTCTCAGAATCAAACTGGCTCCAGACTTAGGGGAGAAATACATACTATAAGTTCCCAACTATAGAGAAAATTGGTGCTATTATCAAGGCTGGAAATAACCTTCAGCTGGCAATCAATACTTGTCAAATTGCTTAGCTTTATCTACCTGTTCAAGGAAACGTAACTGGAGAAGGACCTGGAAAGAGATGAAAAGTCTTGTGAAGGCACCAGGCTAGAAACCAGGAGACTGTGAGTTCTAGTTCCGCCTTAGGCATGAAAGCTAGGTGGATGACTTTGGGCCAATCACCAGGAGACAATGAGTTCTAGTCCCACCTTCGCCCTGAAAGTTGGCTGGGTATCTTTACGCCAATCACCAGGAGACTGTGAATTCTAGTCCGGTATTAGGCATGAAAGCCACTGGGTGACTTAGGACCAATCACACTCTCTCAACCCTACTCACCTCACAGGATTGTTGTTGGGGAAAAAAATAGGAGGAGGAAGGAGTATCAGGTATATTCACTATCTTGAGTTCTTTATAAAAATAATAAAAGTGGGATTAAAAAATATAAAATAAAATCACTTGGCTGGAAAGCAAGAGGCATTTGTTAATCACCTATCCATAGACTTGGAAAGTAAGGTGAAGAAAACACACTAATTCATATTGTGTCCAACCTAATTGTAGCCCACAATTCTCTCCATTCAGATGAATCTTTCCACAACAATCTTTTTCTCTAAATCCCCCTCAGTTGATACTAAGCATAAGAACCAATGAACCAAATACACAGCAGATCAACTTAGTGAAATATTATGTGCCCAAATAAATGAAAGCAACGGTAATAATTGTTCCATATTTCCCCACTCTGGTTATTCAAGTTTAATGCTTGGGTTTTTTTAGGCCTCAACGGAGTGCGGTAGCTCAACGGTTAAGATGTTGGGCTTGTTGGCTGAAAAAACAATAGCTCAGGTTTGAGACCCGAGCTGCACATGATGGGGTAAGCTCCTGTCCTCGCTCCAGCTCCTGTCAATCTAGCAGTTTGAAAGCATGCAAATGCAAGTAGATAAATAGGTACCATTTCAGTGGAAAGGTAACAACTCTCCGTGATGTCATGCTGCCTACATGACTGAGGAAATATTTTCAGGCAGCACTAGTTCAATGGCCTTGAAACAGAGGTCAGCACCACTACTTATAATTGGCAACGACTAGCAGAATAAAATCTGCAGGGACTCCTTTACCTTTTGGGCCTCAAGAGCTTTTAACTGACTTTATATGGCCTGGCGAATAGGTTCTTCAAGTTGGTTGACTGACTGTTTAGGCCAGGGGTGGGGAACCTTGGCTCTTTTATGACCTGTGGACTTCAACTCCCAGAATTCCTGGGCCAGCATGGCTCAGCTTGGAAACCTCTCCCTTTCCCCTCAGCATGGCTGGCTCAGGAATTCTGGGAGTTGAAGTCCACGAGTCATAAAAGAGCCAAGGTTCCTCACCCCTGGTTTAGGCAGAGATTGAATTGGGAATCCTGCCTTCAAATGGTGACTTCCCCATATGTGTGAAGAACTCAAGCTGAAGACAGAGATGTGTAGGAATTTAAAAATAAAGAATTAGCAGAGCTTTGTCGTGGAGATCTACTATGCCAGTGTCATACACCTCTTGTCTTAAGAGGAAAATGAAAAACTTTATTTGGAATTCTTTTTTTTCCTCCTCATTAATAATAAATTTAAGCCAGAGACCAAGACACAATTACATTGAAGCACAAATTTATTTATTGACAGATTTAGCACTGGAGGCTAGGAAACAGAAGCCTAAATAGAGGGAGTATTATATGTCCTCTGTATTTTCCCTAATAGCTTCACAAGCTTTTGCTTTCGTGTGGCCATTGTTCCTATCTTTTTTGTTTTTCACATATGTGGTATCAAATCAGGACGTGGTTGTACTTGATGTAGCCCCGCTGAAATCAGCGAGAAGTAAGTCAGTCGATGAATTAAGAATTCAATAGGTCTACTTTAAGGATAGACAGATGAATCTAAATTCAATCTCTGTCAGAATGTTGCATGATTTGAGACCTAAATATATTACCCTTTTTTTTAAAAAAAAAAAAACCATCTAAGAAAATAAGAATAGACTTATGCAAATTTTTGCGTTTGTTTAATGGATTACATTACATTAGAGTTAATTAGCATCAGTTCAATAGGATATTACAGATAACATGATTAATAAGATTAGGCTTACTGATTGGGTTAATTCATACGCGATTAAAATATATAAAGAGGGACGGATCAAATGAAATAACATTTCCCCTACACAATAGGTCCTTTAAGTTAAAGACAGGACCTAAGACTTGTAGCTAAATTGCTATTTTAGCTGCACTCTTATTTAAAGAACTTGGTTCTTAGAATTTAATTTTAATAGTTCCAACAAGATCATTGCTAAGTTTTGTGGCAATCTAGCAGTTTGCAGCTAACCCTTTCACTGTCTTATTATAAGGCAGTGGTGGCGAACCTATGGCACAGATGCCAGAGGTGGCACTCGGAGCCCTCTCTGTGAGCACATGTGCCGTTGCCCCAGCCTTGCCTCCCCCCATGACCCCCTCCTCTCCAGCAGCCCCCCTTCGAGCATGGCCCACACGGAGCAGCGCAGCCAAGGACATGGCAGCCAGGCAGCGTAGACAAGACTCTGCCCTCACTAACCATCATGCAGTTGATGCTGCAGGGCGCGGGCAGAGGGTGTGGCCGCCATAGCATTGCTGGGCTGCCTGGGCGATCTGTGGCAGGCCCTGGAGGTGGTGAGTGGTCCTGTGGGCAGGCGGGGCAGGGGATGGGGGGCAGAGCGGGGTGGGCAGGGGGGTGGAGCGGGGGTGGGACCAGTTTTGGGGCACTCGGTCCCTAAAAGGCTCGCCATCACTGTTATAGGGAGTCCTTCACTCAAACATTCATTTGGTGACTGCTTGAAGTTACAATTGGTCCTCACACTTACGACCGTTGCAGCATCCCCATGGTCACGTGATCAAAATTCAGGCACTTAGCAACTGGGATGTATTCATGACAGTTGTACTGTCCTGGGGTCATGTGATCACCATTTGTAACCTTCCCAGACAAGCAAAGCCACCTTTGCTTAACAATGGCACTAGTCGTTTAACAGCTGCGGTGATTCACTTAACAACTGCAGCAAAAAAAGGTCACAAAATGGGGCAAAACTCACTTCACTGCTGCCTTGCTAAGCAATGAAAATCTGGGGCTCCCCTGTTGTCGTAAGTTGAGGACTCTCTGAACTGCCTTGCCACGTCAGGTATGGCTGAGACTTCCAGGTGCTGATGATAGCCAAATCTCTTTAAGCTGAATTTGCAATTCTGACCTGGTTTATAAGAATATATCTATTTATTTTCCGTCCTTTAAAATATGTTCAGTGAATTGGGGTATAAAATCAACCCCCTCTGAACATTTGCTTCTTACACTTCCATTTTGCTTAGCATGAAACAGATTTGTTATGACTTGGTCAAATCCTTTTTGACTGGGTTCGTATAAAATATGAAGCCAAAACCATACGCTAAATAAATTAAGCCCAAATCACGCCATATTCTAGTACAGAAGTCCCCAATTTTGGGGGGTTGGCGGCCTGGAGCAAGAGTAGGGGGAAAGAAGGGATGGTTTTGTGGGGGGAGTAAACGCATGCGCGTGCACGAACACCCGTTGCTCGCACATCGGGCTGTGCGTGCCAACACACACGGGCGCACCGGCCAGTCAGTCATGCAGCCCAGTGGCCAATAGGCTGCAGCCCACTGGTTGGGGAACCCTGTTCTAGAAGTATGAAGCATTGTATGGGTTTGGCCACTGTGTGTCAACGCTGCTAACATTGGATGTTCTTGCTTTGACAACATATAGAGATGCAGTCTTTTTCTTTCTTATGCTTTACTCTTAGAATTAGACGATACTGGGGTGGGGAGGGGAGGAATGTGATGGGAGTTAGTTAGACATAACAATATTGTGATGTGAATTCAGGGCTTCTGAAATAAGATATGATAAGAAATGGCGGATTGGAGAATAGGAGGGAAAGTCTGCATTTCAAACTAATTGGAGAATGTGATTTATGACTGTTAATTAGAGGAGGGAATTATGTTTGATACTGTGTGCTATGGGGAGGGGAATCCAGATTTTGGCTTCATCTATGCTAGTGCCGAAGCTATGCTACTCCAATAAAGATTCTTTAAGGTAAACAATGCCTCAAAGTTCTTTGAAGAGTTTCATCTGTCGGAACCATGACACTGTGATTGGTGAATCATTGTTTACAGTCTATTGTATAAATGTAGTTACCGTGTTTCGGCCTGCTAAACCTCACTTCACTAAATCGATCACCTAGAATTCACCCAACAAATTAGCAGAATTCCTTTGCTTGTTGCAAAACCAGATTAGAGCCCTCAGGCTGCTCCTTCCAGCCCATTTTGGAGCCCGCCCAAAAGCCCAGTTGCTGCAGGGCTTCATTTCCAAAGACCCTCTGCACAGGCTCCGGACAAACCGAGATCCAGGACTGAGCAGCAACGGGAGCGAAGGGCTGTTCAAAAGAGGAGGAAGAAGGACAACGTGGGAGACGCCATTCCCGAACAGGCGAGGCAAAGCAGGTGGTGGGATGGGACTGGTCCCATGTCATGGCCCCTGTGCATTTGGCTCCCACCTTCCAGCCCACCAGCTCTGCTGCACACCCGCCATGCCTCCGACTGCTGCTTGGAGGGCAAAAAAATAAAACATCATCTGAAAATAAGCTCTAATGGGTCCTTAGGAGCAAAAATTAATATAAGACCCCGGCTTATTTTCGGGGAAACACGGTAGATGTATTTAATTTAGTAAACCAGTAAACAAGCATAGTGTCAACACTGCTACCATCGGATGTTTTTGCATTGACAACAGATGGAAATGTAGCCATTTTTTCCCTTTCGCTTTTAGAGTTAGATGATGCTGGGAGGGGGGATGTGAATGAGAGTCCAGCTAGACATAACAACATTAAACCTAGCATGAGAAACAAGGTTATTGTAACCAGAGCTGATAAGGAATTGGCGGGCTGGAGAACTGGAGAGGAAGTCCACCCTTCAAGCTAATTGGGGAATGTGATTTATGACGGTTAATTGGAGGAGAGAATTGTGCTTTGATACTATGTGCCCAGGGGAGGGGAATTCAATTTTTGGCTTCGATTATGCAGTGCCGATATTATGCTACTCAAAATAAAGATTCTTTAAGGTAAACAATACCTCGAAGTTCTTTTGAAGAGTTTCATCTGTCGGAACCATGATACATAGTCTCTAATGAGGCATTGATCCTTTATCTCAATATTCTGATTGAAACACCTCTAGAATCCAGGTAGTCCTTGATTTACAATGGTTCTCTTAGTGACCGTTCGAAGTTACAACGGCACTGAAAAAAAATGACTTATGACCGTTTTTCACTCTTACGACTTTTGCAGCATCCCCATAGTCACTGATTGACATTTGGATGCCTGCTCAGCAACTGACTCACATTTATGACGGTTACAGTGTCCTGTTTGGCGACCTTCTCACAAGCAAAGTCAGTGGGGGAAGCCAGATTCGCTTAACGACCGTGCTAACTAATTTAACCACCGCAGCAATTCAGATAACAAACATGGCAAGAAAAGATGTAAAATGGGGCAAGACTCACTTAACGAATTTCTCACTTAACAACCTAAATGTTGGGCTCAGTTCTGGTTGTAAGTTGGGGACTATCTGTATTGCTTACGGTCTTCAATGCAGCCTGGAATTTGGAAGGCTTCTGAAAAGTTTATGAACACTTTTTCTACAATAAATTATGGTTCCCAGGGAAACTGCTTCTAAGTTGTGTTTTTAAAACAGACTTTATTTTTTATTTTTATTTTTTTTTAGAAAAGCATGAATAAGTCTTGTAAAGGTTTGTGTGGACTATTAAATTAGCAATAGCAATTTGGTGATTTACTATTCTCATACTGTGTCAAAATAGCAGGAGGAAGCATTGCTCACTCCTGAAGAGAAGATGGCAACTGTGCTCTGTTTCATACTATTCATTAATTGAGGGTTGTCTAAAGAGCTGAGAGTGTTCCTCGATTCTTCCTGAAGATCAAAATATGTATGAATCCCCTGCTCTCAGATTCCCATGTCTGCCTATGGCAATGTTTCTCAGCCTTCGACTGTAGGCTTTAATTTCAGAAATTCTCCAACCACCATGCTGGTTCCTTCCTTCCTTCCTTCCTTCCTTCCTTCCTTCCTTCCTTCCTTCCTTCCTTCCTTCCTTCCTTCCTTCCTTCCTTTTTCTTTCCTTCTTTCCTTCCTTCCTTTTTCTTTCCTTCTTTCCTTCCTTCCTTCTCTCCCTCCCTCCTTCCCTCACTTCCCTTCCCTCCCTCCCTCCCATCCTTCCTCTTCCTCCTTCCCTCCCTTCTCTCCTTCCTTCCTTCCTTCTTTCCTTCCTTCCTTCTCTTCCTCCCTCCTTCCCTCACTTCCCTTCCCTCCTTCCTTCCTTCCTTTCCTCCCTCCCTTCCCTTCTTCCCTTCTTCCTTTCTTCCCTCCTTCCCTCCCTCCCTCTCTCCTTCCCTTTCTCCTTCCCCCCTTCCCCCCTTCCTTCCTTCCTTCCTTCCTTCCCTCCTTCCCTCCCACCCTCCTTTCTTCCCTCCTTTCCTCCTTCCCTCCCTCCCGTCCCTCCCTCCTTCTCCCTTTCTTCCTTCCCTCCTTCCTTCCCTCCTTCCCCCTTCCTTCCTTCCCTCCTTCCTTCCCTTCTTCCTTTCTTCCCTCCTTCCCTCCCTCCCTCCCTTCCCCCCCTTCCTTCCTTCTTCCTTCCTTCCTTCCCTCCTTTCCTTCCGCCCTCCCTCCCATCCCTCCCTCCTTCCCTCCCTCCTTTCCCCTTCCTTCCTTCCTTCCTTCCTTCCTTCCTTCCTTCCTTCCTTCCTTCCTTCCTTCCTTCCTTCCTATTTAGAAACTGTGCGTTACTAGACATTCATATATCAAATTTGGAGATGGCCCATCTCACTCAACGAGAGCAACTCTATTTATGAGACTTTTATCCCAGACTTTTATTACTTTATATGCCTGAAGTTTTAATGACAAATATACTTTCACTATGCATTTAACTGGATCAGTAGGAAGTGAGACTGGTAGAGCCCCATTCAATAACGGTTGGATCAATCCAATCATTTTAGATACAGGAGGTCTGTTTAATTCAGATGCTCGGCAACTGGCATGTACTTATGGCGGTTGCCGTGTTTCCCGGGGTCACGTGATCCCCTCTTGCGACCTTCTGACAAGCAAAGTCAGTGTGTGGGGGGGGGAGCTAGATTCACTGAACCACCGTGTTGCTAACTTGACAACTGTGGTGATTCACTTAACAACTGTGGCAAGAAAGGCCGTAAAGTGGGGCAAAACTCGCTTAACAAATGTCTCACTTGGCAACAGAAATTCTGGGCTCAATGTTGGGCATAAACTGAGGACTACCTGTACTCGTGGCATACTTCCCTAATGTTCTGAGGACACACACACACACACACACACACACACACACACACACGCCCTGATGTGTCAGCTCAGCAGGTCTGCCAGAAAACGGAAGAGGGGGGACAATACATGACATAATGAATCTAAGAACTGCTAGAGCTTCCCCTGTGGTGTAAGATGAATTTTTCTGGCTCTATTAGAACAGAGAGAACTATGCAAATGTTTCTGTGCTCTCAGCATCACTTGTGGCCAAGTATCTTTCAACAGCTGCCGCTTTAGTGAAAAAAAGGATGTGGTCCCCTAGTTCAATTCTCAGCTCAATTAACTCCAAAAAATGAAAAAAAAAAAAAAAGGATAACGTCCGTGATGGTCTTGGGTGACATGTTTGACAGAACCACGGGACTGGGAAGGAAGACAGAGTAAATTTCACCCTCTGTTGATTCCTACATCTATTGCTGTAGGCCGACAGGGGCTAAATAGTCTTCTGCCAAAGAAGGCAGCTGGGCTGATCCAGAAATTTTTTAATGATCTTGTGGCGCTCAGCTATTTCCTGCCCAAGAGCTTTGCATTTAAATTGGAATTGAGTCAATTTGGTCCAGTGGTGAAGGCACTAGATTAGAGTAGCACATCTTGGATTTATACACTGCCCCATAAGCGCTTTATAGTACTGTCTGGGCAGTTTACAACATCAGGATATTTCCCCCCCCCAGCAATCTGGCTGCTCATTTTACTGACCTCGAAAGAATGGAAGGCTGAGTCAACCTTGAGCTGGTCAAGATCGAACTCCTGGCACTGGGCAGAGTTTGTCTGCAATACTGCAATCTAACCACTGTGCCACCATGGCTCCTTCCTTCCTTCCTTCCTTCCTTCCTTCCTTCCTTCCTTCCTTCCTTCCTTCCTTCCTTCCTTCCTTCTTTCCTTCCTTCCTTCTTTCTTAGCAATAGCACTTAGACTTATATACCGCTTCACAGTGCTTTACAGCCCTCTCTAAGCAGTTTACAGAGTCAACCTATTGCCCCCAACAATCTGGGTCCTCATTTTACAAAACTGGAAAGAATGGAAGGCTGAGTCAACCCTGAGCTGGCCAAGATCGAACCCCTGGCAGTGGGCAGAGTTAGCCTGCAATACTACATTCTAACCACTGTGCCACCAAGCTGCATGATAAAATGATTAAAAACCCATTGCCTTTCCAAATATTTTTGTAACTTCCCAGACCAGTTTAGTCTACAGCCTTTTAGTCTTCTCAGTTAGTCTCTGGCCAAGAATTTATTCCAAAGTCAACAGAGAAGTCAGATTCACTTCACAACCGAATTATGAACTTCAGCGATTCACAGAACAACTGTAACATGGGGGGGGGGCAAAACTCACTTAACCACTGCCTCACTTAGTGACAGAAAGTTTGGGCTCCATTGTGGTCGTAACAGCAGAACCGTTTCTGGTTCTGCTGCACAGGCTCTCGTTCTGTTTCATTTTATGCTGGCTGGGTACACCTATTTAAATAAGACTAATTGCGCAACTCTCAGGGGTCTGCAGCAAGTTTTCGGAAGCATATGGTTGCTATGGATAGCACACTCTACTGGGGAATGCTTTGGTACACAGCCGCATATGGTCGGAAGTCAATGTATGGCGCTAGAGTTGAATATCTAATCACCGGCCTAAAGGCGGCCTCTGTTTCCTTAATAATTGCTCCACTGGTGGCTGAGCGGGCACGAGCAGGAATGCTAATGATCTGAGCGCGCTGTATGCTTCCCGTATCTCACTGCCTTGTGCCTTCTGATGTGTAAATGCCGGAATTGCGTTTGGAATACTAAAACAAAATCAGATCGCTTACAAGAGGAACAGATGTCTTTCTATGATCTGAGTTTATTGGCTTCGGAAGGGTGGGAATTCAGTGGAAATTCAATCAATCAATCAATCAATCAATCAGAGTAGAGCTGGAAGGGACCTTGGAAATCTACTTGTCCAACCCCCTGCCTAGCATGGGATCCTGTACCATTTCAGACAAATGGCTGTCCCATCTCTTCTTGAAAGCCTCCAGTGATGGAGTGCCCACAATAGAATAGAATAGAATAGAATAGAATAGAATAGAATAGAATAGAATAGAATAGAATAGAATATGGAATGGAATAGAATATGGAATGGAACAGAATAGAATAGAATAGAATAGAATAGAATAGAATAGAATAGAATAGAATAGAATAGAATAGAATAGAATAGAATAGAATATGGAATGGAATAGACTATGGAATGGGATGGAATAGAATAGAATAGAATAGAATAGAATAGAATAGAATAGAATAGAATAGAATAGAATAGAATAGAATAGAATAGAAAATATGGAATAGAATAGAGTAGAATAGAATAGAATAGAATAGAATAGAATAGAATAGAATAGAATAGAATAGAATAGAATATGGAATGGAATAGAATATGGAATAGAATAGAATAGAATAGAATAGAATAGAAGAGAATAGAATAGAATAGAATAGAATAGAATAGACTATGGAATGGGATGGAATAGAATAGAATAGAATAGAATAGAATAGAATAGAATAGAATAGAATAGAATAGAATAGAATATGGAATGGAATGGAATAGAATATGGAATGGAATAGAATATGGAATGGAATGAAATGGAATGGAATAGAATATGGAATGGAATATAATATGGAATGGAATGAAATGGAATGGAATAGAATAGAATAGAACAGAATAGAATATGGAATGGAATGGAATAGAATATGGAATGGAATAGAATATGGAATGGAATAGAATAGAATATGGAATGGAATGGAATGGAATGGAATGGAATGGAACGGAATAGAGTAGAGTAGAATAGAATAGAATAGAATAGAATAGAATGGAATGGAATGGAATGGAATGGAATGGAATAGAATAACAGAGTTGGAAGGGACCTTGGAGGTCTTCTAGTCCAACCCTCTGCTCAGACAGGAAACCCTATACCATTTCACACAAATGGTTGTCCAATCTCTTCTTAAAAACTTCCAGTGTTGGAGCATTCACAACTTCTGGAGGCAAGCTGTTCCACTGGTTAATTGTCCTCACTGTCAGGAAGTTTCTCCTTAATTCCAGGTTGCTTCTCTCCTTGATTAGTTTCCATCCATTGCTTCTTGTCCTGCCTTCTGGTGCTTTGGAAAACAAGTTGACCTCCTCTTCTTTGTGGCAGCCCCTCAAATACTAGAACCCTGCTATCATGTCATCTCTAGTCCTTTTCTCTAGAGTAGCCATACACAATTCCTGCAATCCTTCATATGTTTAGCTTCCAGCCTCCTAATTTCTGCACTCTTTCCAGAGTCTCTACATGTGGTGAATGCAGTATTTCAGGTGTGAATGAGAAAGTCAGAGAATTTCTGCTTCTTTTTAAAGTCTTGACCCTGAAAATCTTACTGCACCGTAGTTCACAGCCATCAGAGTTGTACGTTCAGGTGATTGCACACAATAGAAAAGAAGAAACAAGATGGCAGCAGGAGCAAGGGGAGTAAAATTAAAGCGGATTCTGCCACTCTCTGCCCTTCGTTTGTTGTCTTTCAAATTCATTTCTTTGAGCTGGGACGATCTTGAAACCCAGAGAGTAGCCTGCGTGGCACTAATTTAATGTTCCAGTTGCAGTGTCTTGGGAAAACAGAGAAGCTGGCTCTTTTAAACCTATTAAATGGCTTATGCTAATGAAAAAAACGTTTAAGGGATTTAAATATCTGGAAACCTGATAGCAGGATGGAAGGTGATTATCATAATAATGTTGTTTTCTTAACAGTGGGGGAGGGGAGGCAGTCTGACTGACCTTGTCTGCTGGTGCTTCTTTTTGAATTGAAATGTGTAAGTCATACGGCTTGTAAATGTTCTCACACTAGGACTGCCTCAGAAGAAGACAGTTGCATAGAAAACACTGCGTATTTGTGGTGCCCACAGAATTAATTCCTGCTGCTCTGACAGCATTCCCAGGGAGAAATGCAAACAGGAGGAGAGGGCAGCCATTCAGAAAAAAATGTCCTTTTTCCTTTCCCCAGTAATGTTTAAAGAATGCTGGACTGTAAGACGCTAAGAAAAAGACACAGGCATGTCTTGAGCAGAGGTTTGAAGCTGCAGGACACAGCTTGACAAACTCTTGAGTTTATTGCTTCTTATATACTTGTTACATACATAGGCTTTACCATTACCTCGGAGGAGCCGAGGTGGCGCAGCAGGTAGAGTGCAGTACTGCAGGCCACTTTAGCTGACTGTGTTCAGCAGGTCAGCAGTTCAAATCTCACCGGCTCAAGGTTGACTCAGCCTTCCATCCTTCCGGGGTAGGTAAAATGAGGACCCAGATTGTTGGGGGCAATGTAAATATGTAGGTCTTTGGTTATTCGGGTTTTCTCCCACGTAAAATTGGAAGTGTCTTGGCGACGTTTCGATGAAGTCTCATTCGTCATCTTCAGGCTGATGCTTTCGGCTTCGTGCTTCTAGGAGCAATGTGTGATTGTAGCTGTTTCCTCCTTTTAACTGCCAGTGGGGGTATGAACTGATTGGATGAGAGCTTGGCTGTGTTCTGATTGGATGGAGGTGTGTTCTGATTGGTTAGGAGCTTGTAAATATATATATATATATACATTGCTTACTGGTGTAGACCACTTAGAGAGTGCTTGCACTTAAAGCGGTATATAAGTCTCATAAATAAATAAATGCTGACAAAGGTTTCTTCATTGGAAAATGTCTTCATGTAAGCAACTATTTTCTAGTAACGTATTACCTGTTCAAAGACCAGGTAAAAACAAATACAGTAGATCAAAAGGAGAAAGAACTGACAAAGGCAGGAAGAGATAGGAAGTAACTTAAGCATATTATCTATTTAAGTAGGTGAGGCATTAAGTCAAAAGATGATGACCTTCTGGCTGCTTCATTGGGACAAAGGGTATCAAAAGGTTATGAGGTTTGTGGGGGCGGGGGGAAAGCATGGCGGTTTGCTGCACGTGCATTTTTCTCCACACTGGACTGCAGTCAAAAGCCCTGGGTTGCGTTCTCAACCTCTGTCTTCTCCATTCTCTTCTCCGTTCTACTAATAACTGCTGAGAGTCACCAAGAACTGCAATGGGAAAATGCCAGGAGGTGGAATAAGATACAGGTAATCCTCGACTTATCACCACAATAACAATAGCGATAACATTTAGACTTATATACCGCTTCATATGCTTTGCAGCCCTTTCTAAGCGGTTTACAGAGTCAGCATATTTGCTCCCAACAATCTGGGCCTCATTTTACTACCTCGGAAGGATGGAAGGCTGAGTCAATCTTGAGCTCGTCAGGATCAAACTCCTGACAATGGGCAGAGTCAGCCTATAACGCTGCATTCCAAGCAGTGTGGCACCATGGCTCCTTCCTTCCTTCCTTCCTTCCTTCCTTCCTTCCTTCCTTCCTTCCTTCCTTCCTTCCTTCGCAATATCACTTACATTTATGTATCGCTTCACAGTGCTTTACAGCCTTCTCTGAGTGGTTTACAGAGTCAGCATACTTGCCCCCAACAATCTTGGTCCTCGTTTTACTGACCTCGGAAGGGTGGAAGGCTGAATCAACCTTGAGCTGGTCAGGATCGAACTGCTGGCAGTGAGCAGAGTCAGCCTGCAACAACTGCATTCTCATCACTGTGCCACCAAGACTCCAAGTTACTTTGGACTTTCCATTAAAATTATTTAAGTAACATTCTAATGATCATCAAACTAACCAATAGTCCCAAACCATCAGTCTCTCTTTATTACACTGGGCTTTGTTCTAAGCAGAATTAAATGTCTGGATTTTAAAAAAAAATGACCAAGGCAGGTCCATAGAGGTCGTATCCTCAACATATGATCAAAATGAGAGTCTATTCTATTCTATTCTATTCTATTCTATTCTATTCTATTCTATTCTATTCTATTCTATTCTATTCTATTGATCTTCTAAGTAAAGATAATCCTTAACTCCATTTGGTAAGAAAGGTATAGTTTACTAGAAGTCAAGTGAATTACAGAACTGAAATCCGTGCACCAAGACCCCAAGTGAACACTTTTCCCCTGCTTAGGCGCTTCCCACCTCTGTCCAATCAATTTCGAAGAAGATGTTTTGGAAATGGCCACTCTGATTGTAAGCTGGCTTGCCGCTGCATTCTTCTCATTGTGGAGCGACCTTGAAACACCCTCTCGCCCAGGCATGTCACTTTCTTCACTTTCACTTTCCCCCCCTCCCAAGTGCTCCCCTCCCTCTCCCCCTCCCCCCCCAGGGTTCATGGCAGACAGGTACCGAAAGGATTGCAGAGAGCAGTTCTGACCACAGTTGTTAAGTGAACCACTGCAGCTGCTAAGCTAGTAACATGGTTGTTAAGTGCATCTGGCTGGCTTCCTCGTTGACTTTGCTTGTCAGAAGGTTGCAAAAAGTTGATCACATGACCCGGAGACCCTGGAACCGTCATAAATATTCTTGCCACTTAACACCACTGGCAAGACAGGGGATAAAATGGGACAAAACTCGCTTAACAATTCTCTTGCTTAGCAATGAGGACCCAGATTGTTGGGGGCAATAGGCTGACTCTGTAAACTGCTTAGAGAGGGCTGTAAAGCCCTATGAAGCGGTATATAAGTCTAAGGCAGTGGTTCTCAACCTGTGGGTCAGGACCCCATTTGGGGTCGAACGACCATTTCATGGGGGTCGCCAAACAATGCAGTCTGCCATTTTCTCCCCTTTTCCTTAGCTGTGCTACTCCCTTTTATTCTATTGGCTTTTGAAAGCCAATAGAATAGACTCTCTTGAATAGAGTCTAATTCTATTGGCTTTCAAAAGCCAATAGAAATTGTCCAGGCTGTCTCTGCCTGCTGAGCCCGCCAAAAGTCCCATTCTGCAAACGGTGCTGCACCAGTTGAGTAGTCCTCGACTTACGACCGGTTGAGTAGTCCTCGACTTACGACCGGTTGGGGGGTCGCGGCATTAAAAAGGTTGAGAACCACTGGTCTAAGTGCTATTGCTATTTCTATCAAAGCCATGATGGCACAGTGGTTAGAATGCAGTACTGCAGTCTACTTCTGCTGACTGCCGGCTGTAGTTCAATTCTCACTAGTTCAAGGTTGACCCAGCCTTCCATCCTTCTAAGGTCAGTAAAATGAGGACCCAGATTGTTGGGGGCAACAGGCTGACTCTATAAACCGCTTAGAGAGGGCTGTAAAACACTGTGAAGCAGTATAGAAGTCTAAGTGCTGTTGCTAAGTGGGAAGGAAGGAAGGAAGGAAGGAAGGAAGGAAGGAAGGAAGGAAGGAAGGAAGGAAGGAAGGAAGGAAGGAAGGAAGGAAGGAAGGAGCAAGCCACAGTAGTGCAGTGGTTAGAGTTCAGTATTGCAGGCAAACTCTGCCCACTGCCAGGAGTTTGATCCTCACCAGCTCAAGATTGACTCAGCATTCCATCCTTCTGAGGTCGGTAAAGTGAGGACCCAAAAATTGGTACAACGGGGATCCAGATTGTTGGGAGCAATATGCTGACTCTGTAAATTGCTTAGAGAGGGGTGTAAAGCACTGTGAAGCGGTATATAAGTTTAAGTGCTATTGCTATTGCTAAAAAGAAGCACAAATTTCTGGGGGAAAGGTCTGAACATGGCAAACTAAGTGGGCAAACAGTGATTTGAATAGTGACTAATTATCGAATAGGCCAAAGAAAGAATACAACAATTTTCTTCTCTGGTTTTGTCTGATTTAAACTTCGAAAAGGTCTTTGTATCAAAGCTAGGGGTTTTTTTTCCTAAAAAAATTGCTTCCAAAGCTTTGAAAGGGAGATCAGTTTAGTGCTTCTGATAGCTACAGTATCTGAGGTAACCTCAGTAATTGGATTGAACTGTCAGTGTTGTGCACAGACTAATAATCAGATTTTACACACTTCGTTAGCATAGAGGGATGCAAAGAAAAGGGTTTTTTTTTAAAAAAAAATCTTTAGAGTCTATGATGGATGAGACAAACCACTATACTTTGAGGCTGTTTCTCAAAATAGGAAAATTATCATCTTCTTCTTATGATATGCAGGTAGTCCTCAACTTATGATTACAGTTGAGCCCAAAATTTTTCTGGCTAACTGAAACATTTGTTAGGTGAGTTTTGCCCATTTTACGACTTTTCTTGCCGCAGTTGTTAAGTGAATCACTACAATTAGTAACAGCGTTGTGAGGTGGATCTGGTTTCCCCATTGACTTTGCTTGTCAGGAGATCACAAAAGGTGATCACATGACCCTCGGACCGTCCTAAATATGACTCAGTTGTCAAGCACCTGAGTTTTGATCACGTGACCGTGGGAGGAGAGGTGCTGCAAAGCTTGTAAGTGTGAAAAAGAGTCATAAGTCCCTTTTTTCAGTGTCGTTGAAACGTCAAACGGTCACTAAATGAACTGCTGTAAGTCAAGGACTACCTGTAGGTGGGCTTGACTGAGAAAAATAATTGTTCCAAGGATCTTAACATGAAGTAAAGATGAAAGGGGGAAAAAGAGGTAATGATGGGATGTTGGGAAAATAAAACAATGCGAAGTGTACAGGTGTATCATTTATTCCCAGGGGGATCAAGAATAGAGTCATTGTCATCTGGTTTTTAATGGTCTTTCTAACCTCTTTGACACCTCTTGGGACAATGGAGTTCCTCTGACATCATATCAGATGTTGGTTGACTTAAGGGGGGATGACTTTCTTTCTCAGAATGTCTCTTGGGTGTCTTTGATCCGTGGCATCGATTTGTCTTCAACAATGGTCTACGCCAGTGGTTCTTAACCTTTTTTAACGAATTGCCCCCTTGAGCCAATGAGGAAGTTGTCATCGCCCCCCTCCCCCAACATAACCTCTCAATCACAACATAGGAAACGATTCTTCAATTTTTGCAAACGCTTGTCTTGTTTTCTTTAAAATTGTCAACAGGACATATCGATGCAAATAATTTATTTCCAGTCTTTTTCCCGTATCTCAGCTGTGTGAAAAACTTTGGTGCCACCCGTCACTTTATTCCCAAACTTCGTGATACATGTATTTCATTATTATCTTATTTATTCAAGACACTTAAATGTAATGACCGCTGAAAACAAAATTTACTTGCAAGAAAGTGAAATGCCCGAAAAGAAAAACAGTTAACATTTAATGATTGAATTACAAGTGAAATTTAAGATGCAAAAAGAAATATAAAAAGGGTAGAGGCTTCTGCACAATGCGCATGAAGATAAGCAATGCGTATTCACATATGTACGGCGTTCTGTACTGAAGCTAGCTGGAGGAACATTTGAAAACACAATTCAATCCACTAACAGCGAGTGATCTGTTTTTGTACGACAGATATACAGCGATTCACTGTATGAAAAAGTCTCAAAAGTGTCCCCAAAACTTCTTGCTCCATCGCCCCCATATCGCCCCCTTTTTGTTCCTTTGTCCCCACGTTGCCCCTTTTCATTCCATCGCCCCCCTGAAAAACGAAATCACCCCCTGGGGAGCAATATCAACCAGGTTAAGAACCACTAGTCTACACTACAGTATGGTTTGCTCAGGTGGCTATTGATCGCCCTCTAGAGGGAGAACGTGGTATCAGCTTCTAGGTTCCATTGATGCCCAGTGCCTCCTGATGTTCTCTTTCTTTGAAACCCAAAAATTAGCCCTTGCCAAAACCTGTGGTGGAATTCAGATACCTGAATTTGACGCAGGCCTAGGCCTCTGAGGCCTAGAACAGACTTCCGGAAGTGGCATCCACGCACTTCCAGTGGGCCATTCTAGGCCTGGGAGGCCTCCTCCAGGCCTCCGAGACCTAGACTGGACTTCTGGAAGCCAGCTGGTTCTCCGAATGCAGCAAAATTTAGCTACCGGTTCTACTGAACAGGTGCACACTGGCTGAATCCCACCACTGGCCAAAACATGTCCCCCATCCCATACTTCGGTGTTCTCTTCACTTCACTACTGCTCCAGAAGGCTTCAGATGTCCTGTCCAGGAATCTGCCATTCTTCCTATTCCTCCTCCTCCTCTTCCTCCTCCTCCTCCTCCTCCTCCTCCTCCTCCTCCTCCTCCTCCTTCTGATCTCTCTCACAAAAACCACTGTCCAGGTAAGCATCACCTACATTGCACCTGGGTATCAAATTTTTTCTACCAAAAGTTCTTTCCTAAAGTTCTTTCTACCTAAGACAACATATAAAAAAGCAGAGACATCACTTGGTTGGCAAAAATCCATATAGCCAAAGCTAAGGTTCTCCCAGTAGTAATGTATAGCTCTGAGAGTTGGACCACAAGGAAGGCTGAGTGCCGAAGAATTGATGCTTTCAAATTTGTTTTTCGGAGAGGACTCTTGGACTGCAAGGAGATCAAATCAGTCAATCCCACATGAAATCAACTCTGACTGTCCTTTGGAAGGGCAGATAACTGAAGCTGAAGCTCCAATACTTTGGCCGCCCAATGAGAAATGCTTGCTCCTCGCACTTTGCTCACTCTCATTTCTCCTGTCCGCCTGCTTTGTATTTCTTCAATGTAGATTGTAGGCTTCGGAGTTCTCCTTTTCCGTACACACTTAACAAATTCTATTATTAGTTGAGTCAACTTTAATCATCTCCAATTCTTGGTGATACTGTATAGCCATAGAGTAGCTGCCATCTAGTGGTAAACAGAAGAATTGTGCTGCAAAGGAAAAAGGTTTTTAGGTAAGAACTGAAACAAATTCTCACTTGATGTCTTTGACTTCTGGTGATAAAACAATGTGACAAAAGCAATACGATGAGATATGTTCACAACCTATAGCTAAATTGTAGCATACGTTTGGATTCAGCCAAATTTCTTTTGTCAGTTCGGCCACTGTGGCTTATAAACAATGATTTACAACTAATGTAAACTCAGTAAGCTGTGGTTTATCCAGTAATCAGTGGTTAAAACAAATCTTAGTTCATAGCATGAGCTCATGTAAAAGTTCATAGTTCATAGCATGAGCTCATTAAAAAAAAAGAGAACTAGCCAGGCTTAAGTGCTTTTTAAGCTCACAACGCTTTCAATTTAAGCCAATTCATTGCTTGATTCCTTACAAACGATAAACAGACCAAGTGCAACTGACCTGGAAGAGACCAAAGGCTGATTAGAGAAGTTAATACTGCCTACAATTTCTCTGTGTTGCTATAGGTCAGGCATGTCAAACTGCCGGCCTGTGGGTCAGATGCGTCACACCAAAACTGTGCCCAACTCATTGCCAGCAATGGGGGAAAAGTTGTGATTCATCGTGTGATGTCACAAGTTTGACATGCCTGCTATAGGTAGTCCTCAACAACTGTTCATTTAATGATTTTCTCTTCTCTTTTCTTCTCTTCCCTTCCCTTCCCTTCCCTCTTCTCTTCTCTTCTCCTCTCCTCTCCATCTCTTCCCTTTCCCCTTCCCTTCTCTCTTCCTCTTCTCTTCTCTTCTCTTCCCTTCCCTCTTCTCTTCTCTTCTCTTCTCTTCTCTTCTCCTCTCCTCTCCTCTCCATCTCTTCCCTTTCCCCTTCCCTTCTCTTCTCTTCCCTTCTCTCTTCCTCTTCTCTTCTCTTCCCTTCCCTTCCCTTCCCTCTTCTCTTCTCCTCTCCTCTCCATCTCTTCCCTTTCCCCTTCTCTTCTCTTCTCTTCTCTTCTCTTCTCTTCCCTTCCCTCCTCTCTTCTCCTCTTCTCTTCTCTTCCCCTCCCCTCCCCTCCCCTCCCCTCCTCCTGTCCTGTCCTGTCCTGTCCTGTCCTATCCTATCCTCCTATCCTATCCTATGCTTATTTTATACATATCCTATCCATATCTTGTCTTTTCTTGTCTTGTCTTACCTTATATCTTATCTTATCTTATGTCATTTTATCTTACCTTGTCTTGTCTTGCCTTATCTTATCTTATCGTACCTTGTCATCTTACCTTACCTTACCTTATCTCTTACCCTATGTCATATATCTTATATCTTTTATTTTATTTTATATCTTATCTTTTATCTTATGTCTTATCTTCTCTTTTCTCCTTTTACTTTATCTTCTTCTTCTTTTTTCGTAAAAATTTTTATTGTCAACTTTACAATACATAACAATCTTACAAATACTTCAGATAAAAAATAAAACAAATTGATACACACCGCATTCGGTCTTGCCCGCCCATTTCCCCCCAAACCGCATCCCACCTCAAACCAACTTACTTCTTTCCCTCTTTTTCTTCACTCACCCCCAATCCTCCTTCACCTCAACCTTCCTCCTTACTTCTCACCTTCTTCTCCTCCCTCGTGATGCGGTCCAGGGGAAATGCCCGAGCAGTTCCTCTCTCAAAATTAAAACATTAATATTATATACAATAAGACTATTTCTACTTTATCTGAACTACTTAAACTTCAACTTCTACTTTATCTTCTGTAACATAATTCCAGATGGCTTTACATGACACAATAACCGGTACTCTTAGCATGTTACCTGGAAATGGGCCGAATGAATGGCTCTTTATAATTTATATTATGCCACACTACCTTTGCACAGATCCTCATCTGGTTTGGCTTTTTTAATAAAACGAATGTTCTAAAACTTTGCGTTAAACCTGTTAGTTTAGTTAAAATAAACAACAACAATAACAAAAATGAAATCAACTGCTTATAATCCTTAGCCTACTTTACCGAATTAGAAGGTCTTCCTTGCTCAACTAATTATAGCCGTGATTGATTAGCTTCAAATCCATTACCAATATTTATAGCTGGAAACCCTTCATCTCAATTGTTAGATTTTCTCACCTCAGCTTGGCATCTCTAAGAGGTGACAAAGCATTATCTTAATTGCATACAAGAGAGATATTTTTTTAAAAAAATAGCAACTGTGTGATCTGTCGATCCAGTGGCTGGAGGTGGTAGCTGAATAGACTCATTGTAATCACTAAATGGGTGCATCAAGGTCTAGCTGTTCAGCCATTTGTGTAAAAGTTGATAACTGTGGTGAGCTGACTTGTGAATACTTGCTGTTAGCTGTGGGAGTGAGATTGCAAATAATTTAATTTACTGAGTAATCTTTCTTCTTGCATTTGTATTTTTTTTCCTTTTTTTTTTCCGGCTGCATTTGAGTCAATCTTGACTCCTGGCAAATGCTTCAACTAGTTCCTGCACTTTTCTTAGCAAGATTTTCAGAAGTGGTCAGACACTGCCTTCTTCCTAGGGCTGAGAGAGAAGATCTGGCTCAAGGTTACCCAGCTAGCTTTGAGTGTAAGGCAGGACTAGAACTCACGGTCTCCTGGTTTCTAGTAACCACAACACCAAACAGGGTCTTTTTGAGCAGTGTTTCTCAAACTTGGGGATTTTAAGATATATGGACTTCAATTCCCAGAATTCTCTAGTCAGTATGGCTGGTTATAGATTTCTAAGAACTGAAGTGCACATGCAAAATAGAATAGAATAGAATAGAATAGAATAGAATAGAATAGAATAGAATACGGAATTAGAATAGAATAGAACAGAACAGAACCGAATAGAATAGAATAACAGAGTTGGAAGGGACCTTGGAGGTCTTCTAGTCCAACCCCTTGCTTAGGCAGGAAACTCTATACCACAGGGGGTCTTCAAACTTGGCCCTTTTATGACTTGTGGACTTCAACTCCCAGAATTCTTCAGCCAGGCACGCTGGCTGAGGAATTCTGGGAGTTGAAGTCCACAAGTCATCAGAGGGCCAAGTTTGAAGACCCCTGCTATACCATATCAGTCAAATCGTTGTCCAATCTCTTCTTAAAAACTTGCAGGATTGGAACTTTCACAACTTTTGGAGGCAGGTTGTTCTACTGATTAATTTTTCTAATAGGACATTTCTTCTTAGTTCTAGGTTGTTTCTCTCTTTGGTTAGTTTCCATCCTTGCTTCTTGTCTCTGCCTTCAGGCGCTTTGGAAAACAGCTTGACTCCCTCTTCTTTGGGGCAGCCCCTGAGATATTGGAACACTGCTATCATGTCACCCCTCGTCCTTTTAATTCCTTAAAGTTTCCAAGTTTGACAAACCCTGGTATACAGTATGCTACAGGTAATGCTTGACTTATAACTATTCATTTGAGGAATGATCGTAAGTTACTTCTTTTTAGTGATGTTATAACTTCAAATGGTTGGTAAACATATGGTTGTAAATCAAGGAAGTATGGTAAGACCACACTTGGAATATTGCATCCAGCTTTTGGTGCCACAATATAAAAAGACGTTGAGACTCTAGAAAGAGTGCAGAGAAGAGCAACAAAGATGTTCAGGGAACTGGAGGCTAAAATATATAAGGAACAGTTGCTGGAATTGGGTATGTCTAGTTCACAGGTCGGCAACCTGTGGCTCCGGAGCCGCATGCGGCTCTTTGAGCCTTCCCCTGTGGCTCCCAGCCTCCTCTGCCTTTGCAGAGAGAGAGAGAGAGACAGAGAGAGGCAATTGCACTTCCCTGCTTCTCTCTCTCTCTCTCTCTCTCTCTCTCTCTCTCTCTCTCTCTCTGTGTGTGTGTGTGTGTGTGTGTGTGTATAAAAAAAAAGAGAGTGCACTCACAGTGTTCTCCGAGGAGCTGAAAAGCTTACTGGGCGGAGCTCTTCCCTTTGCTGCGTCTCTGCAGGAAGCAGGAAGGGCAGGAGAGAGCTAGCTAGCCCAGCTAGGCTGACTCAGGAATTCTGGGAGTTGAAGTCCATGAGTCATAAAAGAGCCGAGATTGCCTACCCCTGATCTTGTTGGACAACAGCCTGAAGCTTGTCAGGTGAGTAGCAGATAGGAGAGGGGGGAGAGAGAGAGAGAGAGAAAGAAAGAGAGCGGGGGAAGAGGAGTGGCAGACCAAGGGCAGATAGAGAGGGAGAGAGAGACCCTTTTGACATCTAAAATGAAGATAACACTGCATATATCCTTTTTTTACCTTTGTGTGTGTGTGTGTGTGTGTGTGTGTATGTATATATATATATACATACATACATATACATATATATATATACACACACACATACATACACACACACAAACACACACACACCTATAATAAAGGTAAAAAAGGATATGTGCAGTGTTATCTTCATTTTAGATATCAAAATGGTTTCGCGGCTCCCAGTGTTTTGTTTTTGGTGGGAAACGGGTCCAAGTGGCTCTTTAAGTGTTTTGGGTTGCCTACCCCTGGTCTAGTTTAAGGAAGAGAAGGACGAGGGACCTAGTGACTGAACAACAATTGTTTATTTTTTTTATTTTTATTTTTCCAAACTCTCCCCATACATATACCGTGATATTTATCAGATGTTAACATACATTCTTTTTACATTCATATATAAGATACTTTTAATAAAATGAAATAAATACACACACATGACTTTTGGTGTTGCTCGCCCATTTCCCCTTTCACTGTATCCACACTCCTTCTTCTCTATCTTCTTTCTCCCTTTCTTCTCTTCCCTACGTCCCTCTTCTTCCTCTCCTCTTTCCTTCATCACTTCTCCCCACTTCTCTTCTCCTCCAACCTTCCTACTTCCTTCTCCCCTCCTTTACTCTTTTCTCTCTCCTCTCCTTTCTTCCCTCTCATCCCTCTTCAGATACAATTCAGGGGTAATGTCTGAGCAACTCCTCTCTCCAAATTTCCCTATCTGTATTATATACAATAAGATTAATTTTCTCTTACATTAATACTTTTATTTATCTAACCTTCTCGGTATATACTTCTATAAATATTTATACAACCTCCAATTATTCAATACTGTGTTGCCTGGGTCTCCCTCCTTATCTGCTCCTTCTTCTTCCATCTAAATTGATGTTAACTATCTTTTAACCGTATTCTCTTTTCAGCCAATCATAAAAAGTTCCCCAGATTTCATAGTAGTCTGACTCTGTCTTATCTTTAATTGTCATTGTTAGTCTGTTCATTTCTGCACATTCCAATATTTTCCCAATCACCTCTCCCTCGGGGGGGGGGGGCTTTCAGTGCTTTCCAATTTTGTGCAAACACAATCCTGGCTGCCATAATTATATGAATAATTAAATATGTTTTCTCTTTATTGTATTTCCCTGGTAGAATACCCAACAGGAATATTTCTGGTCTTAGTTCTATACAACAATTGTTTATAATCATCCTCAGAATCAGATATAATCTCCCTCGGATGCATCCTTTGGCGCCTCACTAAAAGTTGATGACCAGTTGTAATATTTAACATTAACAGAATGGAAGCATTGATCAGTAAATAAGGAACATTTCTTCTTTCTTCTGGACTTTTGGGGTGTTCCTTGGAATGCCACTGAAAGGTCAAGGGAAAACTTTGACTGCAAAGAAGTTAAACACTCGGAGTTTATGGCTTGACGTGATATATGGTCATCATGGAGAAAAATCTATGTGGTCACTAGGAGCTGAAAATGACTTTATGGCACATAATCAATCATGATATACAAACCTGCAGCTGCCAAAAAGGCCAACCGAGTGCTAGGCTGCATTAAAAGAGGGATAGAATCAAGATCACGTGAAGTATTAATACCACTCTTCAATGCCTTGGTAAGGCCACACTTGGAATACTGCATCCAGTTTTGGTCACCACGATGTAAAAAAGATGTTGAGACTCTAGAAAGAGTACAGAGAAGAGCAACAAAGATGATTAGGGGACTGGAGGCTAAAACATATAAGGAACGGTTGCTAGAATGGGGTATGTCTAGTTTAACGAAGAGAAGGACAAGGGGGGACATGATAGCAGTATTCCAATATCTCAGGGGCTGCCATAAAGAAGAGGGAATCAAGCTATTTTCCAAAGCACCTGAAGGCAGGACAAGAAGCAACGGGTGGAAACTCATCAAGGAGAGAAGCAACCTAGAACTAAGGAGAAACTTCCTGACAGTGAGAACAATTAATCAGTGGAACAGCTTGCCTCCAGAAGCAGTAAAGGCTCCAACACTGGAAGTTTTTAAGAAGAGACTGGACAGCCATTTGTCCGAAATGGTGTAGGGTTTCCTGCCTGAGCAGGGTGTTGGACTAGATGTCCTCCAAGGTCCCTTCCAACTTTACTACTATTATTATTATTATAACCTAGCTAGAGTTGGAGGAGACCAACTCTGCCCACTACAGAAATCCAAATTAAAGTATCCCAGTTTTGAATGTTTAGCTTGTCTCTGAGTGCACCCAATATTGAATGTCTTACCATAATGGATTGTGAGAATAACCTTGGGGGACAGGAATAACAGTCACAGAGTAGACAGTGGTCAGAAACAAGATATCCCAGCCCACAGAAGGAATGGGGGCATAAGAAGCTAATTTGCTAAAACAATTCACTTCCAAAATCCCAGGTACCCATTGCCATTAAGTATTAACTATTTGTGTTGATTTATGTAGCTTTATGTACCTCCGTTTGACTGAAAGTAGAATATTTTGTGATGGATGGTAGAAGTTTTGTGCTATACAGGTAGTCCTTGACTTATAACCATTCATTTAGTGACCTTTTGAAGTTACAAGGGGCACTGAAAAAAGAGACTTATGATTGTTTTTCACACAACTGTTGCAGCAGAATTGTGGTCATGTGATCAAAATTCAGATGCTTGGCAACCGACTCATATTTATGACAGTTGCAGTGTCCCGGGGTCAGGTGATCCCGTTTTGCGATTTTCTGACAAGCAAAGTGAATGGCTTAAAGAGTGTTAAATCTCTCTATACTTAAGGGCTTAAGTTAAGGAGGTCTTACTGGCTTGGTTCATACATGGTTATTTTAACCATTTTTTAAAATATATGACTGAGTTCACTCAGCTCCAAGTGCTTTCCATCTTCAGTACCTCCAAATGTATGTGTCATGGTTCCGACAGATGAAACTCTTCAAAGAACTTCGAGGCATTGTTTGCCTTAAAGAATTTTTATTTGAGAAGCATAATGTCGGCACTGCATAATCAAAGCCAAAAACTGAATTCCCCTCCCCTGAGCACATAGTATCAAAGCACAATTCCCTCCTCCAATTAACAGTCATAAATCACATTCTCCAATCAGTTTGAAATGTAGGCTTTCCCTCCAGACCTCCAGTCAGCCAATTCTTATCATCTCTTATTTCAATAACCTTGGTTCACACACTAGGTCCAGTATTGTTATGTCTAGCTGAACTCTCATGCACATTCCTCCCCCCCCCCCAGCATCATCTACCTCTAGCTCTAGCTCTAAAAGTAAAACATAAGTAGACAATGGTTGCATCTCCAACTGTTGTCAAAGCAAAAACATCCGATGTTAGCAGCGTTGACAGTATGCATTTCAACTCCCAGAATCCTCAACAATAGTCATGTCCATTGTGGAATTCTGGGAGTTGAAGTCCACACACCGGTTGCAACTATCAAGCAGGACCATATATATTTTAGAGATAGTTTTTCTCCTCAAGTAAGGGAATTAACAAAAAATAAAAGAAAGAAAAACATACAGGAGAAAGCTGAGTCAGATAAAATTTTAGGAACTCCTTGGTTTTTCTTACAGACTAGAAAATACATCCTTCCAATTAGAGCCTTTGCCAAATGGTACAAAACAGTCCAGTTGTTGCACTGCTCCTTCGTTATTACTTTATTTATTTATTTTTGCCAGTTTGCAGAAATGTATTGGTTAGCAAACTCCGGGGGTACGTGCAAGAGAAAACAATTTATCGCTTGAATGGTTAGTGCATTTGGGAACTATTCCCGTATAGCAGACATGTCAAACACAAGGCCCGGGGGCTGGATGCGGCCTGCGAAGTGGTTTCATGTGGCCCGCGAAGCCATCCTGGAAACAGTGAGGGAATAGCTCCCACTGCCTTGGCCCTGGCCCAGGCCGGCAGGGAGGGAGCTAATGTACAATTTTGTGGTGGCCATCTATGCTGAAATGCATTCAATCTTAGCTCCACAAGGCTGTCTGGAAACAACGAGGAACCAGCCCCTGCCACGTCGGCCTTGCCCCTTGGGTGCATGCTGGGGAGGTGTCACCCTTTGTGAGGAATGAAGAAATGCACCATCACCTGGAAGTGGCCAACAAATGGCCCTCGCCTACTTCACCAATCCAGCTTGATGGGCTCCAGGGGAGGGGTTTCAGCAGGCAGTGAGGCTCCTCCAGTGGACCATGCCTTGGCACTTGCCCCGGTCCCACCCCCTTCTGCCAGAGACCCTCAGATCTGTCCCACTCCTGCCCAGGCCCCCACAGGCACCCTTGACATGAACGATGGAGAGCTGGCCATGCCCACCCAATAGGCCACACCCACTCCGTCTACACCCACCCAGTAGGCCACACTCACCCTGGCCACACATCCCTCCCCCCCCCGAGGGCAGCCGCAATGCTGATGCGGCCCTCAATGAAATTGAGTTTGACACCCCTGCTATATAGAAATAAGCAAGATTGTGCTTGATCTGGATAGGCTGAGTTCAACTGTCTGGAAGCTATGACGTGTTTAATCATAATTTATTATAATCCATGCCTTACAAACATGCCCAAAGTATGGGCATGCAAAATTGTGGGCGTGGAGGGGAGAATAGCAAATGGTGTGTTGTGACAACCTGACACAGACTCCACTTTTTTTGTACCTAGGTCATGAATTTGTATAGCGTTGCAATACTAGTTTTGATCGGCACCTTGAAAGTTTTGTTGTTGTTGTTAGTTGCAAAGTCATGTCCGACCCATCGTGACCCCATGGACAACTTTCCTGGAGTCCATTTAAGCTTTGAAAGTTTACTGTAGTGTAAATAAAAGGTTAAGTTGTGTGCTACATAATTAGCGTAATGTGTAGTTTGACCCTTAGGCAGTCAGCTTCCGTATGTTGGTGAACTACAGTATTAGTGATGTTGACTGGGGGGCATTTCTTTAAGGCAAGGCTCCCCAAACTTGCCCACTTTAAGACTTGTGGACTTCAACTCCCAGAATTCCTCAGCCAGCATGGCTGAGACCCCTGCTCTAAGGGCTGAGAATGCTATGCAAATATATTTCAGCAGTCTCCCATCAAGATGTCAACTCTGAAAGATGGGAGGAAAAAACTTAGAAATGTTCTGTTGTAATACCTAATCTTTTCAGTTCTGATATCATCGGAGAAATCCGTAAATGGTTCCCAGAAGTAACAATATAGCTTGCTTTAATTGTGATCAAATAAACCAACATTAAATTCCTCTCTGTTACTTCTAATTAGTTCATTCACGTGCTGTATTGTTGTAGGATTCTCTTCGGTTCTTTGTACCATCACACAGAATTTGGTTTTAACAGGACTCTACAATAGGAAAAAAGTATCCAGGTCACTCTCTGCTTTGTCATTTGTTTTTCCCTTTTAAATTTTAAAACCTCAATTAGTTTCTTTTGTAGAGCCAGTGAAACATCCTTTTCCAAGACGTTATCTTGACCTGTCAGTTGTAAATCCACTTTCAAGTCTCTGCCTTCCAAGATTAAATTGTTCTACATCAGTCATTTTGTCACTAACATCTTCTGAATATAATCTGCCTCCAGAAGCGGTGAATGCTCCAACACTGGAAGTTTTTAAGAAGAGACTGGACAGCCATTTGTCTGAAATGGTATAGGGTTTACTGGCTGAGCAGGGGGTTGGACTAGATGACCTCCAAGGTCTCTTCCAACATCATCACCACCACCACCACCATCATCATCATCATCATTATTATTATTGATCATCGCACAGTCAGCCAGATGTTCAGACTGGATTTGGCATTTTGTCTACCTATCGAGTCCTTACCCAGGACCTGGGATAGGCAGATGTGGATGTTTGATGGTATTACAGATATCGTCGCAGGATGGAAGCAGTTCCTAATAAGGCCGCCTTTTGCAATTGACTAATGGTGAATTTGTCAATGCCAATGGTGTTCAAGTGGTGCTCCAGTTGTTTATTATTATTATTATTATTATTATTATTATTATTATTATTGTTGTTGTTGTTGTTGTTGTTGTTGTTGTTGTTTGATACATCATGTCCATCCATTAAAATTTTGCTTTAAATACATTTATTTTCTCTTTATTCCTTTTTTTTCTTCCTTTTTTTTCTTTCTTGCCCTTGTTTCTTCTTCGTATTCTCTTTTCTTTGTTAAGAAAATCTATTCGATTTTACTATTATAATCAAAATTCATAGTAAAAATATATTAAAAAAAGAAAATTTCTTCTGTGGACACTCCTCTGTTCTGGTGAAGCCTTCATCTTCTCTGCAATAAAGTTTCTAAATTTTCCAAGTTGCACTTTGGGATAAAGTGTCTGAATACAGGCAGTCCTTGACTTACAACCACAACTGAGTCCAAATTTTCTGTTGCTAAGAGAGACACTTGTTCAGTGAGTTTTGCCCCATTTTACAACATTTCTTGGCACGGTTATTAAGTGAATCACTGCAGTTGCTAAGTTAGTAACCTGGTTGTTAAGTGAATCTGGCTTCCCCATTGACTTTGCTTGTCAGAAGGTCACAAAAGGGGATCACATGACCCCCTGGGACATGGCAACCGTCGTAAATATGAGTCAGTTGCCAAACATCTGAATTTTGATCACATGGCCATGGGGATGCTGCAACGTTCGTAAGTGTGAAAAACGGTCATAAGTGACTTTTTTCAATGCCGTTGTAAGTTCAAACAGTCACTAAACGAATTGTTGTAAGTTGAGGACTGTCTGTAAGCCACTGTTGAATCCTGGAATAAAATCTGACAGTTTTGCATTTTTGCCTTAGAAAAAGATGTTTGTAGTTGATAATGACATTGACAAGTAATTATATTGGGAAGACGCCAAGAAATATATGCAATTATGTCCAGATTTTTAAAGGGGGGGGGGAAATACCACCAACTCAAGTGAAATAACATTTATTTTAGAAGGCAGATAGTCACACGCTCATGTGAAAATAGACTGAGGAGTAAGCATTTACTTTAAAAGATAAATATTGTTAGAAGTGAAAGAGCATGTTTGTCAGTTCTTATTCATAAGAAGCAGCTATGAATTATTAATAATTATCTATTGTCACAATTGTCAGATGGCATTGAGAGTTTGTCTGCTTTCAACAAGTTTCTGCTTGTTTTCATAGTTTTTCTCCCCACTTGTTTTGCTGAAAAAGCTTTTTCTTAATGCAAAAAAATAAAAATAAAAAGCTGTATTCAAATTCCCTTTCAGTAGCTTGTTTGGAAGACAACACCCAAAACTATTAGTGAGGACATCTTATTCATGAAACAGAAATATGGTAGAAAATACATATAGTATTTGTTTGTTTGTATTCCACCTTTATTATTTTTACAACTAACTCAAGGTGATGAATATATCCAACACACCTTTCTCCTCCTATTTCCCCCACAATAACAACCTGTAAGGGGCTGAGAGAGTGACTGGCCCAAAGTCACCCAACTGGCTTTCATAGTTGAGGCAGGACTAGAACTCACCGTCTCCTGGTGATTGACCCAGAATCACTCAGCTTGCTTTCATGCTTAAGGCGGGACTAGAACTCACCGTCTCCCGGAGATTGGCCCAGAATCACTCAGCCAGCTTTCATGCTTAAAGCGGGACTAGAATTCACTGTCTCCTGGTGATTGGCCCAGAATCACTCAGTCAGCCTTCATGCTTAAGGCAGGACTAGAACTCACCATCTCCTGGTGATTGGCCCAGAATCACTCAGCCAGCTTTCATGCTTAAGGCGGGACTAGAACTCACTGTCTCCCGGAGATTGGCCCAGAATCACTCAGCCAGCCTTCATGCTTAAGGCGGGACTAGAACTCACCGTCTCCTGGTGATTGGCCCAGAATCACTCAGCCAGCTTTCATGCTTAAGGCGGGACTAGAACTCACAGTTTTAACAACTCTGGCAAGAAAGGTCATAAAATGGGATAAAACTCACTTCAGAAATGTCTCACTTAGCAACAGAAATTGTGGTGGTAAGTCGAGGATACCTGTATGGATCTGTAAAGGTGAGGGGGAGAGAGAAATGACGTTCTGACTTGTGGGAGTCTGTCACTGTAGCCACGCAATAAAGGTGGAACTAACACGTGTGTTTGTGCACGATTTCACAAGCTTAGCATGTTTTTAAACAAAGAATGAAGCAAACAGCAATTTTATATGCCTGAGACTATCGCATGGGGCAGAGTCTGATACGAGATCTGTCTGCTGTCTGTCTTATCTATCGAGGCCTTTAAAAGGTGTAGCCCCCACAACCACCGGTTGGCCATTCTATCAACAATGCTAGATGCCCCCACACTGAAGGTAATCCTAGGTGATTTATATTTGTTTGCATTAAATAAGAGCGCCTGCTTGCTTGTAACTATGGAATGGATTGTCATGGAAACCATACTACTTTTTTTTCTAAATTTACACTAGTACTTCTTAGGGGAAGGAGGAGGAGGAGGAAGAAGAGAGAGAGAGAGAGAGGGAGGGAGAGAGAGAGAGAAGGATGGCATTAGCAGAGTTTCCAGAGAATTTCTCCCCTCAGATAGCTTAACAATTAGGTAGTCCTCGACTTACAACAGTTCATTTAGTGACGGTTCAAAATTACAATGGTGCTGAAAAAAGTAACTGTTCACACTTACGACCTTTGTAACATCCCCAGGGTCACGAGATCAAAATTCAGATGTTGGCAATTGGTCCATACTTACGACGGTTGCAGTGTCCCGGAGGGGGTCATCTGATCCCAATTTTGTGACTTTCTGACAAGCAAAGTCAGTGGGGAAGCCAGATCCATGGTGTTACTAACTTATCAACTGCAGTCATTCACTTAACAACGGTGGCGGGAAAGGTCGTAAAATGGGGCAAAACTCACTTAAGAAATGTCTCCTTTAGCCAGAGAGGTTTTGGGCTCAGCTGTGATCAGAAGTTGAGGACTTGACAGTGGTGTCAGAGTTCAGACTTCCAGTGGTGGAGCACCCACAACTTCTGGAGGCAAGTTGTTCCACTGCTTAATTGCTCTAACTATCAGGAAATTTCTCCTTAGCTCTAGGTTGCTTCTCTCTTTGGTTAGTTTCCATCTAAGAAGCAACCGGATGGAAACTAACCAAGAAGAGAAGCAACCTAAAAACTAAGGGGGAATTTCCTGACAGTGAGAACAATTAACCAGTGGAACAACCTGCCTCCAGAAGCTGTGGATGCTCCAACACTGGAAGTTTTTAAGAAGAGACTGGACAGCCATTTGTCCGAAATGGTGTAGGGTTTCCTGCCCGAGCAGGAGGTTGGACTAGATGACCTCCAAGGTCCCTTCCAACTTTACTACTATTACTATTACTATTACTATTACCTCTAGGGTCACTTCCAACTCTGTTATTCTAATTCTACCCTACCCTACCCTACCCTACCCTTATTCTATTCTATTCTATTCTATTCTATTCTATTCTATTCTATTCTATTCTATTCTATTCTATTCTATTACTCCATCTTCTCTTTTCCTCTCCTCTCTGTTCTGTTCCATTCCATTCCATTAATCTATTCCAGTGATGGCGAACCTTTTAGAGACTGAGTGCCCAAACTGCAACCCAAAACCCACTTATTTATCGCCGGGTGCCAGGTGGGCATGGCCCACCAGGTGGGCGTGGCTGTGGCGGTCATGGCAGAATGGATGGGTGTGGGCAAGATGGGCGTGGTCACCTCGATATTCCTTGTGGGCAGGGACTCCTGTGGGGGCCGGACAGGGTTGGGGGAGATCCAGGGCGTCTCTGGTGAATGGGACAGTGGGAAGGCGGCTCATCCTGCAGGGTGAGGGGAGGCGAGGCAGGGCAGGGGTGCCATTGTCGCAGGGCAAGGCGAGGCAGGGGCCGGGGCGGCTGCTGCCTGACACCATCGTCCCCCGCACACAGAGGCCAGTGAGCGCATGGAGGCCAACGGTGACCGTCAGCAGCCACAGCCTGCTGGCCCCTCAACTGGCGCACTTTAGGGCTCCGCAGCCCGCTGCCAGCAGTTCAGAGAAACCGCCTCTGAGCTGGACGGATGGCCGACAGCTGAGGAGGCAATGCAGTGGGTCGTGCCCGGGAAAAGGAGAGCATGCGAGTCCAGGAGGGATGGGACGGGGGGAGGGAAACCAGCCATGCTGGGATGCATCTGGCCATGTGGGATCTTGGCGAGTTAGCAGGCGGCTGCTTGAAGAGTGATGGTTGCCATCTCCGGGGCATGGCGCGAGTGCCCACAGAGAGGGCTCTGAGTGCCGCCTCTGGTACCCGTGCCGTAGGTTCGCCACCACTGATCTATTCTATTCTAGTCTACTCCACTCCATTCCATGCCAATCCATTTCATATTTTCTAATTCTATTCCATTCCATTCCATTCTATTCTATTCCATTCCATTCCTAAATCAAATCGGAATGCGGGAAGCTTCAAATACTGCAACCATAGAAATCTTTCTTGATATTGTTTATGGAGATAGAGCTTGCAAGATTCATCTTGAATGTTGTGAGGTGAGGCCGGAGGTGTTGAGTCCGGTCTACAAGAGTGATTGAGTTCAATCTCCAAAGAGCAATAAAACGTTGTAGCCTTGCTTTCCACTCTTCCCTTGCCAATGAATCAGTAGTCTTCCTTTTTTAAGAAAATGGCCAAGATTAAATGAAATATGGTAATGGGTTCCGTTGTGGGAAACTAACATACGTTTTTGGCTTTCTGTAAAGATCTTTTATTATAAGCATCTTGGATTAGAGCAGTTTATTGGTTTGATTCACCACGACGGATTTAATGGCTTTCCAATTTTCTAAGCTGTTGTGAAGATTAACACCACAATCCCCTGCATGCTGCCTTAAAAGGAAGCAACACCTATTTAATGGAGCTTGTTCCTCGTTAATTTCCAGGTTGTATCATTCATTACAAGCCGTCTTAGACCAGGGGTATTCAAACTTGGCAACTTTAAGACTTGTGGACTTCAACTCCCAGAATTCCTCAGCCAACCCTCAGGGCTGGCTGAGGAATTCTGGGAGCTGAAGTCCACAAGTCTTAAAGTTGCCAAGTTTGACGACCCCTGTCCTAGACTTAGGACCGTAGCTGAGCCCAAAATTTCTGTTGCTAAGCGAGGCAACATACTAGCTTCACCCCATTTTACGACCTTGCTTGCTAAAGTTGTTAAGTGAATCACTGCAGCTGTTAAGTTAGTAACCTGGTTGTTAAGTGAATCCGGCTTTCCCATTGACTTTGCTTGCCAAAAGGTTGCAAAAGGGGATCACGTGACCCCTTTTGCGACCGTCGTAAATATGAGTCAGTTGCCAAGCATCTGAATTTTGATCACGTGACCATGGGGATGCTGTAGGTCATAAGTGTGAGAACCGGTCCTAGGTCACTTTTTCCAGTGCTGTTGTAACTTTGAACTGTCACTAAGTGAATAGTTGTAAATTGTAAGGGCTACCAGTATTTATATTTTTTAGGAAGAATTCTGCTTATACCAAAGATGTAAATATTGTAACAGCCTGAAACATGATATTATTTCATGCATATGGATAGTAGCTGTAAACGTCTTTTTTTTTGGTGAGTTAATTTTTCGATAGTTCTTTTTTTGTTTATATCTTCTAGAAGTGTAAATTGCTCTTAGTAACCAGAGGATATGCACCCCAAAATAATGCTTTAATTATCCTTGCAGGCGGAAAACAGGTTGCAGTAATAATTGGCGATTACTAACAGAAAGCGGGCTGGCTGGCTTGCCTGGTTTTTTTTTTTTTTGCAAGCAAATAAGGAACAAACTATGTTTTGGTGGCATCTGAGTAGGTGGCCTCCAAGCCCCACATCACAGCAGGTGGGACTTATCCTACCCTGCCCCATTTTACTGCAGATAATGTAATATCCGTTCTCATTAGTATTATGTAAAGCTTTCCTAGCTTTGTTCAGAGTACCACAAATGATTTAAGTAAGAGCTGCTGTCTCCTGTAGGTTAGTCCATTAATAGCATCTCATCTAAAAGAGCCGAGGTGGCGCAGCAGTTAGAGTGCAGTACTGCAGGCCACTTTAGCTGACTGTGTTCAGCAGGTCAGCGGTTCAAATCTCACCGGCTCAAGGTTGACTCAGCCTTCCATCCTTCCGGGTAGGTAAAATGAGGACCCAGATTGTTGGGGGCAATGTATATATATATATATATATATATATATATATATATATATATATATATATACACATTGCTTACTGGTGTACACCGCTTAGAGAGTGCTTGCACTTAAAGCGGTATATAAGTTTCATAAAATAAATAAATCACCAATGATGGAGAGGAGGGTGAGCAGAAGGATACTGAACTTCTGAAGCAGGTGATCTCCTTCTAGATGAGGGAACAGGTGACTTTCTGGCCTTCTAGCAACTCTGCTTCACAAGCTCTCAGAGAATTTTTCCTTTTCTTCCTTACAAATGCCCAACTTGGGGGACAAAAAGATAATTTCTCCTTTCACCCCCGCCCCCTCCTTTTTTAAAAAACAAGATTAGGAGCTGATGAGCAAATTCAATAACATTATTCCCTATTTCACATCTAGTGGGATTATACTCATGCATCTTACTGGAAGCATTTCAGAATGGCTTCAGGTATCCCTTACGCACCAGTGTAGACTTGGGCTGCACAGACCCAGGTTCAAATCCCCGTCTCACCCTGCAGCTGTTTGGGAGCCTTTGGCCAAATCCTTCTCTTTCAAGCCAGCCTTCCCTGCAGGGATAAAATTAGGAATGCGATTGCCAAGTAACCTGTATTTTATTACTGTATTTGCTTTTATCTATTTTGCCCTGAAATTAGATCTTGTATTTTATTTTTGTATTATATTATATATGGTTGTATGAGTAAACAGTTTATCTATCACCCATCTCCTATCTATCTATCTATCTATCTATCTATCTATCTATCTATCTATCTATCTATCTATCTCTAGCTAGTTATCTTGCTATCATCTATCATTTAGCAGTCTATCCATCTATCCATCCATCCATCTCTCTCTCTCATCACTCTCTATCTAGTTATCTATCAGTCTGTCTGTCTGTCTGTCTGTCTATCTCTAGCTAGCTAGTTATCTTGCTATCATCTATCTATCTATCTATCCATCATTCCATCCATCCATCTCTCTCATCACTATCTAGTTATCTATCAGTCTATCTATCCATTCATCTCTCTCATCACTCTCTCTCTCTCTCTCTCTCTCTCTCTCTCTATCTATCTATCTATCATTTATCTATTTATCTTATCTATCCATCATTCCATCCATCCATCTCTCTCTCATCACTATCTAGTTATCTGTCTGTTTGTCTGTCTGTCTATCTATCTCTAGTTAACTAGTTATCTTGCTATCATCTATCTATCCATCATTCCAACCATCCATCTCTCTCATCACTCTCTATCTAGTTATCTATCAGTCTATCTATCCATTCATCTCTCATCACACACTCTCTCTCTTTCTCTATCTATCTATCTATCTATCCTTCATTCCATCCATCCATCTCTCTCATCACTCTCTATCTAGTTATCTATCAGTCTCAGTCTATCTATCCATTCTTCTCTCTCTCTCATCACTCTCTCTCTTTCTCTATCTATATCATCTATCCATCTATCTATCTATCTATCTATCTATCTATCCATCATTCCATCCATCCATCTCTCTCTCATCACTCTATCTAGTTATCTATCAGTCTATCTATCTATCTATCTATCCATCATTCCATCCATCCATCTCTCTCATCACTCTCTATCTAGTTATCTATCAGTCTATCAGTCTATCTATCCATTCTTCTCTCTCTCTCATCACTCTCTCTCTCTTTCTCTATCTAGATCATCTATCCACCTATCTATCTATCTATCTATCTATCTATCTATCTATCTATCTATCCATCATTCCATCCATCCATCTCTCTCTCATCACTCTCTATCTAGTTATCTATCAGTCTATCTATCTATCTATCTATCTATCTATCTATCTATCTATCTATCTATCTATCTATCTATCTTGCTATCATCTATCATCTAGCAGTCTATCTATCCATTCATCACTCTCTCTCTCTGTCACTCTTTCGCTATCTATCTATCTATCTATCTATCTATCTATCTATCTATCTATCTATCTCTAGCTAGCTATCATCTATCTACCGTCTGTCTGTCTGTCTATCTTTCTATCATGTGAGTTTCTTCAACTGAGCTTGCTTGTCGAAGGCTATCTTTTGGGCCAATTGTTCAGAAATAACTTGCTCCCCTACCCTAGCATTTTCCAGGTTGCTCTCCTTCCACGTGCTGGCCTGCTTCATTTTTAAGGGCAGATCAGCTCTAGCAAGCTAAATGCCTCGCAATGCCTTCAAACGAATCACCTCCCGGTAAATAACTCTCTGGAGGGATGCTCTCTCTCTCTCTTTCTCCCCCTCCCCTCCAGCCAGCCGCCGCCCCCCCCCCCCGACCGTTTCTCGCAAGAGAGCAGAGCTGTCACCTGCTCTCCTTTCCAAGTCACTTTCACTTTCTTCGAGCAGACGTTCTTCCTTCGCTGCTGCCGTTGCCGCAGACTGGAACCGATCCTCCGCCTTTCGCGGGAGGCCGGCCGTGGCCGGGAGGCGGCAAGGATGGGGACGGACCTTTCTTGAACCGATCTTCAGAAAAAGCTTCGGAGGAGGCGAGGCTCCGCTTCCCCCCCCCTCCTCCTTCCCACAATGACCGTGTCTTGCAGCAAGGCACTGGCTGTACACCAAAGGGAGAGCTGCGGTGTTTTCCTTCGCCTGGCGTGATCTTTCCAGCCCACTTGAGCTGGGCATGACAACCTTGTGTGATTCTTTCGAGTAGGCGTGAGCCTCGTTGTACATGTGTTAACGTGCGTCCACCTGCTCGGCTTTACCTGCCTGCCTTCCCCCCCCCCCCTCTCTCTCTCTCTCTCTCTCTCTCTCTCTCTCTCTCTCTCTCTCTCTCTATATATATATATATATATATACACACGTATATATTTTAAATGAGCTCCCCCAGTGGAAGAGGGGAACCCCTGACACTTCACGATTAATGCTGCAATGTTGATTCATCTGCAAGGGGATGGTTGAATTGGGGGCACAGGTGGCGAAGAAGGCGGCCTGTGACCGAGAAGGCAAAATCCAAGCTAGCTGTTGAGCTGAAGATGTCGACTCTCCCGCGGCTGGATTAGCTGCTCTTGTTGTTTTTTTTTTTTTCTTCCCCTCCAAATAAATAAATAAATCAAATAAAATCAAAATCTCCTGGCTGCTTTCAGCTGCAGCCCTCAAGGAATGTGCAGGCTTGCTAACTCTTCTGACCGCATTACACCAATGATTTGCCACTGCAAAGTTGCCTGTACGAACAACACGTTGTCGTTGATGTTCGGATGCAAGGTAAGGAGACGGAGGGGCTTGTTGCCCCAACTGGCTTCTTTTTTGGGGGGGGGGAGGAAATGAAACCGGGGCAATGAAGTAACCGTGGTTGGAGCCGGGTTGATGGTTGATGCACGTGTGTGAAAAGGGAGAGAGAGAGAGAGAGAGAGATTGAAAAGCAGTGATTTATTTTGAAAGCAGCAAAGCTGGGGGGGGGGAGAATTTTTTTTCTGGGTTATCTGGAAACATTCGAAGGGAGATAGAGAATTGCATGCCTTTCTTTCCTCCTCCTTCTTCTTCTTCTTCTTCTTCTTCTTCTTCTTCTTCTTCTTCTTCTTCTTCTTCTTCTTCTTCTTCTTCTTCTTCTTCTTCTTCTCCTCCTCCTCCTCCTCCTCCTCCTCCTTTTCCTCCTATTCTTTCTCTTTCTTCTTCTTCATCTTTCTTTCTTTCCTTCTTCATCTTTCTTTCTTTCTTTCTTTCCTTCTTCATCCTTCTTTTTCTTCCTCTTCCTCCTCTTCCTGCTCTTCTTCCTCTTTCTTCTTCCTCTTTCTTTCTTTCCTTCTTCTTCATCCTTCTTCTTCCTCTTCTTCCTCTTTCTTCTTCTTCATCTTTCTTTCTTTCCTTCTTCTTCTTCATCATCATCTTTCTTCCTCTTCTTCTTCTTCTTCTTCTTCTTCTTCTTCTTCTTCTTCTTCTTCTTCTTCTTCTTCTTCTTCTTCTTCTTCTTCTTCTTCTTCTTCTTCTTCTTCTCTTCCCTTCCTTCCTTCCTTCTCAAAGAAAGATTAACAAAACCGAAGGAGGCAGGCAGCTTTTTCTGTATTGTGAGTTTGATGTTGATGCTTGTTCTCCCAACCCCCTTCCCCCAAAGGGGAGCAGATCTCCTTGTCTCCTCGGATTAATCCCAGTTGTTGGGAATTAGACGTGAAATGCTGTTTTGTGCATACCTTTTTCTTTTTTTAAAGACAGCCAAATAAGTAGCAAGACTGTGGGGGGGGGGTGTCACTAAAGGAGCTTCCCCCAAATGGTTGGAAAATGTGGCAGGATGTGGCAGAAGTCTCTCGGAGTGACAGTTTTTCATTTTTGAGTGTAGGAAGACAGTCAAGAGATGGCAGACTTCCCCAGATAAGGCCAATTCGGCAAAATTGCAAACAGTGCTGACTTCCATACAATCAAATACCTTTTCCCCCTCTTACCCACGTAAGCAATGAAGCAAATGAAACTTTTCATGCCTTCATTTCCACCCGGGATGAACCTATAGCAGGCTGGCAAGTTGTTCTGTTTCCCAGCTTGGATGGAAGATGAGAGTAGGGTCATCTAATTCAGAATGAAGTGATATTTAGAAGGTGACGTTAGGTAGCCCACAAGATTTTCAGGGCAGGCATTAAATGTGCAGTCATTTAATTCAGTTGTTTTGGGTTGATTGTTTCTGTATAAAGGAGTTCACTTTTCATATTTGTAGTAGGTATAAATGTGATAAAAACCAGTATGATAAGTATGGCCATATGAGCAAATCAGCAGGTGGACTTTAGATGTAACTGCTGGTCTTGTGCTTTATGGTTCTTGAAGTTTAAAAGTTAACGTAGAAAATAAAAAAAACAATATCAGCTAAAAATGGCTATAAAAACATGTTAAGTGCAAGAAACCATCTTTTCCCCTTTAATTTGCAACTCTCAGTGAATCTGCCAATCAATTTGGTTATTATCATAATCCCTACTTTATTTGCATTATTTCTATCCCGCAAGTGTGAAACTGAAATAAATTTACAGATAAAATTCCAGTTGTGTTTTTTTCAAAAAGTGGCCAATGACATGTAACACACGTATCATGTATTATTATTATTATTATTTAAGATATAATCTACAATTCGATTCACAGTCTGGGACTGGTAAAAACTTAACAGTTCAGGTCCTAACCAAGGACTTAAGAACTGTTAAGGTAAAATCTGAATAGATAGGCAGTTCCAAGTAAGGTTTTTTTTTCAATATCAGAATATTCAGGTCTAATGTTCAATATTTCCATGTATCTAAGCAGCCCTTTGGGTTATGCTTCAAGCTCTCCTATTACTATTGTGATTCCTCCACAATCCATCATAACTTCAAATAAGTCAAGGACTACCTATAATGCAATCAATGTCTGTTATACAGGTAGTCCTCGATTTGCAACCACAATTGAGCCCAAAATTTCGGTTGTTGAGTGAGACAGTTGTTAAGTAACTTTCGCCCTGCCTTATGACCTTTCTTGCTCCAGTTGTTAAATGAATCTCTGCAGTCGTTAAGTTAGCAACAAGGTTGTTAAGCGAATCTGGCTTCCCCACTGACTTTGCTTGGAGGTCACAAAAGTCTCAGAAAGTCGCAAAAGGGAACACTGCAATGGTCGTAAAGGTGAGCCAGTTGTCAAGCATCCGAATTTTAATGGGGATGCTGCAATGGTCGTCAGTGTGAAAATTGGTCATAAGTCACTTCTTTCAGCGCCGTTGCGGCTTTAAATGGTCACTAAAGAGACGGTTGTGAGTCAAGGAGTACCTGTATACAGGTAAATGTATTATTAATCCCATTTAATAAGCCCATTTTATCCCAAGAAAAATGAGGAGTGGGATACACCACTTGTAAAAGTGAGCTGCAAAAGCTGCAGATTCGATTCAATCAAAGTTCCTTCGACGGGAAGTTTGAAAAGGAGAGAGTGTCACAACACCAAGAGCCAGAGAATTGCTCTCTTGGGTCACACACCTTACAAAACGGGCTTCTGGGTTTTTATTTTCCTCCTTCCGTAGTGTTTATTTCTACAGAAAAATCCTGTCTCTTCTTTCAACAAGCCAGAGCAAAACTGTTCTCTGAACAGACGATTGTGGATGGATAAGGCCTCCTCTTTCCTTTTGTATTTATTCTCTCTAGGTTTATCCTGCCCTTTTTCAAAGAGTGCAGAGTACAGGTAGTCAGTCCTCCACTTACTTACAAAATTTGGATGCTTAGCAACTGGCGGGTATTTATGACGGCTGCAGGGTCCTGGAGTTCTGTGATCACCTTTTGTGACTTTCTGACCGACAAAGTCAAAGGGGACGCCAGATTCACTTAACACCCATGTTATCTACTTAACAAGTGCAGTGACTTGCTTAACAAGTGCCTGACACTTAGCAAAATAACAGTTGGAAGGGACCTTGGAGGTGTTCTAGCCCAGCCCCTGCTCATGCGGGAGACCCTGTTCCATTTTAGACAAGTGTCCGTCCAGTTCAGACAAGTGACTTTTGAAAGGAAAGGAAAGAGGAAAGGAAAGGGAAATGGGGAAAGGGAAAGGAAATGGGGAAAGGAAAGGAAAGGGAAATGGGGAAAGGGAAAGGAAATGGGGAAAGGAAAGGGAAATTGGGAAAGGAAAGGGAAGGGAAATGGGGAAAGGGAAGGGAAGGAAAGGGAAATAGAGAAAGGAAAGGGAAGGGAAATGGGGAAAGGGAAGGGAAGGAAAGGGAAATGGAGAAAGGAAAGGGAAATGGAGAAAGGAAAGGGAAGGGAAATGGGGAAAGGGAAATGGGGAAAGGAAAGGAAAGGGAAATGGGGAAAGGAAAGGGAAATGGGGAAAGGGAAGGGAAGGAAAGGGAAATAGAGAAAGGAAAGGGAAGGGAAATGGGGAAAGGAAAGGGAAATGGGGAAAGGAAAGGAAAGGGAAATGGGGAAAGGAAAGGGAAATGGGGAAAGGGAAGGGAAGGGAAGTGGGGAAAGGGAAGGGAAGGAAAGGGAAATAGAGAAAGGAAAGGGAAGGGAAATGGGGAAAGGAAAGGGAAATGGGGAAAGGAAAGGAAAGGGAAATGGGGAACGGAAAGCAAAGGAAAGTAAAGTTCCAGCAAATGACTTTCTGGCAGCAAGAGAACAGATGTTTACTTTTCTTTTGTGAGAACCTTCAATAATGACTTAAGAGATTTACTATCTACATCAGGTAATGATGCAGAAGGCAAGGGACTTGTTCTTTGTAGTCTGAACAAGTGGACGGTAGGCAGTTTCAGCTTGACACTAAGCGGGAACTCCTCAATGCTATGAATCATTTTTGACTGAGCAATGGGCTACCTCAAGAAGCTGATGGGTTTGTCTTCCCTTGGAAATACTTCAAACCCTAAAGCAATAAATGGTTTGGATGAAGAGTCTCTTTAAAGTCCTCTGGAGTCAGTTCTGCACTATTGTTCAAGATGTGTAGCTTATACAGGACTGCAGACCACAATAGCAAAAAAATCCATCAGCAAAGTTAACTGTCTTACCTAAGCAATGTCCTTGCAAATGATGTAGAGCTGCTTCAGTAATTCCCTACTTTGTTACAAATGTGTTCTTGCTCCATTTGCTAGCTCCTTTTTTTTAAATATCTCCCAGCTGTCTCTTCAATCTTTTTTTTTCTCTGAGTTGTTTTTTCTCCCCAGCACTTCTACATCGAGAGAAAAGGTAATTAATTTCCCAAGAAGAGAAAAGCAAACAAGGGTTTTTCTTACATTCATTGTTGACCTTTTCCCATCTGGTACCTCCTTGTTGGGTTGGATTTCATTTCCCATAGTTCTCATCCCCCCCTGCAAAAAAAGTTATCAGTTGAGAATTATGGAACTGAAGTTTGATGTAGGAGATGGACAGGCTGAGCCTGGGGGTGGTGTCAAGAGAGGAATCAGCCTGGAGTCGTTAAGTTCCCATAAGTCCAACCCCTCTTGAATACCAATAACTCTCATCTAGTGCCAATTTAGTGCTGACCATTAGTTGACTAGATTTTGGTATACAAGTCTGAGCAATATACTTATTGTGTGGTTCTGATTTCCTCATGCCTGACACTTATACAAATTAACACAGTTGGAAGAGACCGTGGAGGTCTTCTAGTCCAACCCCCTGCTCAAGCAGGAGACCCTATACCAGTGATGGCGAACCTTTTAGAGACCGAGTGCCCAAACTGCAACCCAAAACCCAGTTATTTATCACCGGGTGCCAGGTGGGCGTGGCCCACTGGGTGGGTGTGGCTGTGGTGGTCATGGCAGACTGGGTGGGTATGGCCAAGGTGGGCGTGATCACCTCGATGTTGCTTGTGGGTAGGGACGCCTGTGGGGGCCGGGCAGGGTTGGGGGAGATCCAGGGGGTCTCTGGCAGGTGGGGCAGTGGGCAGGAGGCTTGTTCTGTGGGGTGAGGCGAGACAAGATGAGGCACGGCAGGGAGGAAGGAAACCAGCTGTGCTGGGATGCATCCAGCCATGAGTTAACAAGCGGTTGGTTGAACGGGGACGGTTGCCATCTCTGGGGCATGGCGCGTGTGCCCACAGAAAGGACTCTGAGTGCTGCCTCTGGCACGCGTGCCATAGGTTTGCCACCACTGCCCTATACCATTCCATTCTGTTCAGCCTCTTCTTTAAAAGTCTTCAGTGATGGAGCACTCACAACTTTTGAAGCCAAGCTGTTCCACTGATTAATTGTTCCAACTGTCAATTGTTCTCACTCTTCTTGATTAGTTTCCATTCGTTGCTTCTTGTTCTGCCATCAGGTAGTTTGGACAATAAGTTGATTCCCTGTAAACAATCCAGAGTCACAGAAGTGAGATATGTGGCCATATAAATTTAATGAGATTAGATAGATAGATAGATAGATAGATAGATAGATAGATAGATGGATGGATGGATGGATGGATGGATGGATGGATGGATGGATGGACGGATGGGATGATGAGATGAGATGAGATGGATAGCTAGATAGATGATAGATGGATAGATAGATGGATAGATGGATGGATGGATAGATAGATAGATAAAAATTAACTATAATTAAATCACATAATTTAAAAAAAACAGAATTTCTTTTGGCTTTAACCAAACTGTACATTCCAGGAATTGTGGATTACTGAGTTCATTTTGATTCTATTTTCCATTTGTAAATTCAGGAAAGACTGAAAATATTCATAGAATGAATACCAGTCTCAAGATTTAGTTTGGGGCCCAATTTAATATCTTGGGGAAGAATTCTCTTTGATTTCACTCCAGTTTAAAGGCTTGCCAGTTTTTGTTATCTGACTTGATCCAAGTCCAGATTTCTGAATCTCACCGATGAGTATGGGAAAAACACAAACTGGGTTAATTATATTTACTTTCCACCCAGTGGATAGAATTTGCTAGAATATTAAAAAGCCGGAAGGTAGTGGTGATAAATCTCTTGGGTTTTAGGTAAATCAGTGCAGAGGAAAACATTCTGGTGTTTTTAGATATTTGCTGATATTACTATCCTTACAGCTGGAGTAAAGGCAAACAAATGTTAGAGAAAGAGATTGAAGTTGTTGTGCAAAAGGAGTCTTCACAAAATTGTGATTTTTATTAGTCACTGACCTCCTGGTTTTGGGATAGAGGAAAACTGGAATCATTAAAAAACTGATTTTATAAAAGAAAAATAATGCAGAGACACATGTGAAAAATAGATTGTATTTTGAGCGGGATTAAATTGTTTTTCTGGAAAGATCATGCACTGAAACACGGATTTGATTTGGGCATTCTAAAAGTTCAACCACGCCAATTCCTCATCTGTGGCATGTATTTTTTCCCCCCTGGAGACAAAAAGGATAAATTCAACTCTTTTAAGGAGAAGTTAATCCCCTTAACTCCTTTCTGCAGCTTAACCTTTTGTAGTTACATTATTGTTAATATTAAAATATTTATAGATTACTTTTCAGCCAGTATAGAATCATTCAGACTAAAACATATGAAGAATGGCTGCAGTACTTGGGCTTGGCTAGTCTAAAGAAAAGAAGAAATAAGGGTGACATGATAGCAGTATTCTAGTATTTGAGGGGCTGCCACAAAGAAGAGGGCATCAAACTATTCTCCAAAGTGCCAGAGGGCAGGACAAGAAACAATGGTTGGAAACTAACCAAAGGGAGAAGCAACCTGGAATTAAGGAGAAACTTCCTAACAGTGAGGACAATTAACCAATGCAACAGCTTGCCTTCAGAAATCGTGGGTGCACCATCACTGGAGGTTTTTAAGAAGAGACTGGACAGTCATTTGTCTGAAATGGTATAGGTTCTCTTGCTTGAGCAGGGGGCTGGACTAGAAGACCTCCAAGGTCCCTTCCAGCTCTATTCTATTTTGGGTTTTGATTTGGTGTTTCATGAGCTTCCCATGCATGCATCCAAAACTGTTTACATAATATTTAAATATAAAATATTTCATTAAAATATTTTAATAGGATTTAGGATACTCTGGTGTAGTGTTTCTCCACCTCAACATCTTTAAGATGGCTGGGGGATTCCAAGAGTTGAAATACACTCATTTTAAAGTTGATGAGGCCTAGAAAGTCTGCACTGGTATAAAATAAAGTTGTTAATTTTTTTCCCAGTGTTTGGAAATGGGCAAACATCCAAGTTGCTGTTTGGATATACAAAAGTTCAAAGGCTTCTCTGTGATAACTTATCACCGCACAATTGATTTAAGCAAACATGGTGATGGTAGAAATGGGATACAAAGAATAAGGCCAAAATGTATATCAGCCATGTCAAAAAGGAACATTTTTAAGAATAAATGCGTCTTAAAGGTACCGGTGGAATAGTGGAGCAAAAAGTGCCATTTTGGCTAACTTGGAATTTTTCATAATGAGAATTTCAACTGGGTGTCATACTGGAACTGTGCCTACACACAAAGGATGTCATCCAAATGGCCCATTAAGCATGTGTTAAAATTAGGGGGCTATGTTGGTGAATGATCTGTGGTATCTAATGCAGTATTTTTAAAAAAAAAAAAACCCAAAAAACCAAATGAAACAACTCCTCTTGGCAGTGAGAAGTAGCAGCTGCTATCTCTTCCTCTTCTCCCCCAATTTATTGTGAAAAATGAGAACTTATATCCTGAGATTAGTTGGAGCTGAGTCAGAGCAATGAATGAATGGTCTGTGACTGTGTGCATGTATTTATTTTATTTATTTTTACCCAGCTTTGTGTTTATTTTTAGATATTGATTTAACGATGCCTTGAACGTTTTACTGCATTGCTCTTTTGATGTGTACTGTTTGTAAATACCGAGGGTCTAATACATAAAATGGCATGGATATAGTAACTAGGAAGCTTGGCTTGAAGGCCTCTTCAATTTTTGATGGTTGCCTACTGGAATACAACACAAAATTATCACACTCGTTAGCAGATGATGATATCTCTGTCTATGTTCAGAAGCTTTGTTGCATAAATATATTGACTCTGTGTGTTGCGCAATTTGCAAGAAATAAACCTGGTGCAACAACATGCCATGACAGGAATAAAGGACTGGATATCCAGTCCAGTTCCCTCTTTAATTCCAGTGTAACAGAGGTAGATAGTCCTTCTGAGAGTGAATGGAAGCATAAAAGAAGGACTATTATTTGTAGATAGGAAGCTCTGTTGTCCCTTTTGAGAAACAATTTTGGCCAGTGATTGCATTGTTTCATAAATCGCTGAAATCTGTTTGACCTGAAGTGAATATCATGCAAAAGAAATGCTAGTGGATATTATAGAAAACTGTTCCTCTCTTCTCAGTCTTCTTTCAATCTTCTTAATTATCATTTGCTCTTTCTTCGTTTCCTTTCCTTTCCTTCTTTCCTCTCCTCTCCTCTCCTCTCCTCTCCTCTCCTCTCCTTTCCTTTCCTTTCCTTTCCTTTCCTTTCCTGGCATTTTGACTCATTTAACAGCTGCTGAACAATTGCTTTAGAATTTGACCTGAAACTCTGGAGAGGATTCTGCCAGCTACATCTGTGTTAGGCCTGTGAGGATATTGTTGCCATCCCTTGTAAGAACATAACTGAATATTCAAGTTATACCAAAATACCTCTTCACATTGGCTTCTGCCTTCTGTTGTTTGTTCAGGCACCTAAAACATCATTTGCCTTTCTCTCTTATCAAGCAATAAATGAAGTTCTACCTAGTACTCCTGTATATAAAATCCAAAATTGCGGTTGTTATTGTTGAATCAAGGAATGAATCTGGTTTGCGGGGTGCAGATGTGCTGCTGTTGTCCAATTGTTATCAGTACCACAGTTGTCCTTTCTGATTGGATTCTGGAGAGACTTTATAGTTTAATGCTCTAAGAAAGTTCAGCACCGAGACTTATGCTTAAAGTATTAGTGTTTGCTTTCTGCATAGAAATAAATATGCTCTCAAATTCACTTCATGTCCTGTAACTACGTAGACACATCTATGCAATGCTCTTGGTAACAAGGCAGAAATGGTTAGTCACGGCTTAACAGAATAACAGAATAAAAGAGTTGGAATGGACCTTGGAGGTCTTCTATTCCAACCCCCTGTCAAGCAGGAAATTCTATCCCATTCCAGTCTCTTCTCAAAAGCCTCCAGTGATGGAGCACCCACAACTTCTGAAGGCAAGCTGTTCCACTGGTTGATTGTCCTCACTGTTAGGAAGTTTCTCCTTAATTCCAGGATGCTTCTCTCCTTGATTAGTGTCCATCTGTTGCTTCTTGTCTGGCCTTCTGGTGCTTTGGAGAATAGGTTGACCCCCTCTTCTTTTTGGTATCCCCTCAAATTTTGGAAGCTTGTCTAATGTAAGGACCCACCCCACTTTACATCTTAAGAAGACAGAACTCTTGGAATATCTCTTCCAACAGGCATCTTTATTAAGAGAAGATGGTTGCAGGCATTCTAGACAGGATCTGAGGGGCCAACCCCTACCATTCAAGGTTTTAAGTGCTCCCAAGCAGCCCCCCACCCCACCGTCCTTCCAGCAACAATTCCAGGCGTTATATTTCCACCCCCATTTCCTCACGGCCGGCAGAAGAGAGACTTCGGAGAGTAGTAGATGAAAGGTGATGGCCATATTGTTATGGTCAGTCCTCTTGGTGAGATCCACATTCAGTCCCTTTGAAGTTTTAATGAAAGAAGTGAGAGCCATAAAACCCCTTTGCTCATCCCCCTTCCCCTTCGTAGTATGACAGAATCCAGAGAGGGCAGAAATTGGGTTTTCCATAGTTGGTAACTAGAAATGAAATATAATTGGATTCTGCTATCATGTCACACCTAGTCCTTCTTTTCAGTAGACTAGACTTACTTAATTCCTGCAAGTCTAGTGCTTTTTTTTTTTAGAGCTGTGGTGGCTCAGTGGTTAGAATGCAGTATTGCAGGCTAACTCTGCCCACTGCCAGGGGTTCGATCTTGGCCAGCTCAAGGTTGAATCGGCCTTCCATCCTTCCGAGGTCGGGAAAATGAGGACCCAGATTGTTGGGGGCAAATATGCTGATTTCAGATAGTGCTGTAAAGCATTATGAAGCGGTATATAAGTCTACATGCTATTGCTATTTTCCACTATGTTTCGTCACACAGTCATCCAAATGTTCAGACTGGATTTGGCATTTTTGTCCATCTATTGAGTCTCTTTTAGGGACCTGGGATAGGCAGATGTGGATGTTTAACACCATCAAAGGTTATTGTTGCAGGATATAAACTGTTTCTGAGTAAAGCTGCCTTCTACAATTTTGTTTTGCATAAATTATTGTTTATACCATTAACATACTTTAGGGTGTGTTTGCACATTTTTAAATTAGTTTTATTCTTTTATAACACAAAATGTGAAAATACAAAAGCAAATAATAGGGAATAACAGTAGAAAAAGGTGTGAAGAAAGGGAGGGAAAGAAACAAAAGGCATTGACTTCTCACTCTCTCTGTTGCAGTAAAACCAGACATTAAAATCAAATCTCAACTTTTTACATTTCTATAGTAGTGTGCACTAGCCCAGGAGTCCCCAACCCCCGGTCTGTGGCCCAGTACCGGGCTGCGGCATGCCAGCAACCAGTCCACACAAATAAACAAAGCCCCATCCGTGGGATGCAGACAGCACACAAAACCACACCCCCTCTGGTCCGCGGAAAAACCTCTCTCCACCTAACCGGTCCCTGGTGCCCAAAAGGTTGGGTATCCTTGCACTAGCCGTTTCTGTATCGGCAAATCAGTCTAATCGGTAAAACCCAAAATAATGATATCGTTTTTTTTTTCACCTCAAGCACAAAGTCCAGAAGCGGTTTACAAGTAGAAACAAAAGTACTTATGTATCAGCACAGCCAATTTGGCCATCTCTGCTAATTCCATCAGCTTTTGTAACCATTCAAGCTGCCTTCTACAATTGATTGGTGGTGATTTTGTCGATGATGATGGTGGTGAAATGGTGCTCCAGCTGTTTTGAGATTGCACCCCAGGCGCCTGTTACTATTGGTAGTACTTTTGCTTTCTTTTATATTATTATTGTGGTTCGTCGCATAGTCATATTGATGTTCAGACTGGATTTTGCATTTTTCTCCACCAACCCATTTCCAGGCAAATCCTTGGGGATTCCTTGAGTGATCTTCGTCCAAATTGTAACCAGACAAGAAGACAATCACCTGTCTGAGATGGTATAGGTTCTCCTGCTTGAGCAGGGGGCTGCACTAGAAGACCTCCAAGGTCCCTTCCAGATTCTATTCTATTCTATTCTATTCTATTCTATTCCATTTCATTCTTTCCTTCTCTTCTCTTCTCTTCTCTTCTCTTCTCTTCTCTTCTCTTCTCTTCTCTTCTCTTCTCTTCTCTTCTCTTCTCTTCTCTTCCTTTCCATTATTTCCTTCTCTTCTCTTCTGTTCTCTTCTCTTCATCCTGTTTTCCTTCTGAGCCCATACAGGGTTGCCCATGCTGTTATGTGTAGTCCTTGACTTACAAGCAGAACTGAGCCCAAAATTTCTGTTGCTAAGCAAGACAATTATTAAGTGAGTTCTGCCTCATTTTATTATTTTTCTTGCCACCGTTGTTAAGTGATTCGCTGCAGTGGTTTTAAGTTAGTAACATGGTTGTTAAGTGAATCCGGCTTCCCCATTGACTTTGCTTGTCAGAAGGTCGCAAAAGGGGATCACATGACCCCGGGACATTGCAACCGTCATAAATATGAGTCAGTTCTGAATTTTGATCACCTGATCATGCTGCAATGGTCATAAGTGTGAAAAAGGGTCATAAGTCACTTTTTTCAGTGCCGTTGTAACTCCAAACCATCCCTAAACAAATTGTTGTAAGTCAAGGACCACCAATGCTTGCTGAGATACTAAAGAAATCTTTAAAATGGCAGGAAAATAAGACCTATAACTTCTATAATTAATTTTGATATTAATTTGTCCTTTGGTTTAAAGAAAGAATCCACTTCTCACCATTCTTGTGTCCTTACTCTCCCCAATCCCCTATCTTATCCCTTACTCTTCCCAGTCTTGTATTCTAAGAGGGAGGATATTTATTTATATAACTGCCTAGGGTAGCTCCACGGTAGATTGGTAGCAAATAAATTTAACAAATAAATATTTATTAAAATGTTTATATAACTGCCCTTCTTTCAACCAACTCTGGGAGACTCCCAATCAAAAATTAAAAGACAGACTGTATGCAATCACATTAAAATTGTAAAGCTAAGCCAACTGAAACATCAAAAAATAACAAAAGCCTGCTGCCATATCCAACTTCTAATGTGCAATTATTTTCATGTATGGAGGTGCAAATAGCCCAAAGGGCCCTATTTATATACAAGAAGGTAGAAATAATAGAATTGGAAAAGCATCAACTGCAAAGAGTTGGGACAAAGGAAAAAAATTGGCCACCAGAATTGGGAAACAGGCAACATGGAGTTTTAAATGACAACCCATAAAACATAACAATAAATCAGTAAAACTGCAAGGGCTATAAGGATGATGGAGAGAGAACGTATTTAAGACAACAGAGAAGGAATTAGTAGAAGAGAATATTTGTGGCTTAGGTTGAATTGTGGTGTCTTTGGTGCTCTCTGAGCTGGCTTGTTTTCTTGCAGACATTTTATTAACCAACAAACACTGGTGAAGTTATCTAGCTGGGTAATGAAATGTCTGCAAGAAAACAACCAAGCCACAGTCGTCGTTGTCGTCCTCCTCCTCGTCGTCCTCCTCGTCCTCCTCATCCTCGTCCTCCTCCTCCTCGTCCTCCTCCTCCTCCTCCTCCTCCTCCCATTCCCTTGTAACACTGATGATGTTATCTAGTTGGGTAATGAAATGTCTGCAAGAAAACAACCAAGCACAGAGACCACCAACTAAGCCAGTAAGGAATTTTAGTTACATGGACAATATTAAAGGAGGATTGATAAAAGATATTGAAGATAGTTGGAAACTATAAAAAATGTGCTAGAAAATTAATCATGGGGCAGTTAGTTCTGTCTGCTCGTAGATCCTTTCAGTATCATCTTCTTTAAGTGAAGGGCAGACCTAGGCCTGTCAATGATGTCTCATAGAGAATATACTTAGAGTTTGACAGGGCCTTTAGAGGTCTTCTAGTCCAACCCCCTGCTCAAGCAGGACAACCTGTACCGGGGTAGGCAACCTTGGCTCTTTTATGACTCATGGACTTCAACTCCCAGAATTCCTGAGCCAGCATGGCTCAGCTTGGAAACCTCTCCTTTTCTCCTCAGCATGGCTGGCTCAGGAATTCTGGGAGTTGAAGTCCACGAGTCATGAAAGAGCCAAGGTTGCCTACCCCTGACCTATACCATTTCAGACAAATGACTGTCCGCTCCTGTCTCTTCTTTAAAACCTCTAGTGATGTAGCTCCCACAACTTCTGGAGGCAAGCTGTTCCACTAGTTAACTGTTCACACTGTCAGTAAATTTATCCTTAGTTCTAGAATGGATTTCTTCCTGATATGTTTCCATCCATTATTTCTTGTCTTGCCTTCAGGTGCTTTGGAGAATAGGTTAACCCCCTTGTCTTTGTGACAGTCCCTAAAATATTGGAAGACTGCTATCATGACACCCCTATTTCTTCTCTTCATTAAACCAGACATACTCAATTCCTGCAATGGTTTTTATGTTTTAACCTCCAGTCCCCTAATCATCTTTGTTGCTCTTCTCTGCACTCTTTCCAGAGTCTCAATAACTTTTTCAGAAGGGCCAGCTAGGCCAAACGTACACCATTTCAGCTAGGTTCATGTTTGCTCTAAGGCAATGTAGTTACTTGGCCTTGAGTTAATATCCAATACATACTCAGCCAGTTGGGACATCTTTGAAGAGCTATGCTTAGAACCATTCTTGTTTTGATACCACTCTCTTCTTCTACAAGGTGGAAAAGATGAAGTACATAGTGTTTATTTTTTCAGAAGGAAGACGAATGAAAGAAGATAAATTGACAACCCTCCTCCTGCCTTCTAACTTTTAATTTATTTTATTCTTGTTTGTGTCTGGCTCTTCTTATTGATTTTTAAAATATTTTTATGGGTTTCAGGCTTTTATATTTTTAACTGTACACTTGCCAGAGTTACTCTGTGAATAAGATGCATGGAGGAGAAGGAGGGGGGAGGGGAAGAAGAAGAAAGGAGGAGGAGGAAGAAGAAGGAGGAGGAAGAGAAGAAGGAAGAAGAAGAAGAAGAAGAAGAAGAAGAAGAGGAGGAGGAGGAGGAGGAGGAGAAGAAGAGGAAGAGGAGGAGGAGGAGGAGGAGGAGAAGGAGGAGAAGAAGAAGAGGAAGAGGAAGAAGAAGAAGAGGAAGAGGAAGAAGAAGAAGAAAAGAAGAAGAAGAAGAAGAAGAAGAAGAAGAAGAAGAAGAAGAAGAAGAAGAAGAAGAAGAAGAAGAAGAAGAGGAGGAGGAGGAAGAAGAAAAAGAAGAAGAAAAAGAAGAAGAAATAATTTCAGTTGTGCAGGTGGCTTCCTCTAATTTGAACTCTGGATGAGATTCTACTTCTATTTTTTTTTTAAAAAAAGGCTTTTCTTTGACTGTCCACCCATTCACGAAAGGGTCTCATAATAGGTATGAAAAGTTATGTTATTATGTATGGGAGAGAATTCAGCTATAGCTCCAGTCTTATTTCATGTCTCTATTTTTGCTGTTTGGAGAGACACATTTTCAAAAAATCTGTAATTGCCCAAAGATCAAGGCTACCTAAAAAGAAACATTGTTGAAAAAAAAAATGAAATGAAGTTTTAAAAACACACCTCTCTTTTTCATCTCTGTATCCAGATCCTTTTCTAGCTGGTGCATTTTATCAATTATGCCCCTTGATACCATCAGTGGCCTCCTTCAAAAACTTCACCGGGGTTTCTCAGCCGAGGTGCCAATTCCCCCCCCCCCCCCCCGTTTTGCAACAGAGGGTAAGAGTTCAAAGCTGATGGGGGAAGAAAACAGGAAAATAAAACCAGAAGGATTTGACTACCACTTCAAGGGAAATATGCTAATATCCACATCTTAATTATTGCACCTCAGTCAACACTTAATACACCCACCGCACCTTTTTGCATAAGCCAAACACCTTGTTCCGTTTCCCATTTCAACATTTTCTCAGAAAATCTCTTTTGTGTTGAGGTGGGTCTTGGCTATGTCATTTCGCCTTCAGCCAAATCACAATTAAAAATAAGGCTTTCTTCTCCCCGTCTCTCCTCCCCTCCCCAAATTTGAAATGAGGGTGCAATTTGCTTTCTTCCCGCCTTAACGAAGAAGCTGCCAAATTTTTACAGTTGCAACAATCCACGGATGGTTAAAAAAAAATAGCAAAAGAATGATCAGATAAATGAGGTTATCCAGAAAGCATACAGAAATTTAACAGAACAGAATAACAGAGTTGGAAGGGATCTTGGAGGTCATCTAGTCCAACCCCCTGCTCAGGCAGGAAACCCTACACCATTTCAGACAAATGGCTGTCCAATCTCTTCTTGAAAACCTCCAGTGTTGGAACATCCACAACTTCTGGAGGCAAGTTGTTCCACAGATTAATTATTAATTATTCTCACTGCCAAGAAATTTCTCCTTAGTTCTAGGTTGGGTCTCTTCTTGTTAGTTTCCATCCATTGCTTCTTGTCCTGCCTTCAGATGCTTTGGAGAATAACTTCACTCTCTCTTCTTTGTGGCAGCCCCTCAAATATTGGAACACTGCTATCATGTCACACACACCCCCCGGTCCTTCTTTTCATTAGACTAGACATACCCAATTCCAGCAACCGTTCCTTATATGTTTTAGCCTCCAGTCCCCTAATAATCTTTGTTGCTCTTCTCTGCACAAGTCCTTGACTTACAACCATTTGTTTAATGACCGGTGAAAGTTACAACGGCACTGAAAAAAGTGACTTGTGAGCGGTTTTCATACCTACGAACATTGCAGCATCGCCGTGTTCATCTGGTCAAAATTTGAATGCTTGGCATTGTGGGAAGTCACCCCCCTCCCAGAAAAAGAAATGTTAAAGGGCAGAATATTATATTTCCTCAAAAGATCTTAAAGAGGCAGAAAAGCATGCCCAGTTTTTCTTAATAGCCCCAAGTCTCCCTCCCCCAAGCAGAAACCAGCTCTGTAGAAATGCAGATATAATAATCCATCCAGCTAGAAGTTTAGGAAGACTCTTAAAGACAAAGACTCTTAAAATCTACATACCCCACCCAAACTCTAAGACAGGACATAATAGGATTAACCCACAGATGACAAAGGGACACACTCAGATTCAGGTCAAAGTACATGACACAGGAAATACAAAGCCTCAAACAGGAACAGGAAACAACTCCAAAAAAAAGGCTCCAGAGGGTATAAAAACCCACTCCCTGCATGTGCTCTCTCTCTTTTCTTCCAGAGCCATCTTCCTTTCTGGCTCTCCTCTTCAATAAACTTCAACCTTCTTTCTAAAGCAGTGGCCATGTTGTTTATTCCCAGCTTGAACTGAACCCTGATGAAGATTTTTCTTTCAACAGCATCTAATTCATATTTATGACGGTTGCAATATCCCAGGATCACGTGATCGCCTTTTGTGACCTTCTTACAAGTCAATGAGGAAGCCAGATTCATTTAACAATTGTGTTACTAACTGAACAGCTGCAGTGATTTTCCCTTTCTGTGGCAAGAAAGGTTGAGAAATGGGGCAAAACTCACTTAACAACTGTCTTGCTTAGCAACAGAAATTTTGGACTCAATTGTGTTTGTAAGTTGAGTCTACAAATTTTAAGTAAAAGCACAGAAATATAGCAAGGACAATAGCAACAAAATCTTGAGAAGCTGCACTTTGAAACAGTGGAAGATATTTCTTGTTTAGCTTTATTACATTTAAACAAAATACAAATAAAATGCAAATTAATCTTAAAGGAAAAGACACAAGGGGATAAAATGGAAAAGTTGGAAAGGTAATAAAAAAAATACACAAAACCAATATACAAAGGAAATGACCTCAACTTTTTTTCAGTACAGAGACAATTATAAAACAGAACAATCTCTACGTTTAAGTAAATAATATCAATAGCTAAAGAATTTTTAAAAGATTAATAACCAATATTTAGAAAGTCAATATTCTTCGTTTAACATAAACATCTATTAACTGTACATAGATCATAGCCATCTGTTTAATAAGCCACAATATTTCTCTAGTCAGATCAAATCTAATCCTCAAATCCCAAAATCCAAACTTCATTTTTTTCTCCTTTTCCTGTAGGAAATCTAACAGAGGTCTCCAAGCCACAAGAAATTCAGTCAAATTGTTATCTCTAACCAAATAGTGCAACTCGCCACCTCAGCTAGCTTTGGGGAAAAAACGTTTTTGCCCGTCATATTTTTTTTTCATACTCAACATTATGCCCCCACTCCATCGGTTTTTCCTCTCTGGGAGACAACCATATATCACATTGTTAGATTAATTTGAGGGTAACGTGTCATCGTTGCCTAACTTGTCAAAAGCCTGAACTGCCTTAGGTGGCCACAGCATATCTTTGACTCATATGTTCGCATGGTGAGTCATTTTTATATCATTTTTATATAGCAACTCTATGGCAAAAAAAATAATAAAACAAAACATGATTGTATGATTGTATTATTTTATTGTTTTATTCTCAATGATTGTTTTAATTTTGTATGCCGCCCTGAGTCCTTTGGGATTGGGCGGCATATAAATAAATTAAATAAATAAATAAATAAATAAAAACCCCTTTAACTTTATATACTCTCATCACGTAGGTTTATTTGGGCAATTGGCTGAGGCTATCCGCAAAAATCTGGATTATTTTAGCTTGAGTTTGGGCCGTTTCCCTTGCCCTAGGACAGGGGTCTTCAAACTTGGCCCTTTTATGACTTGTGGACTTCAACTCCCAGAATTCCTCAGCCAGCTGAGGAATTCTGGGAGTTGAAGTCCACAAGTCATAAAAGGGCCAAGTTTGAAGACCCCTGCCCTAGGATATATTCAAGGTTTGTGCTGAGCGAAAAGAGCCTTTGGTATGCTGATATTTATTTCTTGGTTTAGCTATTTGTATTCCACCTTTATTATTTTCATAAAGTACCCAAGGGGGTGAGCATATCCAACACACCTTCTTTCTCCTATTTTCCTCACAACAAACTTGTAAGATGGGTTTGGGCTGAAAGAAAGTGAGTGGCCCAAAGTCACCCAGCTGGCTTTCATGCCTAAGGTGGGACTAGAACTCGCAGTCTCCCAGTGTTTGGTCTAGAGTCAACCAGTTGCCATTCATGCCTAAGGCGGGACTAAAACTCACCATCTACTGCTGATTGGCCCAAAGTCCCACAGCTGGCTTTCATACCTAAAGTGAGGTGGGACTAGAACTCACAGTCTCCCGGTAATTGGTCCAGAGTCAGCCAGCCAACTTTGATGCCTAAGGCGGGATTAGAACTTGCCATCTCCCAGTGATTGGCCCAAAGTCATCCAGCTGCCACTCATGCCTAAGGCAGGACTAAAACTCATCATCTACTGATGATTGGCCGAAGTCCCACAGCTGACTTTCATGCCTAAGGCAGGACTAGAACTGATTATCTTCTGGTGATTAGCCCAAAGTCACCCAACTGGCTTCCATGCCTAAGGTGGGACTAGAACTCACAGTCTCCCAGTGATTGGTCCAGAGTCAACCAGCTGCCATTCATGCCTAAGGCGGGACTAAAACTCATCATCTACTGATGATTGGCCCGAAGTCCCACAACTGGCTTTCATGCCTAAGGTGGGGTGGGACTAGAACTCACAGTCTCCTGGCTGTCATCTACCTAGAGGCCATTTAAATCTGGATCCTACCATTACCTGATTTAAGCTTAATTCAAAGTTCAGGTTTGATGTCTACCAATCCTAGCCCTGTATCATAGCAGTATGTATTCATATTAGCAGAGCAGATGCCTTTCGATAGCCATTTTACTTGGAAATTATTGTTAGGCATCTCTGTGTGTATGTGTGTCTAAGACTATGCAACTTCTACAACTAATTACTCTCGCTGCTGTAACATCCAATTGGTTTTTTAGGGCATCTCCATGTAGAATATCTTGCAATAATTCAAATTATTTGCTGGAGTATTGATCTAGGAATTATTCAATTATTGCTGATCAATAATCCTTAGCGACTGAGGTGAGGGTGCCTGTGAGTAAGTCCTCTGAGCCAGGAACAAGTCATTTGTGCATCCACACTCCACATATAATTTTCTTATTGCCAATCTGTACAATTTTAATAATCCCAGTTCTCCCACATGCTGCTTAATAGCACAATGATGTCATATAAGACAATGGCAAAATTATGTCACCTGTGTTGAAAAATGTTTTCTCAAGCCAGGTAATCAGTTGGATGGCTAGTTAGCCTAATAGCTTTATTTTACAGTAATGGGTGATAAAAGGCATTTGTGAATTAGGTGTGGGCAATATAAATCATCCTGCTTTGTTTCCTTATCTATTTGCATCACCCCCATGCACCCACATACAGGCATATACACTCTCACGTCATTTTGAACTTCCTACAGTAATGATTTATTTCCTCTCACTGTGAAAGAAAGCTAGCCAGAAGACTTGTGTGGCTCCAGGGCATAATTTTTAAAATGCTTTCTGAAGCACATGACTAATTACTTCAGGATTACAGCTTTTCTTTGTTGCTGAAATTTAAACAATGTGGGGTTGTTTTTTTTCAGAGAAGGAAAAAAATAACGGGGGACAAAATATGAATTCAAAATGCTTTTTATTCTAAAACAGACATGTCAAACTCACGACGTCACGTGACGTCGCGCGAGGTATTGGGACTGTTTTGCCATTGCCGGCAATGGGGTGGGCGCGGGTTCTGCATGATGTGTCCGGCCCGTGGGCCAACAGTTTGACACCCCTGTTCTAGAAGGTTCCCTCCCCATAATGTACTCTTGAACAGTGTTTGTCAACTTTGGCAACTTTAAGATGTCTAGACTTCAACTCCCAGAATTCCTCAGCCAAACATGCTTTTCTTTGGGCCATGCCTTGTATACATGTCTTTCCTCATTTGGTGCTCTATAAATGAGTTGGGACTACAACTCCCAGAATTCATAGTCCTGGCAGTTTAGCTAACAACCTCCCCATAGATGTCTGGATATTCTGGGGGAGTTGAACCCCCAATATATCTAGAAGCCAGGTTGAGTTACTTCAATCCCTGATCCATAGAAAGCCTGGCACTATCTTTTTTTTCAGCACTGACTTTTTAAATATATGTTGTTCAGCACAATTTTTCAATCAGTGCCCTGTTTCAAGCTCTGGCCTTGTTGCAGATGCCAAAGTCTTGAGGCAATGCACGTATTCTTTTACCTGAATTATGATTTCTTACAAATGTTGGGGTTTGATAGATCTTTTCCTGGACAATTTGGGACATCCAGAACAATTCAGATTGATTGTCCCAGTCCTTGTAATACAGTTAGCATTCAGATACCTTTTTTTTTTTTTTTTTTTTTAGGAATAAAACATTCCTTGAGAGAGCTATTTGATGTAATGGTTAAGGCACCATGCTAGAAACTGAGAGACAGTGAATAGTTGTCCCAGTTTGGGCACAAAGCCAGCTGGGTGACTTGGATTAATCACCTTCAGCCCTAGGATGGAGGCAATGGCAAACTACATGGGAAAAATCTTGCCAACAAAGCTTCAGGGACTGGTCCAGGTAGTTGCCAGGAGTGAACACTGAATTGAAGGCATAAAAATTAAAATGAGTGGAGTGGAGTGGAGTGGAGTAGAGTGGAGTAGAGTAGAGTAGAGTAGAGTAGAGTAGAGTAGAGTAGAGTAGAGCGGAAAAGGAGAGGAGAGGAGAGGAGAGGAGAGGAGAGGAGAGGAAGGGAAGGGAATGGAATAGAATAGAATAGAATAGAATAGAATAGAATAGAATAGAATAGAATAGAATAGAATAGAAGCTGGAAGGGGTCTTGGAGGTCTTCTAGTCCAGCCCCCTGCTCAAGCAGGAGAACCTATACCATTTTAGACAAGTGACTGTTTAGTCTTAAAAACCTCCAGTGATGGAGCGCCCATGGTTTCTGCTGGCAAGCTGTTCCACTGGTTGATTGTCCTCACTGTCAGGAAGTTTCTCCTTAATTCCAGGTTGCTTCTCTCTTTGGTCAGTTTCCAACCATTGTTCCTCGTCCTTCCCTCTGGTGCTTTGGTGAACAACCTGGCCTCCTCTGCCTCAGATACTGGGACACTGCTATCATGTCTTCCCTATTTCTTCTTTTCTTTAGACTAACTAGCCAAACCCAAGTTCCCAAATTAGATGCAAACTAATTAGGATAGAAGGAGAATATAATACAAGTACTATAGTCCATTTGTTTAGTGACCATTCAATGTTATAAAGGCACTGAAAAAAGTGACTTATGACCATTTTTCATACAACCGTTGCAGCATCCCCATAGTCACGTGATCAACATTCGGACGCTTGGCAACTAGCTCATATTTATGACGGGGGCAGTGTCCCAGGATCACGTGATCAGCTTTTGCGACCTTCTGACAAGCAAAACCCATGGAGAAGCCAGATTTGCTTAACAACCATGTTACTGACTTCGCCAACACAGTGATTCAGTTAAGAACTGTGGCAAGAAAGGTCGTAAAATGGGACAAAACCCACTTGAACAACTGTCTTGCTGAGCAACAGAAATTTGGGGCTTAATTGTGTTCGTAAATCGAGGGGGAAGAAATGGAGGTAGTGACAGATTTTATCTTCCTGGGCTCCAAGATCACCGCAGATGGGGACTGCAGCCAAGAAATTAAAAGACGCTTGCTCTTGGGGAGGAAGGCTATGGCAAATCTAGACAGCATACTAAAAAGCAGAGACATCACCCTGCCAACAAAAGTGCGTGTAGTCCAGGCCATGGTTTTCCCAGTGGCAATGTATGGCTGTGAAAGTTGGACCATAAGAAAGGCTGAGGGCCAAAGAATGGAGGCCTTTGAACTATGGTGCTGGAGAAGACTCCTGCGAGTCCCTTGGACTGCAAGGCGATCTAACCGGTCAGTCCTAGAGGAGATCAACCCCGACTGCTCTTTAGAAGGCCAGATCCTGAAGTTGAAACTCAAATACTTTGGCCACCTAATGAGAAGGAAGGACTCACTGGAGAAGAGTCTGATGCTGGGAAAGATTGAGGGCAATAAAAGAAGGGGACAACAGAGAATGAGGTGGCTGGATGGAGTCACTGAAGCAGTAGGCGTGAGCTTAAAGGGACTTTAGAAGATGGTAGAGGGCAGGAAGGCCTGGAGGAACGTTGTCCATGGGGTCATGATGGGTCGGACACAACTTCGCAACTAACAAAGTCGAGGTTTGCCTGCGCTGGTAACAAATGCAGAAAAGAGAGGCAATGGAAAAGGAATCTGTCAGGGTCTGTGATTTCTACTGTCAGTATTATGCCTTGGCAATAATAAGGAATTGAATAATGGAAGACGGAGATCTAAATTAGGACTCTGGAGAACAGAAACCTATCCAAGCTTATTTTTTTTCACGTGCAATTGAAAATAAAAAATAAAAAAATCTGATATTGCATTTTGAAACACATAAATGCATAAATGCATGTCTGTTACCTCTGCTTCTCCCTCAATGTTGCCATCCAGCTTTCCAATAAAAATGCACATAGAGCAGTATATGTTAGAACAAAGTGCACTCAGAATTTAATGAAAAGGAAGGACTCACTGGAGAAGAGCCTAATGCTGGAAAAGATGGAGGGCAAGAGAAGAAGGGGACGACAGAGAATGAGGTGGCTGGATGGAATCACTGAAGCAGTAGTTGTGAGCTTAAATGGACTCCAGAAGATGGCAGAGGACAGGAAGGCCTGGAAGAACGTTGTCCATGGGGTCGCGATGGGTCGGACACAACTTCGCAACTAATAACAACAGAATGAGGTTTAAGTCATAGTTGCTACTCTGCCTGGGAGCATCAAATATCCTTCTTCCGACAAAAAGATATCCACCTTTGAGTTTATAGAGGAGTACAATCTAGGGCACGCGATGCACAAAAAAATTTAAACATGTGAATTTTCAAATTTAAGAGCCTAGAGTGATTCTTTCTGCATTTGTGACTCCATCGTGTTAAAACAAAATGTTCTTGGAACGGGCTCTATGTTTAACAGTAGACAGTCCCATCTGTTCTTCTTGACTTTTTGCTTCATGCCTCAAATGGTGTTTTATAATGAACATTTTCCCCCCTAAAGTATATTTTCATGGCTGGGATCTATGAGCAGTGTTGGACTTCAGGGCTTGAGTGACCATTGTCTAGAGCAGTGTTTCCCAAACTTGACAATTTTAAGGCATGTGGACTTCAACTCCCAGAATTCCACAGCCAGCGTTGCTGGCTGTGGAATTCTGGAAGTTGAAGTCCTCATGCCTTAAAATTGTCAAGTTTGGGAAACACTGGTCTAGAGCAGGCCTGTTCAGTCTTGGCAACTTTAGGCCTTATGGACTGGCTGGCTGAGCCAGCTGGCTGAGGAATTCTGGGAGTTGAAGTCCATAAGGCCTAAAGTTGCCAAGATTGGACAGCCCTGCTCTAGAAAACAGATTTCCTGAATTTTCGTCAGCAATTGTGGCTGGCATCTTCAGAGATAAGATTTTTTTTTTTACGCACAGTCAATTGAGCAAGGACAGACATGGATCCTGTCTTTATAGCCAGGTAATGTCTGATTGGCTTTTAACCCAGTTGGTTTCTGTTTGGTACAGGTTGGTGAGGGCCTGTTGTCAGACCCAAGCCCAGATATGACATAGCAAAATCCAGTTGAGTCCAACTTTTTATTTGAATCAGAATCAGAATAGAGCTGGAAGGGACTTTGGAGGTCTTCTTGTCCAACCCCCTGCTCAAGCAGGAGACTCTATAAAATTTGAAACAAGTTGCTGTTCAGTCTCTTCTTAAAAATCTCCAGTACTGAAGCGCCCACAACTTCTGAAGGCAATCAACTTCTGGTTGATTGTTCTCAGTGTTAGGAAGTTTCTCCTTATTTCCAGATTGCTTCTCTTCTTGATTAGTTTCCATCCATTGTTTCTTGTCCTGCTTTCTGGTACTTTAGAAAATAAATTGACCCCCTTCCTCCTTGTAGTAGCGTCTCAAATTCTGCTATCATGTTCCCCCTAGTCCTTCTTTTCTCTTTGCTTGCACCTAATAGACAGAATCTTGCCGAAGTAAAGCTAAGAGAATATTTGTACTTGAACTGAGGGATCCTTGGTGTTCTCTGAGTTTGCTTGCATTCTTGCAGACATTTCATTACCAAATTAAATGGCATCATCAGCATCAGCATCACCAACATCATTACAATACTCCCATTAACATTGATAGGGCAAGCTATTTGCATATAAATAGAGAGCAGAGCCCACTCCCTTCAAGCACTGGTGATGTTATCTAGAGTAGTTGGGTAGTGTCTAAAAAGGTGAAATCATAGCAGCTGGACCAAAGTTTATTAACAGAATAATAGAGTTGGAAGGAACCTTGGAGGTCTTTTAGTCCAACCCCCTACTCAGGCAGGAAACCCTATACCATTTCAGACAAATGGTTATCCAATGTCTTCTTAAAAACTTCCAAAGGCAGGACAAGAAGCAATGGATGGAAACTAATCAAGGACAGAAGCAACCTAGAACTAAGGAGAAACTTCCTGATAGTTAGAACAATTAATCCAGACATGTCAAACACAAGGCCCGGGGGCCGGATGCGGCCCGCGAAGTGGTTTCGTGTGGCCTGCGAAGCTATCCTGAAAACAGTGAGGGAACAGGCCCCACTGCCTTGGCCCTGGCCCAGGCCGGCTGGGAGCCAATGTACAATTTTGTGGTGGCCATCTATGCTGAAACGCATTTAGTCTTAGCTCCACAAGGCCGTCTGGAAACAGCGAGGAACCAGCCCCTGCTGCATCGGCTTCACCCCCTGGGTGCATGCTGGGGAGGTGTCACCCTTTGTGAGGAATGAAGAAATGCACCATCGCCTGGAAGTGGCCAACAAATGGTCCTCGCCTATTTCACATAACCGGCTTGATGGGCTCTGCCCTGGTCCCACCCCTTTCTGCCAGAGACCCTCAGATCTGTCCCACTCCTGCCCAGGCCCCCACAGGCACCCTTGATGCAAATGATGTAGAGCTGGCTATGCCCATCCAGTAGGCCGCACCCACTCCATCCATGCCCACCCAGTAGGGCCCCCCTGCCCCCCGAGAGCAACCGCAATGCTGATGCGACCCTCAATGAAATCGAGTTTGACACCCCTGAATTAACCAATGGAACAACCTGCCTCCAGAAGCGGTGAATGCTCCAACACTGGAAGTTTTTAAGAAGAGACTGGACAGCCATTTGTCTGAAATGGAAGAGAGTTTCCTGCCTGAGCAGGGGGTTGGACTAGATGACCTCCAAGGTCCCTTCCAACTTTATTATTATTGTGGTTGTTGTTGTGGTTGTTGTTGTTTATTACCTCCAAGATCCCTTTCAACTTTGTTATTCTAATTCTATTCTAAGTTGGCAAGGGCTGGACTCGGGGGGGGGGGGGCTACTCATAATGACTTCCTCAATTTGCACAGGATGAAGCAGTGGTAAAACTATTTGTGGACATCCTCAGGGAAGATTTTTTTGGCACATAGTAACATCTTCTTGATTGGCACATTAATGAAGAGCGACGCCACATTGAAACTGACCATTTCTTCCCCTTGGGCATTTTTGTACCAGTGTGCTTCTTCATACTGATAGTGAGTTTGTGCAATGTTCTAAAAGAGACAGGTAAGCTGGTTGTTTGCATCTAAAAATTTTATTTGCTTGTTAATTTCTTTATTGAATTTATCTTTACGGCAATCAGGGAGGCTCTCTGTGGTTTCCAAAACCCATTAATGCAAAATAATAAAGTATCTACTGTACGAACAATAAAACAGTACTACAATAAATGAAACATAGCATAAAACATCCAGTGCTGTAAAGATGATATCAGCTCATATATTAAAAAATTTCAGAATAAAAAAAACCCTGCATCTTCTGTGCCACCCAGACCAAATTGCTTCTACTTTTGTCTTATTTCTGCTTTGCAAGATTGCATTTTTACCTGGTATTAGAATAGTAAGGGGTTGGCTTTTCTTCTGTGCTAGCACCAAGTACTGTTTGTGTAAACGGTAGAGCATAGAACGTAGAAAAACAGAGTTGGAAGGGACCTTGGAGGTCATCTAGTCCAACCCCCTGCTCGAGCAGGAGACCCTATACCAATGATGGCGAACTTTTTAGAGACCGAGTGTCCAAACTGCAACCCAAAACCCACTTATGCATCATCGAGTGCCGAGTGGGTGTGGCCCATTGGGTGGGTGTGGCCCATTGGGTGGGCATGGCCCATTGGGTGGGCGTGGCTTCAGTGATAATGGCAGACTGGGTGGGACTAAAAAGTTCAAACAATCAATTCCAACTTTGCAAGATCTTTTTTTTCCCCGCAAAAAGTTGAAATTGATTGATTGAACCTTTTTTTTTTTTTGCACACGGTGGCGGAGACCTAAAGCGAAAAGATTTTATAAAACCCAGCTGAAGGCCTAGGACTGGGGCGACAGCGTGCGTGCCTACAGAGAGGGCTCTGCGTGCCACCTGTGTCACGCGTGTCATAGGTTCGCCACCACGGCCTATACCATTTCAGAGAAATGGTTGTCCAGTCTCTTTTTGAAAGTTTCCAGTGATGGAGCACCCACAACTTCCGAAGGCAAGATATTCCATTGTTTGATTGCTCCCACCATTTAGAAATTTCTCCTTAGTTCTAGCTTGCTTCTTTCCTTGTTTAATGATCATTAAAAGATATAACGGCACTGAAAAAAGTAACTTACAACCAATCACACTTACAATCGTCACGGCATCCCCAAAGTCATGTGATCAAAATTTGGGCTCATGGCAACCAGCATGTTTTGCGACCTTCACAGATTAATAATAATAATAATAATAATAATAATAATAATGAGGATGATGATGATGATGATGATGGAAAGGGATCTTGGAGGTCATCTAGCCCAACCCCCTGCTCAGGCAGGAAGCCCTTATACCATTTCAGACAAATGGCTGAAATGCTTCCGACAAGCAAAGTCAGTGAGGGAAGCTGGATTCACTTAAGGACTGCACAATTCACTTAACAACGGCAGGGATTCGTTTAAAAATTGGGTATGACTCACTTAACAACCGCCTTGCCTAGCAACTGAAATCCTGGTTTCCATTGTGGTCGTAAGTCAAGGACTACCTGCATGCTGTTTCAGCCGTTGCTTCCTAGTGACTTTCCAATACAACAAAACAAGGAGAGGAATTGTTGAAGCAATGCAACCATGATCAATCATTTCAAATATCGGTGCCTTCTAGAACTGTCTATGGAGATTCTCAGTCATCCAGATCATAGTTATCCCAAAGGTACTTTTTCAAGAGGCAACTGGACATCCTTGTTTTTCTTTGAAAACAAGGATGTCCAGTTTTGCTTCTCATTCAAGAAGCTTCTTCAACTCTGACTGGATGGTGGGGAATGGAAAGATTTATACTCCTTGCAGACAACTGGTCATTTGCCTCCTTTTAGAGAGTCGTTGAGGCCACTTGGAGTTTATCTGTGTCCTCAGGGTCACCTGAATAGTGCAAGTGGGTGTGGAGCCCTCTTGGATAAACCTCCAAGTGGCCTCAACGATGACTCTCTAAAAGAATGCAAATGACCAGCTGTTTGCAAGGAGTATAAATCCTTCCATTCCCCACCCTCCAGCCAGAGCTGAAGAAGCTTCTTGGATGAGAAGTGAAATGTCTTCAAAGAAAAATAAGAACGTCCAGTTGCCTCCTGATAAAAAGCACCTTTGGAATTCTAGATGTGTCAGATTCCAGTTACCCTAATTCTGAGAAAATGTACTGTTGCTTGCCTGGCCCTCTGCTGATTTTGTGGGACAAGTGATAAGTTGGAAGATAGATCTCAACAGGTGCTGCCTTTTGAACTACTTTTAAGGCCCATCTGCCGTAGCTTGCAAAAATAAAAATAAAAACTAGCAAGGAGCCATATTGAATATACCGTGCCCTTATGCTGCTCTAAACTTGATGAAACCATCGTGAAATTGGTGCCGTTGTTCTGTAGAAGTTCCAGAATGGATCAACAATCTGGTTCAAATGGCTGTTTCAGTACGCAAAGTTCCTCTGAGTTTCTTTGTCTCTGTTTCTCTGCCTTTTTCCTCTCTCTCTGTCAACTTTTAATATTACAGGAAGCCTACTGTCCTTATCTGCCATTGTAATGTTGTTAAGCACTGGAAGATGTTCTTTGGTTTTAGTAGAAATCAGCCAGCAGCATTACTGGACAGTACTTTTTTTTTATTTTTTTAGCAAGCTTCATTTCTCATTTAGAAACCTAGAACTAGGTGGTTTTTTTATTAAAAAAATTAGAAATGTTGACATAGAGAACTACTATTAGGGAGCAAGGGGCTCAATCCTGTTACGTCTAAGCGGGATCACCGACGTCCAGAAGAGAACAGATGGGAAAATATGTGATCAAATCTTCTAGTATCTGTAATTTCAATTGAAAAATGCTATGTACTTTCTCTGTTCTCAATTATAGCAGGGGATCAAGAGAAGATTTAACCTATATATTATTTTTCCTATCTACATTCCCCCCCCCCAAATCTGCCATTTGTTATCCTGAAGAAAGAGATAGAGATAGAGAGAGAGAGAGAGAGAGAGAGAGAGAGAGAGAGAGAGAGAGAGAGAGAGAGAGAGAGAACACATACTTCTTGTCCTAGAATTGCTCCAGTTCACATTGGCCTTTTTCAAAGAACACCCAGATTTGCAGCTTATTCTATTTTAATTCTGATCTTGCAATATCACTGTGGACTCGGTAAAAATGTTGGTCACATACTGAAGTGCTAATGGAAATATCAAGGCATTTCAGAATGCTGTTATTGCACTTTAAAATGTGCAAAGACGGGTTGAAGAATATCTTATATAAATGTCTTGGCTACTTGTTTTTCTAGGGTGAGAAGATTTAAAAGGCTATAGACTATTTTTTTTTAATTATTATTTTATGGCAACCAATAGAAACATACCTGCAAGACCTCTAAGGGATGGTTTATTTATCTATATTTTTTAAAAAATTAATCAGTAGAGTATCTCTGTCTTATCTATCTATATCTCTATCATCTGTCTCTATCTATCTATGCCTACCCATCCATCTGTCCATCCATCCATCCATCCTTCAAATCAGTGTAGATTCTAGGTGGCTGCATAGACTAATCCCTTTAGTTTTTTTGGTAAGGGTTTTCAAAAGTGGTTTCCTATTGCCTCCTCCCCAGGCCAAGAGACAGTGAGGTCACCTAGCTGGTGTTATATCTAAAGTGGGACTACAACTCACAGTCTCCTAGTTCTTAGTCTGGTGCCTTAAACCACTACATCAAACTGGATCTCTTTCAATGTTCTAAGACTATTTAATGCTTTGATTTGAAGGAGTGCAGAAGGGCTCTCCTAGTCCTTATCTACAACCCATGTAGGCCACTGTAGTGAAATCCTGGGAAAATATGTGTTCATTGAAATAAAGGTGCTTGTGATGACCCAGGGCACAGCACAGAGGCAATGCAGTCAGCTGGCAATTCAAACCTTTAATTGCTCCAAATTTTCCCCAAATACTCCCATGTTTCTGGCAAGCCTCCAAACAAAGGAAGACACACACACCTTCAGCCGCCTCTGGCTGCAAATAGTTTCACATGCAGTCTGATTAGGAGAGGAATTTACTCAAGGCCACAGAGATAACAAGGAATGACACATAAATCATAAACCTAATGAGTCTGTTTGAATACAAAAGGGAAGCCAAAATACAGTCCGAGATCTTTGAACATCCAAGCAATGTTGTCAGCCAGTCCAATGGTCAGAGTTTCCGGGTTTCCAAGCAGAAGTCACAGAACAAGAGATCAGCAACAACACACACAAAACTCCAAGGAATCAGCATTTGTTCCTGACAAATGCCTCTCCTCACAGTGTCTCCTTAAACCTCAGTCTCCAGATGTGCCTTGTGGAGAGGGGCAGGATGCTCTCCTCCCGAGTAGTTGAGCCTGCCTGCGTTGTTCCCTCCTTCTCTCCACTCTCCGTGCTCTAGGATCAGGTGGGGGTGCCCCTTACTCATCGCCTGAACTCTGTCTCTCCTGTTCATCCTGTCCCAATCCTGAAGGGCCCTGGCCTGCTTCGGCCTGCTCTTCCCCACATTCCTCTGAAACCACAGACACTTCCCTCTCAACCTCCATAGGGTCCCGTTCCATTTTATTTTCCTCCGCAGATTCAGGCTCCCACGGAGATATGACAGTGCTTTTCGAAAAGGCAACTGTTCTTGTTTTTTTTTCCCCCCCCTTGAAAATGTTTCACTTCACATTGAAGAAGCTTCTTCAGTTGATTTCAGTTCATCACTTCTTGGATGAGAAGCAAAACATTTTCAAGGAAAAAAAACAAGAAAGTCCAGCTGTTGGGACCACTATGATTGGGATGATTGAGACTCTCCATAAGACATGTTCATTGAAGGAACTGCAAACTAATTCTCTATGTCTGAGATGCTTTCTGATTGAGTGATTGAGTGATTATGTGCCATCTAGCTAGTGTCACTGTTAGCACTCACATAGATTTTCTCCATGATGGCCTATCCCTAACTTGGTTCAGGTCTTCCAATGGTGTATTACATCGCCAATGTAACCGAGTCCATCCACCATGCTGCTGATTATCCTCTTCATCTCCTTCCAATGCTCTTTGAAACAATGCTCTTTTCATCTTTCAATCCTAATCTCTAATTATGACTAGTATTTATATGAAATGCAGAGATATATTTCTGGCTTTGCTTGACGTGATTCCTTTTTAGGAGCAATCTTCAAGTTGGCTGGTTTTACTAAGTTAGGTTTAAACTTGTCCTGTGCTGGCCTCTTCACTAAATGGAGGATATCTTCTCTGCAAAAAAAAGGTTTGCATTTCAACTTTCCAGATGTGCTGGGAATGCAGCTGCCAGATTTTCTGGCTAGGAGAGCCTGTGGCTTCTCAGGAATTTCAAACAGGGACTCTAGACCAGTGGTTCTCAACCTGTGGGTCGGGACCCCATTTGGGGTCGAACGACCATTTCACGGGGGTCGCCAAACAACACAGTCCGCCATTTTTTTCCCCTTTTCCTTAGCTGTGCTACTCCCTTTTATTCTATTAGCTTTTGAAAGCCAATAGAATAGACTCTCTTGAATAGAGTCTAATTTTATTGGCTTTCAAAAGCCAATAGGAATTGTCCAGGCTGTCTCTGCCCTGCTGAGCCTGCCAAAAGTCCCATTCTGCAAACGGTGCTGCACCAGTTGAGTAGTCCTCGACTTACGACTGGTTGAGTAGTCCTTGACTTATGACCGATTGGGGGTCGCGGCATTAAAAAGGTTGAGAACTACTGCTCTAGACTTTTTTTCCAGGGGTGTGTGTGTCCTGCATTATCAATTTGTAGTGTGCTCCATGCACACTCTGCTAAGCCTTTTCAAACAGTTGGAACGCGAAGAACGTAGTGGCTGAATTCATTAATTGAAATAATTCATCCATCCGTTGCAATTTGAGCAACACGGTTTGATGTGCGATTTAAACATAATTCTCAGTTCAGGCTTAGACTGATGTAGCAGGATTAGATTTTAGAGAAATACAGGGTTTCGGGCACATTTCTTGCTTTCCCCAAAGAATAAAAGTTTTTCTTTCATGAGTTTCATGAAAGTTCTTTAGATTGCCAAAGTAATCCATTAAAAAAAAAAAACCCTCTTTGTGATGAAGTTTTGTAACATAACGGATGGGGAAAATGCAAATATTAGGGGAAAATGTGCACAGAATTACATTTGTTTAAAAAGTATGCATAATAACAGATATATCGAGAGAAATATACGCATGCAATCCTTACCCAAACCAGATCTTTTTTCTCTCTTTAAATAACAAAGTAAAATGGAGGTGGGTTGAGATGAATTTAAGACTAGGAAAAGGAGTGAAATTGAAATAATTGCTTCTCTTTAAGGAAAATAAATTTCTGTATTTGATTGGAACTTGATCAAAAGCATAAAAGGATATCAACACAGGTCAGCCTTCAACTTACAACTGCTCACTTAGTGACAGTGACGTGATTTAGCCGGTTCGTACCACTTCGGCAGAACCGGTAGCTAATTTTTTGTTGTCCAGGCCCAGAATTTCCGGAAGTGGGATCCACACAGAGAACTGGTTGTTCACATATTTGAATCCCACCACTGCTTAGTGACCATTTGATGTTATGACAGACATCTGTAGAGCTTACTAACAATGTAGATATTGTGTAGTGAGTTTCAGTAGGCAAGGAGCAGACCAGCATACTTATAACATCATTTATTGACTCAAACTAGAACAAGAGAACTGTAGGCAATTGTGTGTAATTTATAGTCTGAGCCCACAGGGCCTTAACCAATCACAATACTTGAAAAACCAGCTCCAAATATGAATGTTCAAAGTTTCCCTCCAAAATAGTTGGAGTTAACAGTCAGGGTCATCTAAAGGTTAGTTTCATTTTAGCTTCACAAGCAGTTGTAGTTAAGTTAGTTTCACTTTAGAAGGGATTAACACAACTTTATATAATATTCAATACATAACAATAGATTCGTACTTTTGCTGGCTGGGCCCCTCCATTGTCATGTGATCGCATTTGGGGTTGTAAAATAGGGGCAAAACTCACTTAACTGTCTTGTTTAGCAACAGAAATTTGGGCCTCAGTTGTGAGGGTAAGTTGAGGCTTATGTGTAGTCCACCATGCCGTGATGCTTCCCCCCCCCTTTCCTGGTGTATGTTGAAAGAGAGCAACATTAATTAAAAAAAAAAAAAAACAGTTCCACAAAGCTGAACTCTGTATAATAGACCTCTTAAAATACCTGTGGATTTTTCAACAGCCAACTTCACCACCCTGATGGTTTCTGCAGATTTATCTCTAATAGGCCAGGCTGCGCCAGCTTAATCCCCTTCTTCACCCACAGAGGATAAAAATGGATATATGAAATGATATTGCTTCCCCCTGTTTAATGCTCATTTGGTGTGCGTAATCTGCATTTGTGCAAGTTGGGAAGTAAGATGTGTTTAGTGCTGCTTTGGGCAAAGAATCATACATATAAAGACTTAACGCTTGGGAATGAATTTGTTCTGATTTTAAAGGATAGCAACGGTTTCTTTTTTTGCCTCTTCTGTTGCATGCACCCCGTCCTTCCTATGTACTACAGACTTTCTGTCAAAGAGCTTTCCTCCTAGTTGTAAATGCTGGCCCTGAGTTGTGTCACTTCCATTACACAATGCACGCATCTCAGAGTTAGCTGTTTTAAAAATAGCACTGATGGAGGCATGTGCCGTGCACGGCACATCTGATCCAATGAACTTAGAGCAGACATGTCAAACACAAGGCCCGGGGGCTGGATGCAGCCCACGAAGTGGTTTCATGTGGCCCGCGAAGCCATCCTGGAAACAGTGAAGGAATGGCCCCCACTGCCTTGGCCCTGGCCCAGGCTGGCCGGGAGCCAATGTACAATTTTGTGGTGGCCATCTATGCTGAAACGCATTCAGTCTTAGCTCCATAACCCCCCCCCCCACATGGCCTGAGAGGAACAGTGAGGCTCCTCCAGTGGACCATGCCTTGGCACTTGCCCCGGTCCCACCCCCTTCTGCCAGAGACCCTCAGATCTATCCCACTCCTGCCCAGGCCCCCACAGGCACCCTTGATGCAAACGATGTTGAGCTGGCCACACCCACCCAGTAGGCCACACCCACTCCATCCACACCCATCCGGTAGGCCACACCCACCCTGGCCACACCCACCTGGCCCCCCTGAGGGCAACCACAATGCTGATGCGGCCCTCAATGAAATTGAGTTTGACACCCCTGACTTAGAGGGATCATTGTGAAATACTGCTTTCACAGATGGTACCTACCTGGCTATACACCTCTGAGCATAGAAGGGGAGCAGTGCTGGGATGGATTACCTGGATGAAGGATGCTGGAAGTCCAAGGCTATGGACTAAGTGCAGAAATGAGGATCAGAGTCAAAACCAGAAACCCCAGAAGAAGACAATAACACTCAACTTCCACAACTTTCCAATCAGAATTGAACTGGAAGGGACCTTGGCGGTCTTTTGCTCAAGTAGGAGACCATAAATAATTTGAGAAAAATGATTGTTCGGTCTCTTCTTAAAAACCTCCAGTGATGAAGCACCTACAACTTCTGGAGGCCAGCTGTTCCACGGGTTAGTTGTCCTCACTGTTAGGAAGTTTCTCCTTAATTCCAGGTTGCTTCTCTCCTTGATCAGTTTCCAACCATTGTTTCTTCTCTTGCTTTCTGGTGCTTTGTTCTTAGTCAATTCCCTACCTTTTTCCAAATTCATTACCTAAAACTCCTGCACTAGATCTCTTCCCAAACTGTTCCTAACAACTGCAGTGATTCACTTAACAACTGTGGCAAGGGAGGTTGTAAACTGAGGCAGAATTCACTTAACTGTCTCGCTTAGCAACAGAAATTTTGGAGCTTCATTTGTAGTCATAAGCTGAGGACTACCTGCATACTATTTAGGAACAGATCTAGTGCAGGAGTTCTGTGTAGTAAATTTGGAAAAAAGCTTGGGAATTAACTAGCTGCTGGTTTGCTGAGAAGGACAGTACTTTGAAGCAATAAATTACTTTTAGGTTAATTTATTTAGAACTGATTTAGAAAAATAATGACTAGGAGTAATTAGTTTGCAGTTGTTCTTGGATGGGTGGGTGTAGATTGAAGAGGAGCTGTTTAGGATGACTGGGAGGTAAATTTTAGAAGCTATTATTTAGTGAGCTAACAATATAACAAGTGCTATTTAATTGCACCAAGACTAATTTCAGTGTCAGCCGCCTGACCTCCGGTGAAATTCTAGTCACTATTCCCTAATTAGCTTTTAGGCATGTAAATCAACATATGCACATTTTAGGGAATTTACTATCTGGAAACGCCAAGGTTTGAGTCCCACTTTTTAAAAGTTATTTCATTTGATTTTTATGTCCTTTTGGGATTGCCTGCTCATTTATAAAGGGAATAACAGAGTTGAAAGGGACCTTGGAGGTCATCTAGTCCAACCGCCTGCTCAGGCAGGAAAACCTATACCATTTCATAAAAATGGTTGTCCAATCTGTTCTTTAAAAAACCTCCAGTGTTGGAGCATTCACTGCTTCTGGAGGCAGGTTGTTCCACTGGTTAATTGTTCTAACTGTCTGGAAATTTCTCCTTAGTTCTAGGTCAGTGATGGCGAACCTTTTAGAGACTGAGTGCCCTAACTGCAACCCAAAACCCACTTATGCATTGTCGAGTGCCAGGTGGGTGTGGCCCATTGGGTGGATGTGGCCAATTGGGTGGACATGGCCAATTGGGTGGGCATAGCTGCAGTGGTAACAGCAGACTGGGTGGGACTAAAAAGTTCAATCAATCAATTCCAACTTTGCAAGATCTTTTTTTTTTTCCTGCGAGAAGTTGAAATTGACTGATTGAACCTTTTTTTTTTTTTTGCACATGGCAGCGGAGGTCTAAAGTGAAAAGGTTTTATAAAACCCAGCTGAAGGCCTAGGACTGGGGCGATGGCATGCGTGCCTACAGAGAGGGCTCTGGCACCCGTGCCATAGGTTCGCCTCCACTGTTCTAGGTTGCTTCTCTCCTTGGTTAGTTTCCATCCGGTGCTTCTTGTCCTGCCTTCTGGTGCTTTGGAAAATAGCTTGACTCCCTCTTCTTTGTGGCAGGCCCTGAGATATTGGAACACGGCTATCATGTCCCCCCTCATTCTTCTCTTCATTAAACACCCAATTCCTGCAATCATTCTTCATATGTTTTCGCCATTTTGCTCCCTCTGGTTGGGGAGTTTGTGTGTTTGCGCATGCATGTGTGTCGTTGAGTTAACCTGAGGTCTGTCCCAATTGGTTGTCATCAGAACGTGTTTTTTTTTTTTAATGCCTAAGGATATGATTGCTATGACTTGCACTTGCAATTAACCACCCAAGATCCTCCTTGTGTTAAATGTATCAGTACCACTGCAAAATTGCCTGCTAATGATAAGGACAATGCTATCAGTTTTAGCACATTTGGGTCAGGATGCCATATATGCAGTCAAAGACCAGTTTTATCGAAAACATGGTTGTACCCTAAGGCAGGGGTCCCCAACCCCCGGTCCGTGGATCAGCAACCGGTCCGCACAAACAAAGAAATCCCCATCCTCAGGATGCAGGCAGCACACAAAACCACACCCCCTCTGATTCGTGGAAAAACCTCTCTCCACGAAACCGGTCCCTGGAGCCCAAAAGATTGGTGATCTCCACTCTAAGTAATGTCCCAAAGGCAACTGGATGGTTCACTCATGTTGGGGGCAACATGCTGACTCTGTAAAGCCCTTAGAGAGGGCTGTAAAACAGTACAAAGTGGTATATAAGTCTAAGTGCTATTGCTAATGTTAAAAACAATGTCCGGTTGAGTTTTGAAAAAGCACCTTTGGAATAACCATGACCTGGATGACTGAGAATTTCCATAAACATATATACCCCAAGGAATGAAATTGGTGAAGCACGATCCCAAGGGTTCCTTCACTAGAGAGAGCCATTATGTCAACATGGATCAGAGGTCTTGAAAAACCTTCATGAGAACAACAGTCATCAACCTGGAAATATAGAAGGAAAAAGTCTAAGATCCAGGACTACAGACTTACAGAAGGAATGTGATTTTGGGGCATTGGGATAAGTTGTGCCTGTGAATCTTCTGCCAAATAAGCCAATCCCTGAATAATATCGCATGAAAACTTTATATCAAAATATATTTTGATACAGGTAATCCTTCACTTACAACCACCACGGAGCCCAAAATAAATGTTGCTAAGTGAGACATTTGTTAAGTGAGTTTTGCCCCATTTTATGACCTTTCTTGCCACAGTTGTTAAGTGAATTACTTCAGCTGTTAAGTTAGTGACGTGGTTGTTAAGTGAATCTGGTTTCCCCGAAGACTTTGCTGGTCAGAAGGTCACAAAACTTGATCGTATGACCCCGGGACATTGCAACCGTCATAAATATGAACCAGTTGCCAAGCATCTGCATTTTGATCATGTGACCATAGGGGGATGCAATGGTCGTAAGTGTGAAAAGTGGTCCTAAGGCACTTTTTTCAGTGCCGTTGTAACTTCAAATCAGTGGTGGGATTCAGCCAATTTGCACCAGTTCGGCAGAGCTAAATTTTGCTGAGTTTGGAGAACAGGCTGAATGCACACTGCTTCCGGAAATCCAGTCTAGGCCTCGGATGAGGCCTAAAACAGTCCACTGGAAGTTCGTGGATGCCACTTCCGGAAGTCCGTTCTAGGCCTCAGAGGCTCAGGCTTGCATCCAATAAGAGAAACAGTTGTTCAGTTATTTCAATTCCACCACTGCTTCAAATAGTCACTAAAAGTACTGTTGTAAGACGAGGACTACCTGTGTATATTATTAAAAATTGAAAAAAGGAAAATCTAGAAACAAAGGAACAGACTTAGGATAAATGAATCACAAACCCACAAACTGACATTCTTATAGTTCAAGGACAGCTCACCAGCAACAAGTTAAAAATAATGAATCTATCTATAGATGCAGAGAAGGAAAAGCATCTATTAATTGATATGGAACAATGTTTTTAGGATTTGTTGTTTCACGGCCACTTGATATTTTTGAAATGTGCTATTTTTGCTCACGGTAGAGCAATATAACATAACATCAACCAAAGACTTAGGAGTATAGATTAACTTCTGGTTGTAAATTAACTAGAGTTACACAATCCATAGACATAGTTAATTTCATACATTATAGGGTGCTTTTTTAAAAAAAAATGGCATTTTCCCTTATAACTTCAGAAATACCACTATTTTGTTTTCAGTGTGTGGTAACTCTGCTCCTATTTTCTTAAAAATATGGTATTGAATCAAGACTTTATCATTCTTGATGTAGTCCCACTGAAATCAGAGAGAACTAAATTAATCATAAGTAAGAATTTTCAGTGATTTTAATACATCTACTTTAGAGGTACACAGATCGATCTAAATTCAATCTCTATCAGAATGATGTATGATTTGGGACATAAATCTATTAGATTATTGGTTTTTTTAAAAAAAGAACTATTGGAAAATCCACATTGTTTGTAATTTTCCCTAATACAGAGTTCCAGCTGATTTTTCTATTAAACATTTGACCCAATTCCCATAATGCTGTTAGCCATTTAGCCACTAACCCAGTTAAAATCACCATATGGCAGTTCTGAAAGCAATATCAGGCAAAAAAAAAAAAAAAGAATCAGGACCATTCATAAGGTTGCAGCATAGAAGATTTATTTAACTCTATATATAAGAATCTAGCCAACTTAACAGCTAGCACTAAAACATATAAGGAATGGTTGATGGAATTGGATATATCTAGTTTAACGAAAAGAAGAATTAAGGTGACATGATAGCAGTATTCCAATATTTCAGGGGTTGCCTGAAGCAACCTAGAACTAAGGAGAAACTTCCTGACAGTTAGAACAATTAACCAGTGGAACAACCTGCCTCCAGAAGCGGTGAATGCTCCAACACTGGAGGTTTTTAAGAGACTGCACAGCCATTTGTCTGAAATGGTATTCTGTTCTATTCTATTCTATTCTATTCCATCCCATCCCATCCCATCCCATCCCATTCTATTCTATTCCTATATGTCTATCTAGAAGATCTTTAAGGTACCTTCCAGCTCTGCTCTACTCTACTCTACTCTACTCTACTCTACTCTACTCTACTCTACTCTACTCTACTCTACTCTACTCTATATTCTATTCTTTGATATGGAGTCCATCAAATATTTGGTTTGATTGTTGTCACCAGGGGGTAAGGATTTACTGGGGTTTGTATTGGGGTTTTACTTCGGTAAACTCCCAGAGTCACCATGAGTGAGCTGGGCAGCCATATACATTTCCTAAATAAATAAATACAACTTATTGACAGGGTCAAAAGATCACTTTTTGGTGTTCCAACATTAATCCAATTAAGCACATCATTTCCCTAACGTACGGAATTTCATACACAAATATTTATTGTATATACTTTTTAACATTCCCCAAGCATCCCCTTTTTGCGTGTGTTGGGTGAATATGCATATTTCTTGATGTTTTAGAGAGAAAAGAGAAAATCAGGATTAGGGATGCTTAAGGAATCCATTTTTTTTCATTGCCCTTCCTGCTGTGACATACTCCGTGCCTCTGACTACTGCAGTGGTTCTCAACCTTTTTAATGCCGTGACCCCCAACTGATCGTAAGTCGAGGACTACTCAACCGGCCGTAAGTCAAGGACTACTCAACTGGGGCAGCACCGTTTGCAGAATGGGACTTTTGGCGGGTTCAGCAGGGCAGAGACAGCCTGGACAATTCCTATTGGCTTTTGAAAGCCAATAGAATTAGACTCTATTCATAGCTAAGGAAAAGGGGAAAAAAATGGCGGACTGCGTTGTTTGGCGACCCTCATGAAATGGTCATTCAACCCCAAATGGGGTCCCGACCCACAGGTTGAGAACCACTGGACTACCCTAACACTGAAATTTATCTGTTCCCTGGAATTTGCATTTTTTTCCTGAATCCCGGCAATCAACAGCTCTGCAGTTTAGATTTATTACAATGCAAAGGAAGAATTATGGATAAGCGCTGAGTTTTGTCGATCCTTAATTTGCCTTTAGGACTTCATGGTTACTGAGCAGAAAGATTTTTTTTTTTTTTTGCAACTACTGCCACTAATTGTTAGCCCCCCCCCCCCCAAAAAAAAAGGCTATAGCACACGGACTAGATACTGTATTGTTGTTTGTTTATCCTTGATGCATTCCTTCTGCTTTTTCAATAAACCTTAATTTCCAGATGGCTGGTTTGGGCAAGTCTAAACTCCTCACCCTTCCATCTGTAACAATGTGAGTTGTGGTAAGGTCCCTTAAAGGGAGATCAAATTAGGATCCTAAAACATATTGCGCTCATGTAACAGTATGTTATAGTGCAACAATACTATCGGATCTATTGAATGTTGTTCCAAACAGTTGTTAGAAGTAAAATCTTCATCCTGGTTCATCCAAGCCGGGAATAAATAAGCGAACATGGCGACTGCTTTGGGAAGAAGGTTACAGTTTATTGCAGAGAGATGGTTCTTCAGGAAAGAGCAGAGGAGAGAAGGGGTGAGCACATGTGGTAGTAGGTTTTTATACCCCCTCTAGCCTTTTGTTTGGAATAGTTTCCTGTTCCTGTGGCATGAACCTTGAGGCTGTTTCTGAGTGTTTGTCTAGGCCTTGATATCTGTGGTTTAATTCTATTATCATATCCTGCTTCCCAGGTGATGGGGCAAATGACTCCTAGAGTTTGGGTGGGGTATGCAGATCTTCTCTTTTGTCTTCTTGATTGCTCTGGCTCCAACTTTCTGATGGTTTTACATCTGCATTTGTATGGGGCTAAAGTCTTGCTTGGGGCAGAGAGATAGATTTGGGGCCAGGTTTGGTTTTAAAAAGTCCTTTTGAGGAAAAATATATTTTTCTGCCTTTTTAATATTTCCTTCTCTGGGCTAACTTCCCTCACAGTGAACGCCTTAATTTTGTTTCATGGTTTTGTTTAATTCCGAGACAAAGCATTGCCCACAGATTTTATACAATGTAAGGTTGATTTCTTCAAACAAACATAATCTTGGAAGCTTAAGTTATTTATTTATCACATTTAGAAACTGCCCATCCCCCTTACAGAAGGAATTTAATTTCTTGAACAGAAGCTTGGAGGCTTGGTGTAAATGTGAGGTTTTTTTTTTTTTAACCTCTCACAGAATAATAGAATGACAGAGTTGGAAGGGACCTTGGAGGTCATCTAGTCCAACCCCTTGCTCAAGCAGGAAACCCTCTACCATTTCAGACAAATGGTTGTCCAATCTCTTCTTAAAAACCTCCAGTGTAGGAGCACCCACAACTTCTGGAGGCAGGTTGTTCCACTGGTTAATTGTTCTCCCTGTCAGAAAATTTCTCCTTAGTTCTAGGTTGCTTCTCTCCTTGATTAGTTTCCATCCGTTGTTTCTTGTCCTGCCTTCGGGTGCTTTGGAGAATAGCTTGATCCCTTCTTCTTTATGGCAGCCCTTAGATATTGGAATATTGCAATCATGTCACCCCTTAGTCCTCCTTTTCATTAAACTAAACATACCCAATTCCAGCAACCATTCTTTATATGTTTTAGCATCCAATCCCAGTGTGTTTCTGTATGGGCAATCCTCAAGTGTCACAATATCCTTTTTATTTGAGGTCTGCTCCAAATGCATTTACTCATTCAAATCAAGTCACTCAGTGCAATTGGTATTTTGCAAAGAACTGGGTGTTCTGTTGATGTACTGTGTTAGTATCATACAATGAATAGCCTTGGACTGGTTCATTTTTTCTCTCATTGTTTAGTAAAGGGTTTGAACGAATCATTCACAGAAGTCTTTCTGTTCTAAGTACCATCATTCTACTCTGTGCAGGAGTTGCTATTTATAGAAGCCCTCTAACAAAATGTATTAAAATTGTGTTTCCTTTATTTTACAGCACTGATCTTCAAAATGTGAATAAAAATGTCCTCATGTAGTGGCAGAAGTTGAACTACAGGAGGAGGAGGTGGTGGTGGTGGTGGAGGAGGAGGAGGAGGAGGAGATTACTAGTAGTAGGAAGAGGAGGAGGATGAGTAGTGGGAGGAAGAGGAGGGGAGGAGGAGGAATTTATTAAGTTTATTATGGATTCCCCCTCCATAATAAATGTAACTGCTGTGGGTGTTATGCTTGCACAAAAAGGCCGTTTTTAGATATCAAACCCAAAGGACTGGATCACCCTGTCAAATTTTAAATCCTGATTTAGAAAATCCCATTTTGATTTCATGTCAGAATCAAATCTCAGTTTGAAAATCTGAATTCCCTTTTTTGATTCTCATGGATCTTATTAGAAGTCAACTGTAAAGAGCTAACTTGTAATAAAGGAATAAAGATTGCTAAATTTCAGGCAGGTGATGGTGTCTATCCCACATTTTTCTAGCTTACCAAGAAATAGGGTGTGGTCTACTTTGTCAAATGCCTTGCTAAAGTCTGAATATACTATATCCAAAGCATTTTGCTGGTCTACTAATTTAGTCACTTTGTCAAAGAATGAAATAAGATTGGTTTAGCATGATCTGTTTTTAACAAACCCATGCAGGCTTCTACCGTAAATGCCGGCGTATAAGACGACTTCCGCAAGCGCTGAAATCGGCGCCAAAGACGGGGGTCGTCTTATACGCCGAGTCGTCTTATATGCCGGAAATACTGGTAGTTTCCGGCGTATAAGATGACGTTCTAGGAATGCGGCCCGGCTATAAAGACGGGGGTCGTCTTATACGCCGGGTCGCCTTGTACGCCGGCATTTACGGTAGTTATAACTTTGTTTCTAGATGTTCGCAGATCTGTTTTTTTTATTATCCCTTCAGGTATCTTCCCAGGTTGATTGGTCTGTAATTTCCTGGGTCTGTTTTTTTTTTTCTTCCTTTTTTGAAGATGGGAACCAATCAGCTCTTTTCCAATCCTCTGATAGTCCCCTAGTGCTCCAAGATTTTTTAAAGATATGATACAATGGTTCTGAGATTATATCTGCCAGCTCCTTCAGAACTCTGGGATGTAATCCATCAGGTCCTGGTGATTTATATTCATAAGGTGACCAACTTTTTTACAATGAAAAGGAGGACACAAATAAATTGAAGAAAAAATATCGTAAATAAAAGAAACATTTTATTCACTGCAACAATAATACAGAATACACTATAATATGATAAATGCATAATAAAAAACATTTGTAACAATAACATTTTATATTGTAATTATACTTACATGCCGCGCCCCCGCCCGCAGCCGCCCCGACAGCACTGCTGCCCCGCCATGTAGAGTGGGCCCCGCAGCTCCCAAAGCACCAGCTGCACTGGCTCCAGCCCCGGGGGGCAGCCCACCGTCAACACACCTCACTTGCAGCTGCCCCACCAGCACCACCGCCCACCCTGCGCAGCCCAGTGTAGAGCAGGCCCTGTGGCTCCCACAGCATGGGGGGCAACCAGCCAACGCTGCCCCCACACCCCCACTTGCAGCAACCCCGCCGCCCCTACCTCTTCTGCCCGCAGCCATTATTGTCCTAGCAGGGCCGAAGATCAAGAGAAAGTTACCATGGTGTCGCCGCTCCAGTCTCCTCCAGGTATCTTCGGGACTAACTAGGAGATGGTGTAGTTGGGTAGCAGGGAGGGGTGCAAAGTTCCTGCTAATTTGCCTTTGCTGCAAACAACTTACATGTGCAAAGTTTACCGGCCGGGTGTTTTGGCGCACTCAGCGGCAATTCCTATTGGCTTTCAAAAGCCAATAGGGGGAGTAGCAGAGCTCATGTAAAAGTTGAAAAAAAAACCATCAAAAAAAGGTGACGGAATGCTGTTCTGAGCATTCTATGAGAAAAAAAAAAGCCCTGCAGATTAGTCTTCAAATATCGAAAAGGAGGACATGTAGGAGGACACTTTTCGAGGGAGGACAGAACTCACAAAAGGAGGACTGTCCTCCCTAAAGGAGGATGGTTGGTCACCTTAATATTCATCAAGGTCAGACAGGTGTTCAGTTGAAGGAAAAGTCTTCATCATGGTTCAGTCCAAGCCAGGGATAAAAAACATGGCAATTGCTTTAGAAAGAAGGTTGCAGTTTATTGAAGAGGAGAGCCAGACAGAGAGATGGCTCTGGAAGAAAGAGAGAGAACACATGTAGGGAGTGGGTTTTTATACCCTCTGGAGCCTTTTGTTTGGATTGTTTCCTGTTTGGGCTTTGTATTCCTGTGTATTCTGACCTGAGTCTGGGTGTGCCTTTCTGGTATTCTTGATGGTGGTGGGTTAATCCTATTATGTCCCAAGGGTTATATCCTGCTTCCCTGGCACTGTGGCTGATGACTTTTAGATTTTTGGTGTTGATCTTTCTTCCTAATCCCAGTTTCCGGATTCTAGTCTTTCTGACAAGATTATCTGCATTTCTGCAGACTTGGTTTCTGCTTGGGACAGAGAGACTTGGGGGCAGGATTGGTTTCTGCTTTTAAAATCCTTTAGGGAAATATATTCTGCCTTTTAAATATTTCCTTCTCTGGGGGGGGGTGCTGACATCCCACAGTTCTCTTACCCATGATCACAATGGATCATGGGCATGCTAAAAAGGTTGTAACTGTGTTAAACGGTCATAAGTCACAGTTTTCAAGGCCGTTGTAACTTTGAATGGTCACTAAATGAACTGCTGTAAGTCAAGGGCTACCTGTGGATGGAACCTCACTTTATCACTTTCCAGTTATAAGAAGGTCCTTATTTGAAGCGAGGAGGGTCTAGCTGGCACACTTGATTGTGAAGGACTTCAGGGTACCTTGTTAACTCAAGCTTCTTGCCTATAAAAAATCTGGATATTTGGCATTTCAAGAGCTAAATTTTAGGGCAATTTCAGGAAACAAAGCTAAGCAGCTTGTTTGGCAAGTGAAAAGCTGGTGGTGCACACACCCTTTCTTAAATGTCATTTTCTAGGGAGTTTTAAAATCTGTAATTTTGCAAGGACTTTTAAAAGCCAGGGTGTGCTAAGTTTTGAAAAGGTTCATTGGAGAGCCTCTGATTATGCTTGTTCCCTTCCTTTCTATCTTTAGCAGCCAAGCACACCCACTTTTCAAATTGAGGTGTCACCAACACTGAGCTGATTCAGTGTTCACCATACATAAATAAATTCTTACAGCTGATGTGGATAGTGATCAAGCCAGGCCCATTGTCCTTGTCATAGTTTAAATTCCATTTCATGGTCCAAGAACATTGCCAGCTCAAGCTGATTTCTTAAGTGCTTTGCTATTTAATTCTTTCAGAGCAATCTGGGCTCAAATGACATTGGCAGATATTTCATGGCTCAAGACAATTGAAAGTTTTAAGCAGGCCTGTCCTGTTTTTTCACTTTGCTTCGATCTTAAAGCTCATGCAGCTACAGATGGGTAAATGGGATTGTTTCCAGGGCACAGTTAATGACCAGCAACCCAAAGGTTCAGGAGAACAAGCAGATGCATTCCACCCATAGAGGCTACCATAGCTGAGCTGCAAAATCATGAATGACCAATAGAGGGTAGCAAAGAGTTATGGAAAATTGTCTTTGCTGACATCTACCTGTGGTCCCCATTTTTGCAAATATAGATCCGATAGCCTTTTAGTTGTAAAAGGAAGGAAGGAAGGAAGGAAGGAAGGAAGGAAGGAAGGAAGGGGAAGGGAGAGAGGGGAAGAGTAAAAGAGGGAGGAAGAAAGTAAGGAGGAGAGGAAGAGGGAGTGAGGAAAGGATAGAAGGAAGGAAGGGAGGGAGGGAGAGATGAAGGAAGGAAGGGGAAGGGAGGGAGGGGAAGAGTAAAAGAGGGAGGGAGGAAGGGAGGGAGGAAGAAAGAAAGAAAGAAAGAAAGAAAGAAAGAAAGAAAGAAAGAAAGAAAGAAAGAAAGAAAAGGAAAAGGGAGGGAAGGAAGGAAGGGAAGGAGGGGAAGCGTAAAAGAGGGAGGAAGAAAGGAAGGAGGAGAGGAAGAGGGAAGGAGGATGGTAGGGAAGGAGGGAGGGAGGGAGGGAGGGAGGGAGGAAGGAAGGAAGGAAGGAAGGAAGGAAGGAAGGAAGGAAGGAAGGAAGGAAGGAAGGAAGTTAAAATGGATCATTTTTCACTTTGGACTAACTGCATTTATCATTTTCAGTTGAAGTTATTTTTATTAGTGTCTTTTAATAAATTCAACCCCAGTAAGGATTGGTGTTTCATTGTAATGTATTAACTTGATAGAGAGGATGATGTTGAAAATGCAGACTCTTAGAGAGGAAAGAAAAATGTCAGGATGGGCAATAAATTTATACCGTAATTCAGGAAGGATTTAATGCGGAATACTGAAACATCCCAAGAAGCTTCTTCAGTTCAGTCAGAACTGAAGAAGCTTCTTGGATGTGAAGCGAAACGTCTTCGAGGAAAAAAAAACAAGAAAGTCCACTTGCCTTTCGAAGAAGCCCCCTTGGGACTACCTGTACAATATGTAATTCATCTTTGGAATGTACTACCATGCGATACCACCTTAGCTGACATCAAACAGGGTTGGACCAAGTCATGGGATCACGCTGTGAGCTTGAGGGCAGGGGATTGCGTCTGAAGCAGTGGTGGGATTAAGCCGGTTTGCACCACTTCGGCAGAACCGGTAGCTAATTTTTTGTTGCCCAGGCCCAGAACGGACTTCCGGAAGTGGCATCCACACAGAGAACCGGTGGTTCACATATTTGAATCCCATCACTGGATTCTGAAGGCCATATTTTGAGATCCTACAGGGACTCCTTGTGTGTCGCAGTGGTTCGCCACTGCGGCAACAGACTGCTAGACTAGATGGGCCAAGGTCTAACCCAGGGATAGGCATCCTTGGCTCTTTTATGACTCGTGGACTTCAGCTCCCAGATTTCCTGAGCCAGCCATGCTGAGGGGAAAGGGAGAGGTTTCCAAGCTGAGCCATGCTGACTCAGGAATTCTGGGAGTTGAAGTCCACAAGTCATGAAGGGTCCATAGTTCCCCCATGCTGGCTCAGGAATTCTGGGAGTTGAAGTCCACGAGTCATAAAAGAGCCAAGGTTGCCTAACCCTCATCTAACCCAACAAGGCATGGCTAGTCCACTGATCTAAACTTCTAGATCTACAAGACCCAAAGAGGATCTTTAACAATGTACAGCCCAAAGGTCTGATGCTTAAATGTCAGCTCCTGCAATGAAAATTGTGTTCATTTCATCGGTGTCTTTTTCCACTACATGCTTAAATGACCAGTGACAATTTTATACAGTATTCCTTTCAAAGAACATGGCATTCTGTTTTCCGATTTCTCAATCCCTCTCTGTGGGACTCAGCTACATTTCCTTCTTAATGTGGAGAAATGACTACATGAATGACTCTTCACCAGTAGGACTCCAGTAGCATTTGTCATCCATTCTGCTTTTTGCAAGCAGCTAACATTCATTTCACACACGCGCACCCAGAGACTGGCGTGCTGAGTGAAAGGGTTATTAAAGGAATATTCAGCCAGAATGTGTGAGAACAACATGATTAAACAGGGCCGTGCAGTACTTTAGATTCGGAGGCAAAAAAAAAAAAAAAGGTACTTGTTCAGCTTTTCAAGAGAGCTGCTGCTGTTGCACAATCTCAGGCAGTGGTGTGTTCTGTTCAAGGAAGTCCTTGTGTCCTCCTGAGACACTTTTGGATCTAATGTGCTGCAGAAGTCTAGAATTTAATGCTCTCCAAAATGGCAAGAAGACCAATAAAAATAGATCTATTGATGTTGATGAAGGTTATAATAATAATAACAATAACGTTGGAAGGTACCTTGGAGGTCATCTAGTTCAACCCCCTGGTCAGGCAGGAAACCCTATACCGGTGGTGGCGAACCTATGGCACGTGTGCTGGAGGCGGCACTCGGAGCCCTCTCTGTGAGCACATGTGCCGTTGCCCCAGCCTTGCCTCCCCTGCGACCCCTTCCTCACCAGCAGCCCCCCTGGAGGAGAGGTGCCCCCAAGTGTGGCCCACACGGAGCAGTGTAGCCAAGGACATGGCAGCCAGGCAGCGTAGATAAGACTCTGCCCTCACACCCCATCGCGCACAGTTGATGCTGCGGGGTGTGGACAGAGGCCATCACTGCCCTATACCATTTCAGACAAATGGCTGTCCAGTCTCTTCTTAAAAACTACCAGTGTTGGAGCATTCACAACTTCTGGAGGCAGGTTGTTCCACTGATTAATTGGTTCTAACTATCAGGAAGCTTCTCCTTAGTTCTAGGTTGCTTCTCTCCTTGATTAGTGTCCATCCATTACTTCTGCTTTCAGGTGCTTTGGAGAATAGCTTGACTCCCTCTTCGCTGTGGCAGTCCCTGAGATAGTGGAACACTGCTATCATGTCACCCTTAGTCCTTTTCATTAAACTAGACATAAACAATTCTGCAACCGTTCTTCATATGTTTTAGCATCCGGTCCCCTAATCTCTTTTGTTGCGTGGTGGCTTGGTTGTCAGACAAAACATTTGGATGTACAGCATCTGGACTTCCCATAGAAGGAACTCTTTAGAGTTCTAGCACTGGAAAAGTAATATAAACAGGTTTCTTGCTACTATCTGTGCTTCTGGCTGGTTGTCAAAGATCTGTCTTCTTTTCTCAGCATGCATGTAAGGGCAAATCTTTGAGCGCTAAAATGACTAATTAACAGAGGATGTCCTCACAGCCTCCCAGATCAGCAGCTAAGAATCTTACGGTTTTCCTTTGCCAGAAAATTGTAACTTGTTCATATGTTTAAGAGTGTGTGTGGGGTGAGGATGGTGATGATGGTGATGATATTATCTAGTTGGGTAATGAAATGCCGGCAAGGGTATTGCATCCAGGTTTGGATGCCAGGATATCAAAAAGATGTTGAGACTCTACAAAAAATTCAGAGAAGAGCAATGTAGATGATTAGGAGACTGGAGGCTAAAACCTACAAGGAACGGTTGCAAGTAGCTGGTACGTCTAAATGAAAAGAAGGACTAAGGGATGACGTGATTGCAATATTCCAATATCTAAGGGGTTGCCCTAAAGAAGAAGGGGTCAAGCTATTCTCCAAAGCATCCGAAAGCAGAACAAGAAGCACAGATGGAATCTAATCAAGGAGAGAACCAATCTAGAACTAAAGAGAAATTTCCTGACAATTGGAATAATTAATCAGTGAGACGGCTTGCCTCCAGAAGTTGTGGGGGCTCCATCGCCGGAGGATTTAAAGAAGAGATTGGACAATTGTTTTTTGGGAATGGCATAGAGCAGTGGTTCTCAACCTGGGGGTCGGGACCCCATTTGGGGTCGAATGACCATTTCACGGGGGTCACCAAACAACGCAGTCCGCCATTTTTTTTCCCATTTTCCTTAGCTGTGCTACTCCCTTTTATTCTATTGGCTTTTGAAAGCCAATAGAATTAGACTCTATTCAAGAGAGTCTAATTCTATTGGCTTTCAAAAGCCAATAGGAATTGTCCAGGCTGTCTCTGCCCTGCTGAGCCCGCCAAAAGTCCCATTCTGCAAATGGTGCTGCACCAGTTGAGTAGTCCTCGACTTACGACTGGTTGAGTAGTCCTCGACTTACGACCGGTTGGGGGGTCGCGGCATTAAAAAGGTTGAGAACCACTGGCATAGAGTCTCCTGCTTGAAGGTGTTGGACTAGAAGACCTCAAGGTAACTTCCAGCTCTGTTATTCTGAAAACAACCCAGCATAGGGAGCACTAAGGACCCTACATACTCTACAAGAATAACTCTTTCCTATGAATAACCTGTACATTCAGGAAACATGCACACAGACACATCCTACACACATAAACATCACTACTTTTAGCTTTCATTAGTGGACATCTCTATTGACCCCCACCTCCGGATAATTACCAAACAAAAATCATTAATAAGTAATTTTATTGACCAAACATTGCCTTCCAGCATCGGCACTACATTGATGCTTTCTGCTTTACTGGACCATCTATTTGACTATTTAGACAACTTGGTCACGTTGAGCTTGAAAGGGAATAAACCTTCAAGTCAGTTCTTCATTTTTACTGGTGCCTCTAGGCAACACAAAGCATATTTCACATAACAGAGGATTTTTCTATCATTGGTATGGATCCTGTACATGACACAAGATGGTTCTTTGGTGTCCTTGGTGCTTTCTGAGCCTTGTTTTCCTGCAGACATTTCATTATCCAGCTAGGAAACATCATCGGTGCTACACTGATCATCACTGCTAGCACAGATGATGTTATCTAATTGGGCAATGAAATAGGTCTGCAAACAATTAAGCTCAGAGAGCACCAAACACACCACAATTCGACCCTAAGCTACAAATATGCTCTCCTAAGTTGGTTCTTCCATATCTCTCTCCTGGTGAGACATATTGAAGATATGTAAATGCCTTTTCCCCCCGTTAAATTTGTGGGTGAGATTGTCTCTATCAAATATACCGTACTTTCTGGCGTATAAGACAACTTTTGAAAGAGTAGAAATCAGCGCCGAAGTCGGGGGTCATCTTATACGCTGAGTCATCTTATACGTCGGAAATTACGGTAGTTTCTGGCGTATGACTTTCTAGGCATGCGACTTGGCGCCGAAGACGGGGGTCATCTTATACGCCAGGTCGCCTTATACGGCAGGATATACGGTATATATTTGATAAAGCTCAAAGCACGAAGCTGAAAACACCAGCCTGAAGATGACGAATGGGACTTCGTAGAAATGTCGCCAAGACACTTCCAATTTTACGCGGGAGAAAACCCGAACAACCAAAGACCTACACACATATAGATAGATAGATAGATAGATAGATAGATAGATAGATAGATAGATAGATACTACACACACACACACACACACACACACACACACACACACACACACACATATATAGGTCATCTAGTCCAACCCCCTGCTCAGGCAGGAAACCCTATACCATTTCAGACAAATGGCTGTCCAGTCTCTTCTTAAAAAACTTCCAGTGTTGGAGCATTCACCGCTTCTAGAGGCAGGTTGTTCCACTGGTTAATTGTCCTCACTGTCAGGAAGTTTCTCCTCAGTTCTAGGTTGCTTCTCTCCTTGATCAGTTTCCACCCGTTGCTTCTTGTCCTGCCTTCAGGTGCTTTGGAAAATAGCTTGACTCCCTCTTCTTTGTGGCAGCCCCTGAGATATTGGAAGACTGCTATCATTTTCCCCCTTGTCCTTCTCTTCGTTAAAAAAGACATACCCAATTCCAGCAACCGTTCCTTATATGTTTTAGCCTCCAGTCCCCTAATCATGTTTGTTGCTCTTCTCTGTACTCTTTCTAGAGTCTCAGCATCTTTTTTACATCGTGGTGACCAAAACTGGATGCAGTATTCCAGGTGTGGTCTTACCAAGGCATTGTAAAGTGGTATTAATACTTCATGTGATCTTGATTCTATCCCTCTGTTAATGCAGTCTAGCACTCGGTTGGCTTTTTTGGCAGTTGCAACACACGGCTGGCTCCTATTTAAGTGATTGTCCACTAGGACTCCGAGAGTGCAGAGAAGAGCAACAAAGATGATTAGGGGATTGGAGGCTAAAACATGTGAAGAATGGCTGCAGGAATTGGGTACGTCTAGTTTACTGAAGAGAAGGACGAGGGATGACATGATAGCAGTGTTCCAATATCTCAGGGGTTGCCCCAAAGAAGAGGGAGTCAAGCTATTCTCCAAAGCACCTGAAGGTTGGACAAGAAACTTTTACTAAAAGTAAAGTTCTACATTTAGGCAAGAAAAACCAAATGTACAAGTATAGTATAGGGGGTACCTTGCTCAATAGTAGGAACTGTGAAAGGGATCTTGGAGTCCTAGTGGACAATCACTTAAACATGAGCCAGCCATGTGCTGCAGCTGCCAAAAGAGCCAACCGAGTGCTAGACTGCATTAACAGAGGAATAGAATCAAGATCACGTGAAGAGTTTATACCACTTTACAATGCCTTGGTAAGGCTACACTTGGAATACTGCATCCAGTTTTGGTCACCACGATGTAAAAAAGATGTTGAGACTCTAGAAAGAGTACAGAGAAGAACAACAAAGAAGATTAGAGGTCTGGAATCTAAAACATATAAAGAACAATTGCTGGAATTGGGTATGTCTAGTTTAATGAAGAGAAGGACGAGGGGGGACATGATAGCAGTCTTCCAATATCTCAGGGGCTGCCCCAAAGAAGAGGGAGTCAAGCTCTTCGCCAAAGCACCTGAAGGCAGGACAAGAAGCAACGGATGGAAACTAATCAAGGAGAGAAGCAACCTAGAACTAAAAAGAAAGTTCCTGACAGTGAGAACAATTAACCAGTGGAACAACCTGCCTCCAGAAGTTGTGAATGCTCCAACACTGGAGGTTTTTAAGAAGAGATGTTTGTCTGAAATGGTAAAGGGTTTGTTGCTTGAGCAGGGGGTTGGACTAAAAGATCTCCAAGGTCTCTTCCAAGTCTGTTATTTGTCATTCTATTAGATATTAGTTCGTTTAGTGAAAGTTACAACAGCACAGAAAAAAGTGACTTATAATTGTTTTTCTCACTTTACGCCAGTGGTTCTCAACCTTTTTAATGCCGCAACCCCCAACCGGTCGTAAGTCGAGGACTACTCAACCGGTCGTAAGTCGAGGACTACTCAACTGGTGCAGCACCATTTGCAGAATGGGACTTTTGGCGGTCTCAGCAGGGCAGAGACAGCCTGGACAATTCCTATTGGCTTTTGGAAGCCAATAGAATTAGACTCTATTCAAGAGAGTCTATTCTATTGGCTTTCAAGGAAAGGGAAAAAAAATGATGGACTGTGTTGTTTGGCGACCCCCGTGAAATGGTCGTTCGACCCCAAATGGGGTCCCGACCCACAGGTTGAGAACCACTGCTTTATGCCCATTGCAGCATCTTGATGGTTATATGATCAAAATTCAGATGCTTGGCAAATGACTCATATTTATGACAGTTGCAGTGTCTCGATGTCACGTGATCCCATTTTGTGACTTTCTCACCAGCAAAGTCAATGGGGAAGCCAGATTCACTTAACAACTGTGTCACTAACAACTGCAGGGAGTCACTTAACAAACGTGGTAAGAAAGGTCATAAAAGGGGGCCAAATTCATTTAACAACTGTCTCGCTTAGCAACACAAATTTTCGACTCAGTTTTGGTTGTAAGTTGGGGAGTACCTTTATTGTTGCATGAAGTAATTTCATTTGTTTTTCGATTCTGTTTTTTTTTCCTGATATACTGCAGTTCCTTTTAACGTTGACGATTTTAATGCGATCAAGGAAGGAATGACTTCCCTGTGGCTTGCCTTTAAATCTCCGGTTTTCAAAAGGCTATTTGATGGTTAAACACTCCTTTGTCTCAGTTCTGACTTGAAACTGAGCAAGGTTAGAGTGATTCAGTGTTTGAAAAGGTGTTTCAAAAGGAAACAGAAATATGGAATGAGTCAGTTGCAGACTCTATTTCTGCTCCTGTCTCTGGATTGTGCTGTCTTGCCTCCCAATTAATCAGTGGTCTTTTCTTGCTGGGTACAGTTTGCTTCAATAATTCACAATATTGCCAATTCGGTTAATTAAAGTTGGGATTAATGGCTTTTGATTAGACAAAGTCCAATTGAGGAATGGTTTAAGCAAACCTTTACAGGAAAAATAGCACCTAGAAAGCTTGGAGAAAGAATGGAGATATGAAGAATGTGGCTACCTTTAACTAATGCCATGGCTTCCAGATGTGTTGGTGTACAGTTCCAGATGTCTTAGTGTACAACGTAGTCTCCAAAGCACCTGAAGGCAGAACAAGAAGCAATGATGGAAACTCTCCAAGGAGAGAACCAACCTAGACATAAGGAAAAATTTCCTGACGGTGACAACAATTAATCAGTGGAACGACTTGCCCCAGAAGTTGTGAGTGCTCCAACACTGGAGGTTTTTAAGAAGAGAATCTTGAATGGTATAGGTTTCCTGGTTGAGAAGGGGGTTGGACTAGAAGACCTCCAAGGTCCCTTCCAATTTTGTTATTCTGTTTTTTCCCCCCCAAAAAATAGCCAGATTAAAGAATCTTACATTGTAAATTGGGGGTAAGTAATGGGCTGATATTTTTCTGGAAAAATAATCAGAATAGAGTGGAGTGGAGTGGAGTGGAGTAGAGTAGAGTAGAGTAGAGTAGAGTAGAGTAGAGTAGAGTAGAGTAGAGTAGAGTAGAGTAGAGTAGAGTAGAGTAGAGTAGAGTAGAGCAGAGCTGGAAGGGACCTTGAGGTCTTCTCGTCCAGCCACCCGCTTAAGCAGAAGAACCTATACTATCCCAGACAGGTGACTGTCCAGTCTCTTCTTAAAAATCTCCAGTGATGGAGCACCCACGATTTCTGGAGGCAAGCTATTCCACTGGTTCATTGTCCTCACTGTCAGGAACTTTCTCCTTAATTCCAGGTTGCTTCTCTCTTTGATTGGTTTCCAACCATTGTTTCTTGTCCTGCCCTCTGGTGCTTTGGAGAATAATTTGACCCCTTCTTATGTTCTTCAGGCAATTGTTGTGCTTTGACCCTGGATACTTTAGATTTCATTTGGATAATATCAGCTCAATACATTTTTTCACACTTCCCAAAGACACCGATGTGTTGCACTAAACAGAAATCACAGTGTATCATTCAAGCTTTAGAAGAGAATATTTGTGGCTCAGGGTGGAACTGTGGCATCCTTAGTGCTCTCTGAGCTTGGTTGTTTGCCTGCAGACATTTCATTACCTGACTAGATAACATCATCAGTGCTGGGCTAGCAATGCTAGGTCCTACTAACACTGATGATGTTACCTAGTTGGGAAATGAAACGTCTGCAAGAAAACAGCCATGTTCAAAGAGCACCAAGGACTGCAGATTCTAATTTTCATACAGGCGTTCCTTGTGATTCTATTTTGTAGTGCATCAAACAGAATAATTGATCCTGCTCTTCCTGAATGCAGTTCTGTTGTGAATGGATGCGGTTTATATGGCGCGCATTTTAAAAGAAAAGTTTGATGACCAGGTTTGCTAGCCAAGGAAGTGTCCAATGTCACACTTGAGATTTTATTCCAAAGTGTAGTTGATTAGGATGAACTGCTCTGCTTCTAATAGGAGAACATTAAAGCAAAGCACAAGATGATTACTTTTTTTCCTTTTTTTGCCAGCAATCTTTTATTTTTACTGGAAAAACTTCAGGTGAAGTTTGGGATTTATATGTCCTTTTGAACAAGGATAAGAGCACTCTGAAACAATTTTTGAGGGATCAAGTCTGAAGCACTGTGCAACTTTGCTAGCTGAGAACCTAGAGATAAATTTCAAGCAATATTGATAGACTAGAGCAGTGTTTCCCAAACTTGACAATTTTAAGGCATGTGGACTTCAACTCCCAGAATTCCACAGCCAGCATTGCTGGCTGTGGAATTCTGGGAGTTGAAGTCCACATGCCTTAAAATTGTCAAGTTTGGGAAACACTGGACTAGAGTGTCGACACTGCTAACATCGGAAGTTTTTGCTTTGACAACATATGGAGATGCAACCATTTTCCTTCTTATGTTTTACTCCTAGAATTAAAGTTAGAATTAGATGATACTGAGGGGGAGGGGGAGGAATGTGCATGGGAGTTTAGTTAGATATAACAATACTGTAACCAGTGTGAGAATCAGGGTTTTTGAAATAAGAGATGATAAGAATTGGTGGGCTGGAGAACTGGAGGGAAAGCCTGCATTTCAAACTAATTGGAGAATGTGATTTATGACTGTAAATTAGAGGAGGGAATTGTGCTTTGATACTATGTGCTTAGGAGAGGGGAATTCAGATTTTGGCTTTGGCTATGTACGTGCCAATTTATGCTTCACAAATAAGGATTCTTTAAAGTAAACAATGCCTCGAAGTTCTTTGAAAAGTTTCATCCATCGGAACCATGACATTGAAAAAGTAAGCAGAAAGTAAGCAAATAAAAGTGAATGTGAAGTTTTCTATTTTGGAAGATAAAACATTGTTTACTGGTGTACACCGCTTAGAGAGTGCTTGCATTTAAAGCGGTATATAAGTCTCATAAATAAATAAATGTGTCTATACATACAAAGATCAGAATACAGGTTGTCCACAACTCACAACCATTTGTTTAATGAAAGTTCACAGTTACCATGGCATTGAAAAAAAGATTTTGGGATTGTCATTTGCAAACTTCTTAAGGACATTCTGGCAAACATAGTTAAGGGAGGAAGCGAGATGTGCTTAATGATGACATGTTTCACCTAACAACTCCAAAGATTTCATTAACAGTCGTGGGAAAAAATGTTCCAAAATGGGGCAAGACTCAATTTTAACATCTGCCTTGCTTAGGAATGGAAATTTTGGACTCAATTGTGGTTGTAAGTCAATGGATGGAAACCGATCAAGGAGAGAAGCAACCTGGAATTAAGGAGAAACTTCTTAACAGTGAGGACAATTAACCAGTGGAACAACTTGCCTCCAGAAGTTTTGAGTGCTTCATCACTGGAGGTTTTTAAGAAGACACTAGACAGTACTCAACTCTCAAATCCGTGCTGTCAACTTTCCAGCTGACATCAGCTTCTCTAACCATTGAGCCACACCCCCCCCCCCCATTTTTATCTATAACTTATCTATTTTGCTTTCAGGAAATGAGCAAAAATCATATTTAGGGAATATATATGTGTTTTTCTGGGCCATGTTTCATAAAGCAAGATTAGTATTTAGTGCTTTCAGAAAATTGGACTCCGTGTTCTTTTTGTAGATTTCAAAGTATTACTGGAAAGGTCAGCAAGTAAAATATTTCTGTCATTATTAAAGGTGAAGGGCCATTAAATTACAAGGGTTGAAATAATAGCCACTTTTGAAAAGCTTCCTCAATACCTGGAGAACTTATAGAATATATGACTTTGGACTCATCTTACATTGGAGTTCAAAGCAAAATTTTATCTACATTTCAGGAATAAGATTAGACAAAAATCCTTCCTTCCTTCCTTCCTTCCTTCCTTCCTTCCTTCCTTCCTTCCTTCCTTCCTTCCTTCCCTCCTGTCCATTCTCTCCTTCCTTCCTTCTTTCCTTCCTTCCTTCCTTCCATCCATCCATCCATCTCTCCTGTCCATCCTCTCCTTCCTTTCTTCTCTCCTGTCCATCTTCTCCTTCCTTCCTTCCTTCCTTCCTTCCTTCCTTCCTTCCTTCCTTCCTTCCTTCCTTCCTTCCTTCCTCCTTCCTTCCTTCCTTCCTTCAATCCATCTCTCCTGTCCATCCTCTCCTTCCTTCCTTCCTTCCGTCTTCCATCCATCCATCCATCCATCCATCCATCCATCCATCCATCATCCAACCATCCATCCATCCATCCATCCATCCATCCATCCATCCATCCATCTATCCATGGTCATCTAGCCAGCATGACTATGCGTCAACGGTGCATAAAAAGCTGACACCTTCCCACCAAAGTGGTCAGGAGCTGGAGCAAGGAACAGGAGCTCACCCCATTGTGCAGCTCTCGGGTCCCAAACCCAGGCTGTCAGCTTTCCAGCTGACAAGCTCAGCATCTTTAACTGCTGAGCTATTGGGCCCCTTTCCATAACATTCTATGTCCATTCTGGTACAGGTAGACCTCAACCGATGACCACAACTGAGCCCAAGATTTTTGTTGTTAAGTGAGACAGTTGTTAAGTGACTTTTGCCCTACTTTACGATCTTTTTTGCCACAGTGGTTAAGTGAATCACTGCTGGTGATAAGTTAGTAAACGGTTGTTAAGAGAATTGGGCTTCCCCATTGACTTTGCTTGTCAGAAGGTCGCAAAAGGGGATCACGTGAGCTGGGGACACAGCAGTGGTCATAAATACGAACCAGTTGCCAAGCGTCTGAATTTTGACCACGTGATCATGGGGATGCTGCAAAGGTTGTAACTGTGAAAAACGGTCCTAGGTCCCGTTTTTCAATGCCGTTGTAACTTTGAACAGTCACTAAATGAACTGTTGTAAGTCGAGGACTACCTGTATAAGCCATGATATTTTTTTGCAAATGAAACAAATTATATAATTTGTTTTGATGATGTCACAATACACCAGTTTCCCTGCAAACATCTAAAGGTCTTAGTGCAGGGGTAGGCAACCTTGGCTCTTTTATGACTCGTGGACTTCAACTCCCAGAATTCCTGAGCCAGCCATGCTGAGGGGAAAGGGAGAGGTTTCCAAGCTGAGCCATGCTGGCTCAGGAATTCTGGGAGTTGAAGTCCACGAGTCATAAAAGGGACAGGTTTGAAGACCCCTGCCCTATACCAGGGGTAGGCAACCTTGGCTCTTTTATGACTGGTGGACTTCAACTCCCAGAATTCCTGAGCCAGCCATGCTGAGGGGAAAGGGAGAGGTTTCCATACTGAGCTCTGCTGGCTCAGGAATTCTGGGAGTTGAAGTCCCTGAGTCATGAAGGGGCCAACGTTTCCCCCATGCTGGCTCAGGAATTCTGGGAGTTGAAGTCCATGAGTCATAAAAGGGGCAAGTTTGAAGACCCCTGCTCTTAATTTTCGTCCTAATATAGGGGTAGGCAACCTTGGCTCTTCGATGACTCGTGGACTTCAACTCCCAGAATTCCTGAGCCAGCGTGGCTCAGCATGGAGACATCTCCCTTTCCCCTCAGCATGGCTGGCTCAGGAATTCTGGGAGTTGAAGTCCACGAGTCATAAAAGAGCCAAGGTTGCCTACCCCTGGCTTAGTGTGATGCCTTGGTTTATAGTTCAACTTCCTCCTCCCGCTCCTCCTCCTCCTCTTGTAATTCTGCCTTTTTACATTTACTAAAACAATGGTTAAACCTCACAACTTTTTTGAAGTCCAGGCCATTACATTTCTTTCAGCCAAATCTCACTGAATTCGGATAATATGAAGTAAAAATTGAGTGTCTCGTTATCTGTTTGTTACCCGATTGTCTTAAAGTTACTCTTTTTAGGGGAAAAAAACACATTTTTTTAAACTTTAATGTCTGGAATTTTGTTGTATTTCTCCTTGACATGATAGTAATGTTCCTTTGACAATGTTGTGGTTTACTAACCTTGAAAATGTAATGGTAATTGCAGGAACAATATCGTGCTATTATATACAACGGAACTGATCCATATATGAATGGAGTGTTTCTTCAAAATGAAGCAGCAATCAACTTCTATGGGAATCTGATTGCTCATTAACCAGAAGGATGACTGATAGCACTAGATATACAGCTGAAGTCTATGCTTTGTAGTGCAAAAATCAGATGCTACAATCCTCAGTATGAAAAACAGTCATAAGTCACTTTTTTCAGTGCCGTTGTAACTTTGATGGGGCACTACACAAATGGTTGTAAATTGAGGTCTAACCTCTATTGCAGGGGTCTTCAAACTTGACCCTTTTATGACTTGTGAGGGATAGAATCAAGATCACGTGAAGTATTAATACCACTTTACAATGCCTTGGTAAGGCCATACTTGGAATACGGCATCCAGTTTTGGTCACCACGATGTAAAAAAGATGTTGAGATTCTAGAAAGAGTACAGAGAAGAGCAACAAAGATGATTAGGGGACTGGAGCCTAAAACATATAAGGAACAGTTGCTGGAATTGGGTATGTCTAGTTTAATGAAAAGAAGGACTAGGGGTGACATGATAGCAGTGTTCCAATATCTCAGGGGTTGCCACAAAGAGGAGGGAGTCAAGCTATTCTCCAAAGCACCTGAAGGCAGGACAAGAAGCAATGGATGGAAAACTAGTCAAGGAGAGAAGCAACCTAGAACTGAGGAGAAACTTCCTGACAGTTAGAACAATTAACCCATGGAACAGCCTGCCTCCAGAAGCGGTGAATGCTCCAACACTGGAGGTTTTTAAGAAGAGACTGGACAGCCATTGTCTGAAATGGTATAGGGTGTAGGGTTTCCTGCCTGAGCAGGGGGTTGGACTCGATGACTTCCAAGGTCCCTTCCAACTTTATTATTATTATTACTTTTGGACTTCAACTCCCAGAATTCCTCAGCCGGCGTGCCTAGCTGAGGAATTCTGGGAGTTGAAGTCCACAAGTCATAAAAGGGCCAAGTTTGCAGACCCCTGCTTTGTTGGGTAATAGCTTTAAGAGACCTTCAGGTTGTGTTCCTCAGCAGTGTTATAGAAGTGGATGTATAGCTTTTAAGCTGCCAGAGCTAGAGAGATTTTTATTTATTTATTATTTATCTATCGTATTTATATAGCTGCCCATCACGCAGAAAATTGACTACATGGCACAAAGTAAAGAACACTCATAAAACCAAATTATTAAAACAGGTACAGTGAAAAACATCAACAATATCTGTAATAGCAAGACTATTTTAATTGATATTAAAAGCCAAAGCAGCCATCTCATTTGATCACCGTTATGAGAAAGTACCTCTGGCTCTGGCCAGACACCTGGTAACTGTCCTTTGTTCCCATGGTCCGCTTCCTTAATCTTTGAAGTCTGCATTTCAATCTTATTCCCTCCCTCCTGAGTTCGTTGGCAAGCTGAGAAGCAATAACTGTTGCAGCACAAAAAACAACAACAACCCATGCCTCAAAACTCGACACATGTCTGAAATAGTTTAGGGTCTCCTACTTGAGCAGCGGGTTGAACTAGAAGACGTTTAAAGTCCCTTCCAACTCTGCTATCCTGTTATTCCTCCATTGGGGACTGATGGTTCTGTTCTTTTTCCCTCTGATTCACAAACCAGATTTATTTTCTCTTTTTACTTATGTTTTTACTGTTGTTATTTTGAATTATGAACCATTATATAACTGAGCTAAGCATGTGTGTTGGCAGCTTGATGGATCAGCCCGGATTGTTATCTGTGCGTTTGCACAGATAAAGATAAGTTCCCATTGAAACATGCTTTGGAATGATGGAACATGAAGGAATATCAAGATGCAGTTTGTTTTCTTCTCATTGTTTTCTTGTCATTGTCAAAGGAAGGATGAAATGGAAAAGGGTGGATCCTTTGATATTTTGTGCCGCTGTGAACACCTCCTGCTTTAGAACAGAATTCCCCAACCTTTTTGGCTTTGTGGACTGGCAGAATGGGGAGAGAAGAGATGGTTCCATGTGAGCGGATGGCAAGTACTCAGGTGCAGCTCCATTTGAGTGAGTGGTATGCACATGCGCCCGCCGCTCACACAAATGGAGCATACGTGCAGATGCTCGCACGCTCGTTACACAAATGGGGATGCCGTGCACGTGCTCACCGTTTCGGCGGCCCGGTTGCAAACACCTCACGGCCCGCCGCTTACACAAATGGAGCATGCGTGCACATGCTCGCACACTCGTTACACAAATGGGGATGCCGTGCACATGCTCACCATTTCCGCAGCCCAGTTGCAAACACTGCACTAGTGGGCTGTGGCCCAGAGGTTGGGGACCCCTGCTTTAGAAAATAAGTCTCATGTTCAATCCCAAACTATTACTGATCTAATGTTTCTGCAAAAGTCCTTAAAATTCCAGAAGTCCTTGAGAACACATCACGGACAATAGCATTCAAGCAAGCAATTGAGGAATTCACATTGGCTTGGGGGGAAAAAAAACCTGAATTACTACTTTTCATCCTCTCTTTACCTGAAAATAGAAAGGAAAAAAAAAACTGATCCTGACTAAAATGTAGCATATGATTATGTTTGATTGCATAGTCAGCAAGACATCTAAACTAGATTTGGCATTTTTATTCAACTTTGTATGGTCACTAAATGAATCATTATAAGTCGAGCAGTACCTTGCAGATTCGTATTTTGAAATGAAGCACTTGGTAATCATAGTTTTAATACGTGTTTGTGTGCTTTAATAATCTCCTGACCAAATTTGAATAGCTACGTAAAGGGAACCGCTTAGCAGTGAGTAACCTCTGTTTTGCTTCTCCGCTTGTGTTTTGAACTGTGTTCAAAAATCCCCCTTGTGTGTAGGAGGAAATTGTGAATCAGATCTCTGCATGAGGTTGGCCTTTACAGGAGTTATTAATGGTAGACAATCCTTTTCATTCCTCACATTGTGTGAACAAGACATTCCCTGATGTCATTAGCAGAGCTGCGTTCCTGCTTTTGCATTTGTTGCCCTGCACCCTCCATTGATAAAGACAATCCGATTATTACCATGAAAGCTGTTGATCTTCAATACAATAACGGAAGGATGGAGTTTATCCAAGCCATGCTGGAGAAAGAGTATTAGGAATTGTTTGTGCTGTCCCACAGAGCAGCTTTCTTACCTGATGCTACGGGGATCTTTAATCAGGAAGATAAAACAAGTCTTTTGACTTTGTTCAAAGTTAAGAGGCTTTCAGGTTAGGGAACGGTTGCTGGAATTGGGTATGTCTAGTCCAGGGGTAGGCAACCTTGGCTCTTTTATGACTCGTGGACTTCAACTCCCAGAATTCCTGAGCCAGCATGGCTCAGGTTGGAAACCTCTCCCTTTGCCCTCAGCATGGCTGGCTCAGGAATTCTGGGAGTTGAAGTCCACAAGTCATAAAAGAGCCAAGGTTGCCTATTCAAGAGAGTCTATTCTATTGGCTTTCAAAAGCCAATAGAATAAAAGGGAGTAGCACAGCTAAGGAAAAGGGGGAAAAAATGGCAGACTGCGTTGTTTGGTGACCCCCGTGAAATGGTCGTTCGACTCAAAAGGGGGTCCCGACCCACAGGTTGAGAACCACTGACCTACACTGTCTCAGACAGGTGATTGTCCAGTCTCCTCTTAAAAATCTCCAGCGATGGAGCGCCCACAATTTCTGGGGGTAAGCTGTTCCACTGGTTGATTGTCCTCACTGTCAGGAAGTTTCTCCTCATGGGAAAATTTTATTTTTCTATCTAATCCAGGCATGTCAAACTCGCGATGTCACGTGGACGTCGCGCGACGTATCGGGACTTTTTCCCCGTTGCCAGCAATGGGGTGGGTGCAGTCTCAGCGTGATGCATCCGGCCCATGGGCCGGCAGTTTGACACACCTGATCTAAACCTCTCAAAAGTAATACTTCCTCCTTTATTCTAAAGGCAAGTTGAAACGCAGAGGCTCATAGCTGCCAAAGTTTCATCCTTGACAAATGGATTCCAACCAGTGGTGGGATTCAGCCAGTTTGCACCACTTTGGCAGAACCGGTAGCTAATTTTTTGTTGCCCAGGCCCAGAATGGACTTCCGGAAGTGGCATCCACACAGAGAACCGGTTGTTCACATATTTGAATCCCATCACTGATTCCAACCACTGCGCCACCACGGACAAAATGAACCCTCCCTAGTTTCTTACATTGTAAAGGCAAAGGGGGGGGGGTGAATGTATTTTCAGACTTGCAAGGTGTTGTTATCTAACCTTATTTTTGTGCGCATGTTTGGAGCTTCCTGTTTGGAGTACTCTAAAGCTAATTCTGGAACTTATTCCAAACCATTCTGGATTAACAACTCCTTGTCATGCTTTTCATATTACTGCCAGCATGAACGGTTAAACCAAAGTGACACAATACTTTCCTCGCAAAGAGTTCATAATTATTCTTGTCAAAAGTGGGAAAGAAGTAATGGAAGGTGACATTCAGCAAAGCCTTGAGCCAAAAATTTATTCAGTTAAGTTGATATAGTGTAATTCCCGATGGAGCTTAGACAAAGACTGCTGTCATAGTGCTGAGTTTGTTATTCTAACCTGCAGTAACAATATTGAATAAGACTGGGTTTTTCTTTAATTCAAAACTTTATTATTATTTTTAAAAAAAATATAAAATACAAAAAAAGCAACAAAAAAGGAATTAGAAAAAGGGAAAGGGGATAACAAAGTCAAAAACAAAATAAGGTAGCTTGATAGAGATTTAAAAACCCTTTTAAATCAATGATCCCTTGAACCTGAATGAACTGTAACAAACACTACTTCTCTCATCATAAACATAGCTAATCATCCAAACTCACAGTTAAAATGTTATTTCTTTCAGTTTCAAAGAAAAAAAAAATCTAAAACTGGTTTCCCAATAAAAACAAAGCTAGATCAAGTCTTTTCTTTAATCAAAGCAATTTCCCCATTTCTGCCAACACCATTAATTTCACCCTCCATTTTAATAATGCTACTTTGGTTTAAAAAAAATTAAATAACATTGTCCATTTTAAAACAACCATTTTAGTAAAAAAAAAATCATCTTTCCTACTCATCTTTCAAGAGAAAGTATGTCACGTTGTTGAGCTGTTTTTCTGTTGTTGTTTTATGAGCGATAAAATGTGTGTGATTGAATGAATGAAGGTGTGTGATTGAAATCAATCACTACATGTCAATGTCACCTACCTGGAGTGTGAACTAATAAAGCAAAGGAAGAATTTGACCAGTTGAGGAACATCACATCCTCTAAAACAGGCTTATGTTGAGAAACATGTGATGAAGTCATAGACTCAGCAGAATTTATTTCTATGGGCGGGAATTGTTCCTGCTAAGGAGGTTACATAAGACGCTCTGTCAGACGGCTGTTTTATATATAAAATTTTCATACGGAATAACTGAATAAGAGAGATGGAAGGTCCTTGGAGGTCTTTTCTTCCAATCCCCTGTTCAAGCAAGAACCTTGTACAATCTGGAGGCTAAAGCATATGATAAACAGTTGCAAGAATGGGGTATGTTTAGACCAGGGATGGGCAACCTTGGCTCTTTTATGACTTCTGGACTTCAACTCCCAGAATTCCTGAGCCAGCCACGCAGAGGGGAAAGGGAGAGGTTTCCAAGCTGAGCCATGCTGGCTCAGGAATTCTGGGAGTTGAAGTCCACGAGTCATGAAGGGGCCATAGTTTCCCCCATGCTGGCTCAGGAATTCTGGGAGTTGAAGTCCATGAGTCATAAAAGAGCCTACCCCTGGTCTAAAGTATTTTAGGCCAGGCGTAGGCAACCTTGGCTCTTTTATGACTCGTGGACTTCAACTCCCAGAATTCCTGAGCCAGCCACACTGAGGAGAAAGGGAGAGGTTTCCAAGCTGAGCCATGCTGGCTCAGGAATTCTGGGAGTAGAAGTCCACGAGTCATGAAGGGGCCATAGTTTCCCCCATGCTGGCTCAGGAATTCTGGGAGCTGAAGTCCATGAGTCATAAAAGAGCCTACCCCTGGTCTAAAGTATTTTAGGCCAGGCGTAGGCAACCTTGGCTCTTTTATGACTCGTGGACTTCAACTCCCAGAATTCCTGAGCCAGCCACACTGAGGAGAAAGGGAGAGGTTTCCAAGCTGAGCCATGCTGGCTCAGGAATTCTGGGAGTAGAAGTCCACGAGTCATGAAGGGGCCATAGTTTCCCCCATGCTGGCTCAGGAATTCTGGGAGCTGAAGTCCATGAGTCATAAAAGAGCCTACCCCTGGTCTAAAGTATTTTAAGTTTAGTTCTAAGCCAGGGGTAGGCAACCTTGGCTCTTTTATGACTTGTGGACTTCAACTCCCAGAATTCCTGAGCCAGCCATGCTGAGGGGAAAGGGAGAGGTTACCAAGCTGAGCCATGCTGGCTCAGGAATTCTGGGAGTTGAAGTCCACGAGTCATAAAAAAGCCAAGGTTGCTTATCCCTGGTTTAGACTAATGGAAAGAAGGACTAGAGATGACATGATAGCAATAGCACTTAGACTTATATATGCTTCATAGTGCTTTACAGCACTCTTTAAGCAGTTTACAGAGCCAGCATATTGCCCCCCCCCAACAATCTGGGCCCTCGTTTTATCGACCTCAGAAAGATGGAAGGCTGAGTCAATCTTGAGCCCCGTCAGGATCGAACTGCTGGCTGTGGGCAGAGTTAGCCTGCAATACTGCACTTTAGCCAGTGCACCATCAGGACTCCTGATAGCCATCTTCCAATATTTGAGGGACTGTCACAGAGAAGAAGGGGTTCTCCAGAGCAATTGAGAGAAGAACAAGAAGTAACTGATGGAAGCTTATCAAAGAGCCGAGGTGGCGCAGCAGTTAGAGTGCAGTACTGCAGGCCACTTTAGCTGACTGTGTTCAGCAGGTCAGCGGGTCAAATCTCACCGGCTCAAGGTTGACTCAGCCTTCCATCCTTCCGGGGTGGGTAAAATGAGGGCCCAGATTGTTGGGGGCAATGTAAATATATATATACATTGCTTACTGGTGTACACCGCTTAGAGAGTGCTTGCACTTAAAGCGGTATATAAGTCTCATAAATAAATAAAGACAGATCCAATCTAGAAATAAGGAGAAATTTTCTGACAGTAAGAACAATCATTCAGTGGAACAGCTTTCCTCCAGAAATTGGAGTGCTCCATCACTGGAGGTTTTGAGCTTGAATATCCCCTCCATTTTTGTTAATAAAAGGGCTGAGCCGAAACTGGACATAACTTCAGTTGTATTTGGAGGTATTTGCTAAGTATATCAAAGCTGCTTTTTCACAAGGCAACTGGACTTTCTTATTGTTCTTTGAAGATGTTTCGCTTCTCATCCAGGAAGTTTCTTCAGCTTCACAAAGAGATGAAGAAGCTTCTGGGATGAGAAGCAAAACACAAGAAAGTCCAGTGGCCTTGTGAAAAAGCACTTTTGGAATAACTGTGACTTGGATGACTGATAATCTCCATAGATATTTGCGAAGTGGTGTCCCAATTTTGAAGGAAGAGAATTTTCCTTACTATTCATTTCCCTTCTACCACCATGTTCTTCTGGTGGTGGATTTGGCCTCTAGTAATTATTCTCATGACAGTCATCTGTTGACCGCATTACCACAATTATCCAAAACCCTGGTAGAGTCACCCTATGTTCTTGGCAATGTAAGGATGCCTTGCTATCATCTCATGTACTATAGAATACAGAACTTGAGGAAAGCAGAGCGAGTCTATATTGCCTAGGCAACAGAATTATTTCTCCAGTGTTTTAAAAATCAGACAGACAGTAGTATGCCAGTGTGATATATTTGGATTCAAGAAACTGATTGAAGGCACAACAAGAATTGCTCCAGGAAAAAAGGAATCCACCATGGTTAAAAACTGGAGATAGATGATGTTGTATCTACTACACAGTCCTTTTAACAATCCCAAGAAGGCTCCACACCCATTTGTGCACCTACTCGGGTGACCCTGAGGACACAGATAAATCTCCAAGTGGCCTCAACGACTCTCTAAAAGAATGCAAATGACCAGCTGTCTGCAAGGAGTATAAATCTTTCCATTCCCCACCATCCAGTCAAAGCTGAAGAAGCTTCTTGGATGGGAAGCGAAACGTCTTCAAAGGAAAAATCAAGAGAGTCCAGTTGCCTCATTAAAAAGCATCTTTGGGATAACCGTGACTTGGATGACTGAGAATCTCCATCACATTTAAAATACGGAGGTAGCACAAATAAAAAAAAAATCTTCAAGGTGAAATAGATGCAAAATTTCAAAGTGATCACGCTGGATCAAGAGATGACTTATGGAAAAAGCCAATAATTGGTATAAAATGTTTTATAAATGATACATAAGTCACTTGATAATTGCCAAGATCATCATATTGCAATAAATTCTGGAAACCCAATAATAAAGAAGGAACATTAGTGGGACTGGCGGCATCCTTGGGGCAGCGTGATCCTCCAGCACTTAGCAGCATCTCGGGCCAGTGACATCCTCCTGCACCAGGCGGCATGGCAGCGGCACATAAAGAGCCCACACAGGCATGCCCTGGGCTGCGGAGGTTACCATTATTTTTTTGTGTATAAGACGCTGCACTTGTATAAGACACACCTGATTTTTTGAACAGGGTGTTTGCAGGAAAAAATAGTGTCTTATACACGGAAAAAATACGGTAAATATTTCAGTGATAGTCAGGAAAATGAAAGAAAGGGGGAGAATGTGCAATTGAACACTGCTTTTGTGAGATATTATTTGATTGCACTGTATTTTACTTCTTACCTCTCTATTTTTAATCTACTTTTGCATAATGATTAAGCTATAATAAGACTAATCAAACCACAACACCCCTATGACAGTGGTGTAATCTGCAAACAGCAACAGAAGAAATAGTACCAGAGATAATTGAGGGTGGGAAGTTGAGGTTGTAGCCTGAGAGATACTAAATCTTTCCCCACATGTATATATATATAGATATATATTGCTGGTCAACATAATAGTCAACCCCTAATTATATGCCTTAATTTTCTCCCTTTCTTCTCCTAAATTGCTGGCCTTCCAAAAGGCACATCTTTAAACTATCTGTGCTATAAAAACTGTGCATTAAAGAAAACACATCTCAAACTATTTTAAATAAGAACAATGAACTTGGGATATAGAGTGGATTTCGGTCCTGCAGAGTTTTGTCCTTTCAATGTGGACCAAAGGGTCTTCTGCTTTCTCCTATTTATTTAGCCAGATAGATGGATGGATGGAGGGATAGATGGATGGAGGGGGGAGGGAGGGAGAGAGAGAGAGATGATAGATAGATAGATAGATAGATAGATAGATAGATAGATAGATAGGTGGGTGGGTGGATGGGTGGATGGATGGAGATGGGGAGAGAGAGAGAGAGACAGAGACAGAGAGATAGATAGAGAGAGAGACGGACAGACGGATGGACAGAGGGAGGGAGGGAGAAGGGGAGAGAGAGATGATAGATAGATAGACAGACAGACAGACAGATAGATAGATAGATAGATAGATAGATAGATAGATAGATACTGTAGATAGATAGAGATAGACAGATGATAGACGATATATAATGATGATGATGATGATGATGACAGACAGACAGACAGGCAGGCAGATAGACAGATATAGATACCTAGAACAAGATTGGAAGTTGTGGAGAGTCCTGGTCCATAGACTTGCCAAGAGTTGGACAAACCTAAGTAGGGTAACTTCATCATAGATAGATAGATAGATAGATCCCATCTTTATTATTTTTACAAATAACTCAAGCTGGTGAACGTATCTAACACATCTTCCTCTTATTTTCCCCATAAAAACAACCCTGTGAGGTTAATTGGGCCGAGAGAGAGTGACTAGCTCAATGTGAAGAAGCTTCTTGGATGAGAAGTGAAACGTCTTCAAGGAAAAACAAAGGAAGTCCAGTCTGTCTTTTGAAAAAGCCCCTTTGGGACCCATTTTGCATTCTGTTCCAGGGAAAGAAGCTTGCTCAGGCTGTTGATTTTACTGGGGAAAAAAGATGGAAGAGAGGGAGGTTAGACAATGGGACTCCTGAAGCGAAGAGGTTGGGCTGCTTCACTAATCAGCATCAAATGCGTTCTTCAGTTCCAAGTTAGGTGCTCTCTAAGCTCAGTTGCTTTCTTGCAGATGTTTCATTACTCAATCTAGATCAGTGGTTCTTAACCTTTTTGACTGAATCGCCCCCTTGAGCCAATGAGGAAGTTGTCATCGCCCCCCTCTCAATCACAACATAGGAAATAATTCTTCAATTTATGCAAACACTTCTTTTGTTTTCTTTAAAATTGTCATCTGGACATATCGATGCAAATAATTTATTTCCAGTCTTTTTCCCATATCTCAACTGTGTGAAAAATTTTGGTGCCACCCGTCACTTTATTCCCAAACTTTCCTTTTGAAAGCCACCTTACTTCACTGTACGAAAAAGTCTCAGAAGTGTCCCCAAAACTTCTCGCTCCATCGCCCCCATATCACCCCTTTTTTGTTCCTTCGCCCCCCTGAAAAATGAAATCACTCCCTGGAGGGGGTGATATCGCCCAGGTTAAGAACCACTGATCTAGATAACATCATCATGAGCACAGATGATGGTCCCAAAGGTGCTTTGCAAAAGGCAGTGAGACTTACTTGATTTTTTTCCTTGAAAACGTTTTGCTTCTCATCCAAGAAGCTTCTTCAGTTTGGACCTTGAAGATATATTTTTTTAAATTTTTCACATTTTTTTTCAAGGAGAAAACCAAAAAAGCCCAGCTGCCTTTTGAAAAGCACCTTTGGGACAAGCATGACCTGGATGGTTGAGAATTTACATAGACATTGAGCACTGATGCTGTTACGTAGTTTGGGTGATGAAACATCTCTAAGAAAGCAACCAAACTCAGCAAGCACTATTCCAATATTTGAGGGGCTGCTACAAAGACCTGTTTTCCAAAGCACCAGCAGGCAAGACAAGGAACTATGGACGGAAACCAATCAAGCAATCTAGAACTAAGCAGTGGAACAGCTTGATGCCTGAAATTGTGGTTGCTTCATCACTGGAGGCTTTTAAAAAGAGACTGGACAGATACTTATCTGAAATGGTATAGGGCAGGGGTCGGCAACCTTAAACATTCAAAGAGCCACTTGGACCCATTCCCCACAGAAAAGAAAACACTGGGAGCCGCAAAACTCGTGCATGGGCAGGAGGGGGGGGCTTGATTGAAGAGTTTAATTAAAAAGAAATAGAGGCTGCTGTGCATGATCTCCCTCCCTCTCTCTCTCTCTCTCTCTCTCTCTCTCTCTCTCTCTCTCTCTCTCTCTCTCCCCTCTCTCTCCTTCTCTCCAATCTTCTGCTCATCTGGCAAGCTGGCTTCACGCTGTTCTCCGACAAGCTGACACACATTCTTATTGGGCTGGCTCTCTCCTGCCCTTGGTCTGCCAGTCCTCTTCCCCCACTAAGTACATAAAACTGTGTGTGTGTGTGTGTGTGTGTGTGTGTGTGTGTGTGTGTGTGTGAGAGAGAGAGAGAGAGAGAGAGAGAGAGAGAGAGAGAGAGAGAGAGAGAGAGAGCGCTGCTGCTTTCTGCTGCTTCCTGTTTCCTGCAGAGACGCAGCAAAGGCAGGAGCCCTGCCCAATAAGCTTGTCAGCTTGTCAGAGAACAGTGTGAGGCCACTCTCTTTTTTACACACACACACACACACACACACAGAGAGAGAGAGAGAGAGAGAGAGAGAGAGAGAGAGAGAGAGAGAGAGAGAGAGAGAAGCACAAGTGCCTCTCTCTGTCTCTCTCTGCAAATGGCAGAAGAGGACTGGGAGTCACAGTAGAAGGCTCAAAGAGCCACATGTGGCTCCGGAGCCGCGGGTTGCCAACCCATGGTATAGGGTAAAGGTCCCCAATCCCCGGTCCATGGACCAGTACTGGGCCACAGCATGCCAGCTACCGGTTCACACAAACAAAGCCCCATCCACGAGATGCAGGCAGCACACAAAACCACACCCACACAAAACCTTTCTCCACAGAACCAGTCCCTGGGGCCCAAAAGGTTGGGGACCTCTGGTATATGGTCTCCTGCTTCAGCAAGGGGTTGAACTAGAAGACCTCCAAGGTCCCTTCCAACTCTACTATTCTGCATTTAGCACCAAGGATCCCTCATTTAAACCCCAAGCTACAAATATTCTCCTTTATAAGTCAGAAGTCTTTGCTAAAGCCACAGCTTCCCTTCAAGATTTGCCCAACCAGAGGTGTAGCAGCGAGGAAAATGCTTTGACTGTGAGGTGAGCCAAAGTACCTTTAGCTTGCTAGTGTGAGTGCTCTTGACACTGAAACCTAGATACTGAAAGGAAGAGAAAGAAAACATTGATTCCAAAGTCTGAGCGAAAGGGAAGGACAAGAGAGTCAATCCATTGTGAGCCCTCACTCGACTTTGCTACGTGCCGACAGCCCTTTGTAGGGGAGAAAAAAAAATAATTCTCTTCCTGTTAGATGTGTTTTTAAATTTAGAAATTACAATTAATCTCCCTTGCCATCCCTCCATGTTTTATGCATGAGTTTGTACATGTAAGTAGCTTTGAGGAAAAAAAAAAACAAATTCAGAGCAAAAAAGAGGGGTTGCGTTTTGTGTCATTTTTGGTATCTGATCAGCTTAATCTCTCTTATTCCCCCCCCCCCCGTCTCCAACACATGTGGTAGCTCTTACCTCGTGGAAAAAACTAAAGTGACAACTGAGGGAAAGAACAGCAAGCTAAACAGATCAAAACGCCTGCATTCAGTGGTGGGATTCAGCTGGTTCGCACCACTTCAGCAGAACCGGTAGCTATTTTTTTTTTTTTTTTTTTTTGCCCAGGCCCAGAATGGACTTCCAGAAGTGGCATCCACACAGAGAACCGGTTGTTCACATATTTGAATCCCACCACTGCCTGCATTGTAGCGGCCATCTGACGCAATCCCGTGTTGGTTGTGGGTGGTGGTAAATCAGCCAGTCCTATCTTGGCTGCTTCGGATGATAACTCACAAACCCACATTTACACTCAGAAAAGAGCTATCTAAAGTCCAAGACAAAATGCAGAAGGAAGACAACAGCAACATGGTATACAAAACCAATTGCAACAATTATAGCCCGTTCTATATGGGACAAATAGGAAGGCAATTGAAAACAAGGGTTCATGAACATCTAGCAGTTAAACAACATGACTAATAATAATAATAATAATAATAATGAGGAGGAGGAGGAGGAGAAGGAGAAGGAGAAGGAGAAGAAGAAGAAGAAGAAGAAGAAGAAGAAGAAGAAGAAGAAGAAGAAGAAGAAGAAGAAGAAGAAGAAATAGTAGTAGTTGGAAGGGACCTTGAAGGTCATCTAGTCCAACCCCCTGCTCCCTGATCTCAAACCACATTGATGATAAATGACACCAATTCAATTGGGAAGGAACAAAAGTTATTGGGCATGCCAATACCTGCCATGCACCTGAGTTTATTGAGGCCTGGTATTCCACCAAAGGAGCAATAAAGAGGCATATTGATCTAGATCCAACATATTGGACTATTCAAAGTGCCAATCAACAAGAGAATCAATCAGCTGCTCAGAATTCAAATATAGCTCCAAACAAGTAACCAATCACCCAATCAACTGACCACACTGACACACCAAGACATTTATGAGCTAAGGAGAATAGGACAAGAAAATCTTGCTGACGAGATTATCTAATTTGGTAACAAAACGTTCAGAAATTATATTCAAACAAACTAGGGCAGGGGTCTTCAAACTTGGCACTTTCGTGACTTGTGGACTTCAACTCCCAGAATTCCTCAGCCAGCACGCCTGGGTGAGGAATTCTGGGAGTTGAAGATCACAAGTCATAAAAGGGCCAAGTTTGAAGACCCCTGTTCTAAGAGAACAAACCACAGCCAAAAAGCTTCAGATGTGTTGGGACTGGTATCTCCAAAATTTCTGGAGGGCTTGAGAGAAGCTGGCTAGAAATTCTGAGAATTGCCCCGATCTATCTGGATGATTCAGTGTAGAATTACAGATAGTCCTCGATTTACAGCCACAACTGAGTCCCAGATTTCTGTTGTTAAGCGAGACATTTGTTAAGTGAGATTTTTTGCCCCATTTTACAACCTTTCTTTTCACGTTTGTTAAGTGTAAATTGTTGAACTTGTTAAGTTAGCAACAAGGTTGTTAAGTGAACCTGCCTTCCGCATTGATTTTGCTCTTCAGATGGTTGCAATCATGTGACACCTGGGACACTGCAACCGTCATAAATGTGAACCAGTTACCAAGCATCTAAATTTTGATCACGTGACCCTGGGGATGCTGCAATGGCCATAAGTTGAGAATGGTCATAAGTCTCTTTCTTCAGTGCTGTTGTAACTTTGAATGGGTACTAAAAGAACTGTTGTAAATCAAGGACTATCTGTATTTCTGGGGGGGAAGCCGGTTCACTGGTTGATTGTCTTCACTGTAAGGAGAAACTTCCTGCAGTGAGGACAATCAACCAGTGGAACAGCTTACCCCCAGAAAACGTGGGCGCTCCATCTCTGGAGATTTTTAAGAAGAGACTGGACATTGACCTCTCTGAGATGGTATAGGTTCTCCTGCTTGAGCAGGGGGTTGGACTAGAAGACCTCCAAGGTCCCTTCCAGCTCTATTCTATTCTATTCTATTCTATTCTATTCTATTCTATTCTATTCTATTCTATTCTATTCCATTCCATTCCATTCCACAAAGAGAAGGACAAGGGGGGACATGATAGCCATGTTCCAATATCTCAGGGGCTGCCACAAAGAAGAGGGAGTCAAGCTAGTTTCCAAAGCGCCTGAAGGCAGGACAAGGAGCAACGGGTGGAAACTAATCAAGGAGAGAAGCAACCTAGAACTAAGGAGAAACTTCCTGACAGTGAGAACAATTAACCAGTGGAACAACCTGCCTCCAGAAGCGGTGAATGCGCCAACACTGGAAGTTTTTAAGAAGAAACTGGACAGCCATTTGTCCGAAATGGTATAGGTTTTCCTGCCTGAGCAGGGGGTTGGATTAGATGACCTCCAAGGTCCCTTCCAACTTTATCATCATTATTATCATCATTTTTATTCCATTCCATTCCATTCTCTCTTCTACTCTACTCTACTCTACTCTACTCTACTCTACTCTACTCTACTCTACTCTACTCTACTCTACTCTACTCTACTCTACTCTACTCTACTCCATTCCGTTCTCTCCTCTCCTCTGTTCTATTCTATTCTATTCTATTCTATTCTATTCTATTCTATTCTATTCTATTCTATTCTATTCCATGTTCCCTTTCTATTCTATTCTATTCTATTCTATTCTATTCTATTCTATTCTATTCTATTCTATTCTATTCTATTCTATTCTATTCTGTTCTATTCTATTCTATTCTTGAGCTATCGAGCAATAGCAACCAAATCTCCACAGTCCATTTAAAAGAAGGGTGGGCCTTGGGAGTTGGATTGGCTATTAGGCTGGCCAGTTTACTGAACTGATGGACAGAAAGCAAGCACAGAGAAAGTTCACATTTGAAATTTAGCCCACAAAGGGTAAAAGGAGATTCAGATTTGCTTATGGTTGGCAGGAAATAAAACAACCCTCTACCTTATCTTCCTGCTATTGTGGGAACTAATGCAGTACTGAAGATATAAGTGCCTAGCTTCTATATTTACAAACAAATATTGCACACATTCATTATTAAGGCTCCTCTTGACAGAACTGACATTGCAAAAAAGCTGATAACTCCAGCTCTTTGAAATGAGGAAAGGAAGACATCTCCCTCCCTCTCTCTCTCTCTCTCTCTCTCTCTTTCCCTCTACCTACCTACCTACCTACCTACCTACCTAGTTATCTGTCTTGCTAGCTAGCTAGGATGCTGTGTTGACAATCAGCAAGCCCACGTTCAAGTCCCGAGTGCTGTCTTGTGATGGGGTGAGCTCCTGTCATTTGCTTTAGCTCCTGCTGACCTAGCAGTCCGAAAATGTGTAATCGCAAGTAGATAGATAGGTACCACTTCAGTGGACACATTAACGGGGGGCATGAAAGGAGCCCCCAACCAGGCATCCCCCAAGAAATGGTGATGTCATCAGCTAATCCTTTCAACATAGAAATACCTTGCTGCTTTTGACACCAATGCAGCCTATCTATCTATCTATCTATCTATCTATCTATCTATCTATCTATCTATCTATCATCTATCTATCTACCTATCTATCTACCTGTTTAGCTATCTATCTGTTTAGCTGTCTACCTGTTTGGCTATTATCTAGCTATTTAGCTATCATCTAGCTAGCTACCTAGTTAGCTGTCATCTAGTTATGATAGCTCATCTCTCTGTCCTTTTCACCCAGGTTGGCAACATCTGAACTAAGGTCAAGTGACACAACCTGGGCTGTCATGGCCCCATAGAGGCCTAGGTGTCTGGCATTCAGTCTCCAGAGCATCTTTGCAGCAATGTACTGTAATGTACTGTACTGCAACCAGCGAAGAAAATCACTAAATTGATGGAACAATCATGCTTATCGTAAGCAATTCATTCAAATGCATTTTATTTCAGCTTTAACATCTGCCCATATGCAGGAAGAACGTCCTCCCAGAGCTATTTTTAAGATAGATTTGGTCCTTAGTCGAAAAAAGATTTGGGGGTTTCTTCATTGGATAAAACTATAGGTGCCTCCAGCTCTCCTCCTGCCTCACACGGCCTTGTGTCTTTCCTTTCATGTGGATTTGAACATCTTTTGCAAAGGAATGAGCACATGCTTAACTCATCTTTGCAGGAATGAGAAACAAGGAAGCATCACTGCCTGGCTTCTAAAGCAAATCTTAATTAGGTCAGCCAGGAGAAAGTAGAGCACTGTTCCCTGTTGTCACTTTTTTTTTTCATCAAGCTTCCTAATTTTAGACTAAATAATCTTCCCATAATCTTGGCGCCTCTGGAATTTCATGACTGAGCGCGCCAGTGGAACAGGTGTGGGAGAGTAATGACTTATCTAACCCAAGCACAAGGTTTTTGGGTTTTTTTTTTGTTTAAAAAAAATAAATTGTCCCTAATGCACAAGGTCACCGCCATGTTTCACGCAAAGGTAATTTAGTTGTCTGATTCTATCATGGAAGGAAGTCATAATTGATTTGCTTGCCCTCTTTGTCCTCCATGGCTTTTTTTGGGATATCTTTAAATCATGGGTGGGGGAGGGAATTGAAAAGGCTATTAAAGCAGTGATAGGAACTTTTATCTGCCTTGTTTTGCCAGTTAATTGGTACCTTTGCAAGCCCGAAACAGATTACAACAAAGCTGCCATTTCTGTCCACCTGCTTGTAAAAACTCAGGTGCTCTTCTCATCCATGTTAAGATGGAAGAAGATAGTAGCTTTTAATTTGTGATCCCACTTCCAGGTTTTAGCCCCATATCAATCATTAGTAGTCTGTCTCTCAAATTCTTTTGGTTGTTTGTTTGTGTGTGTGTTTAAAGACAGTTTTCCTTCCTGTGGCCATCATTAAACCTTTAAAAAAAAATAACAGTAGTTGAGTATAAATCATCCGTGTGATGCAGATGGGAGGGGAAAGACAATTGTTATTTTAAATCATATCAAACAGACTTCCAATTCTCCAGATTGATCTGTGCTATGGCCAATTCAAAGCCCACACTTAAAAAAAAAAAGAATCCAGTAAGCAAAAAGCAACAGAGATGATCAGAGACTGAAAACCAAGTCCTGTGAAGATTGCAACAGCCACTGTGCAGGACAAAGAGGCAGAAGACTAGCAGAGCATGACCATAAACACTGACTAGCAGTCCGAGGACATAATAAAAACTCCTTAATTGTGCAACATACAGACAGACTTCACCATGGTTTCAGCTGGGAAACTGTGAGCATCTCAGACCAAGTTAAATCCAAAATCTGCAGAGAATTCCTGGAAGCCTGGCACTCAGACAAATCAGCCATCAACAGGCACATCGAGATAAACAACATCTACATGCCATTCAAAAGACAGTCAAAAAGCTAAAAGACCACAATATCTCCCTGCCAGCAATCAACACCCAGTTAAACAGAGATTGTAAGGATATTTAAATTTAGTAGCTGGAACAGTAAAGTGTCTAATGGGCCAGAACACACAATTGCAGTTGATTGGTTGGTTGGAGAGAGCTAGCTCCTGCATGAGGCAATCTATGTGATGATTGGTTACTGTGGGTGTAAAGGGGGAGTTTCTCTTTTTCCCGCTTTTTTTCTGCGTGCTCGCTGTGCTCTGTGATTTACCTCATGATGTTCCCCCGAAAATAAAACCGGGTCCTATATTAATTTTTGCTCCAAAAGATGCATTAGGGCTTATTTTCCAGTTGGACCTTATTTTCAGAGAAACATTTATTAAATATTGGGGGAAATATGGTACTAAATGCATTCATCTGGCTGACGATCTTAACTGGGGCTTATTTTGGGGGGGGGCTTATATTACGAGAGTCCTCAAAAATCATGCTAGGGCTTATTTTCCGGTTGGATCTTATTTTTGGGGAAACATGGTAGTGTGTTCCTGACAATCTTGTTTGCTGTTAATATAGATGTTAAATACATTTATTTATATAAAACTACAAGTTTGTGTCAGCATTTCTGACTTCATTTGGACACCAGCTGTCCAATTCTCTGACAGAGATTAACATCAGAGATTAATACTAGACCAACAATCAAGCAGTAATCAAGCAGTAAAGAATACCCCAATCAAGGAACTTCCAACTCAGACAAACAATCAAACAATAAACTACAAGAACGCTCCCACCAACACCGATAGGCAAGCCACTGTATTTAAACCGAGAGCAAACCCTTCTAGCACTGATGATATTACCTAGCTGGGTAATGAAACGTCTGCAAGATAACAACCAAGCCCAGAGAGCACCAAGGAATCCACCTGTTAAGCATGTTTGAAGTACTTGAGAATATTTAGTCCTGAGAAGAGAAGTCTGAGGGTTTTTTTTTTGAAGAAGAATTTTTGAATAGGATCAGCCCCCCCCCCATTCAATCATGTCCAATTCTTGGAGATTGCCTAGACAAGCCTCTGCAGGGTTTTTTTTTTTGGCAATTTTTTTCCCCAAAAGTAGTTTGTTATTGTCTCCTTCCTACACTGACTTATCTCAGTGTATGTCATATAAAAGCCCTTCCAGACCTGTTCTCCTTCATTTCAGAATGTAGGAATAATGAATTAAAGTTACACAAAGACAGAATCCTTCGTAAGAACAATTTCTGGGGTGAAACCCGTGCCCCCCCCCCTTGAGAGGTGGTGAACTTCCTTTCATTGAATGTCTTCAAGTAGATTTGAGAAAAACCATTTGTTTCCCGAAGTTTTAATTTGGATTCCTACACTGAACAGAGGTGACCTAACGGGAATCCTTCCAACTCTATGTTTCTGCATTTGCTAGAATTATAGAATTGCTTTCCAGTGGCATTTTGAGAAGAAAGGAGAGTCCTGTTCCTCAGATGGAAGGAAGGCCAGATCCCCTAATTGAAAGAAACCAGCTTTCTTCTTAGGATGAAACAGCAACCCAGAGAAGCCATTAAATATTAGTGATGTTGATAGAGCTCAACTTCGAAGCCGATTTGAATGCTTAGAAAGTCGTCTTATACGCCAGAAACTAGTGTAATTTCCGGCGTATAAGACGACTCGGCGTATAAGACGACCCCCGACTTTGGAGCCGATTTGCATGCTTTAGAAAGTCATCTTATACGCTGGAAAATATGGTAGTACTCCTATCTGAATATTCAGTGCTCACAGTAATTCTGTTATAAATTGGGCCCCTTTTCTATCCGGTTGCTGGCTTAAAGCCAAACTCTTTTTCAACTTTCTTTGGTCTGGTGTAAACATCTGGAGTTTGGCAATCTTGCCCTACAGATTTTCCCAAAATGGTTGTCATCAGAATAATAGAACAGAATAATAGAGTTGGAAGGGACCCTGGAGGTCTTCTAGTCCAACCCTGTACCATTTCAGACATATGGCTGTCCAATCTCTTCTTTTAAAAAACTCCAACTTCTGATTAGTTGTTCTCACTGTCAGGAAATTTCTCCTTAGGTTGCTTCTCTTCTCAATTAGTTTCCACCCATTGCTTCCAGGAATAGCCGGAAAATACCCTTTTTAAGAGAAGGGTTACTAGGGAGATTGCTGTAGGATGCTGCCTATCTTCAGTTTACCTTGGACATTTTCTTGGAGAGATGCCAATTTTTCAATAAAGCACTGGCAGTTAATCATCCATCTTTTTTATTTTCCAAGAATGCTTACATGAGGCCTAAAAGTGTGTTTAAAAATAAAGGTTACAAGAGGTGGGCCTTTTGCTTAATAGCATGCTAGCTTCCTGTTTTATTTTTAAAAAATAAAATAGAGGGGGACTAGGATATACCGACATCCACCAGAAGCAGCTTGCCTGTCCTTGATGAGAAATGCTATTGATAGGAGAGCATATTTGTAGCTCAGGGTTGAAAACTATGGGGTCCTTGATGCTCTCTGAGCTTGGTGCCCCAAAGGTGCTTTTTCAGAAGGTTGATGGAATTGGGTATGTCTAGTTTAATGAAGAGAAGGACGAGGGGGACATGATAGCAGTCTTCCAATATCTCAAGGGCTGCCACAAAGAAGAGGGAGTCAAGCTATTCTCCAAAGCGCCTGAAGGCAGGACAAGAAGCAACAGATGGAAACTCATCAAGGAGAGAAACAACCTAGAATTAAGGAGAAATTTCCTGACAGAACAATTAATCAGTGGCCTCCAGAAGCTGTGAATGCTCCAACACTGGAAGTTTTTAAGAAGAGACTGGACAGCCATTTGCCTGAAATGGTATAGGGTTTCCTGCCTGAGCAGGGGGTTGGGCTAGATGACCCCCCAAGGTCCCTTCCAACTCTGTTATTCTATTCTATTTAAGTCAAATAAAGGCACTAAAGGCACACTCTTTAGGGTGAGAAAAAGGAACATTCCTGGGGATACCAGATCTAGACTGCAAAGATATACAGATAATCCTTGACTTATCACCACCATTGAGCCCAAAATTTCTGTTGCTAAGCGAGACAGTTGTTAAATGAATTTTGCTGCATTTTATGACCTTTCTTGCCACAGTTGTTAAGTGAATCGTTGGAGTTGGTAGTAACACGGTTGTTAAGTGAAGCGGGCTTCCCCACTGACTTTGCTTGTCAGAAGGTCGCAAAATGGGTTCACATCACCCTGGGGACATGCAACCCCGTCATTAGTACGAGTCAGTAGCCAAGCATCTGAATTTGGATCAGATGATCACAGTGATGCTACAATGGTCGTAACTGTGAAAAATAATCCTAAGTCACTTTTTTCAGTTCTGTTGTAATTTCGAACTAAAAGAACTGATTGCTAGATGACAGCCAAGAGTTACAGAAGAATTTGGTGCTGATCTTCTGGACATTTCTGAAGTCTTTTGGTCATCTGGATATTTCTTAACCAGATATAGTATCATTAGATCACCTTTCCTTAGCTTCTCCAATTTAAAAGTAAAATAAGGAAACACCTCATGCTGTTTCAGAAGAGATAATGCTGTCCCCTAGTGGCATTATTGTTGTTCCTTATTTTTATTAAAAAAAAAAAACTTTTAACGGTATGATTGTATGATATAATTGTGGTTTGCTCCTTTAGACTTTTCAGTTTGTTCAACTGGTCATAGAAACTAGTAGGATACTACATTTTCTTTACTGAAAGTGATAAAATATGTTGCTAGAAAATGAGAGGATCAGTGGTCAACGTAGGAAGTGATCATTCTGTTTAATTTTGTCTTGGTCAGATTCAGCTTGAATATTTTGTCTAGATCGAATGGAATGGAATGGAATGGAATGGAATAGAATAGAATAGAATAGAATCTGGAAGGGACCTTGGAGGTCTTCTAGTCCAGCCCTTTCTCAAGCAGGAGACCCTACACCATTTCAGACAGATGGTTGTCCAATCTCTTTTTAAAAACCTCCAATATTGGAGCATCCACAACTTCTGAAGACCAGTTACTGATTAATTATTCTAACTGTCAAGAAATTTCTCCTTAGCTCTAGGTTGATTCTCTCCTTGATTAGTTCCCATCCATTGCTTCTACTTCTGCTTTCAGGTAATTTGGAGAATAGGTCGACCTCCTCCTCTCTGTGATAGGCCCTCAAATATTGGAAGTTGGCCATCATATCACCCCCACTCCTTCTTTTCATTAGACTAGACATATCCAGTTCTTGCAACCATTCTTCCTATGTTTTAGCCTTCATATATATTAAGGATGCTTTAATGAGAGGTCCTTGATGCTCTCTGAGCTCTGTGGTTTCCTTGCAGACATTTCATTATCAAACTAGGTAACAACATTAGTGCTAGAAGGGAGTGTGATCAAATCCAAGTTGAACCATCAAGGAATAGCCACTAATATATACAAAGAGAACAAACCCTACTCTTTTCTGGCATTGATGATGTTACCTAGTTGGGTAATGAAATGTCTGCAAGAAAACAACCAAGCTCAGAGAGCATCAAGAAACCCTAAGTTCAACACTCAGCTACAAATATTCTCTTCTATCGGATGCTTTAATAGAGGGGGTCTCCAAACTTGGCAATTTTAAGACTTGTGGGCTTCACCTCCCAGAATTCCCCAGCCAGCTGGCTGAGGAATTCTGGGAGTTGAAGTCCACATGTGTTAAAATTGGCAAGTTTGGTGACCCCTGCTTTAATACTAAGCGGGGGGGGGGGATTCAGTAGCCTAAATGTCTCCCTCGAATTCTGTAATTCTCTGTTTACTTTAACCCTTAATATTTTCCCCGCCATTTTTTCAAAAAAAATATTCCTTTTTCATAACAGCATTTTAGTTCAGCCTTAATGTTCAGTTCTCCCTAGAAATTAGGCTGGGAGCTCAAAATAAATACACCCCTGGAGAGCATCTAGATTCTAGAATCTTGCAGCTAGACTGGAGTAGCATTATACTCGGTCCATGGTGCTGATCATAGGCTTTCAACAGTCGGTGTTAGGCACTCCTTGTTGTTATATATAGATGGTGGGGGTTTCCCCCACAAATGTTTGTGTTGAAGAAAAGGCCAAAGGACCCTTTCCCCTAAAAACATGGTTTCTGTAGTCTCTGTATTGTAGTCCGTTGATTACTGGTGCATAACAGAGTAATGAAGATAGCTTAGTTAGCAAAAAAAAAAACAAAACAAAACAGGAAATGCTTGCTCAAATGAAACTCCATATGTAGTCATGGACAAGGCAACTGCATGAAAAGGGAACCTGGGGATCATGTGTGCTTGGCATAGATGATTATGCTAATAGGTGAACAGACTAGACAGATCAATTGCTGAACAGACATGTCATAAAGTAAAACAACATTGTGAGAAAAGAGGAACTGGGAACATATTTGCTGTTTAGGACAGGGTAAGTTGATTATTATTAAAAATTAAGGGGGGCAATATGCTGATTACTGCTAATGCAAGCTAAGCAATATTGGTTATATTGAGAGAAACATAAATGAAATCATAGGATGATCTATAACCGGGTTGGCTTAAGGTGGGCTTATGGAGAAATATGCATAAAACTGTATTGTTGAAGGAGTGGCCTTGCACAGGCCTATTGGGAGTACCCCCCCCCCCCGTGTTAATAATAATAATAGTAAAGTTGGAAGGGACCTTGGAGGTCATCTAGTCCAACCCCCTGCTCGGGCAGGAAACCCTACACCATTTCGGACAAATGGCTGTCCAGTCTCTTGTTAAAAACTTCCAGTGTTGGAGCATTTACTGCTTCTGGAGGCAAGCTGTTCCACTGATTAATTGTTCTCACTGTCAGGAAGTTTCTCCTTAGTTCTAGGTTGCTTCTCTCCTTGATTAGTTTCCACCCGTTGCTTCTTGTCCTGCCTTCAGGTGCTTTGGAGAATACAGCTTTTGCAAATCTCCACCTTGGTCTGCGATTTCATTGGGTGTTACACAATGGCGGGACCAGATTTCTGGGAGAACGGCGTAGGACATAACTTATCAGTAGTAAACTAAAGACGGACATGGAACAAAGCATGTTTTATGTGCATTCTTTTAGTCTGATGGTTTCAATCTTATTTCAATTGAAAAGGATAGCCAATTGTTATGAATTTATTTTTATTTATTTTTTTTCCCCCTGCAGGGTTAACTTTTGGTTTTTTCATAGTTTTCAGACTCTCTGAGTAAAAATGTGGTAAGAAATGGACTGGCAATTTTTTTTCTTGTAACTGGGAGTTATCCAATGAGAGGAAAAGAGAGAACGGGACAAGATAACCTTTATTGTTGTTTTTTACTGTGAGCACATTGGCACATGTTAAAAATGAAATTCTGTTGCCTGCTCTCAAATGAAAGTATATATCTACCCATACACATATACACATGCTATATACATACATACGCACACAGAGAGACATATACCTACACACACACACACACACACACACACACATATATATGGCAAAGCTCAATTAACAACTGTCTTGCTTTGCAATAGAAATTCTGGGCTCAATTGTGGTCGTAAGTCGAGGATTACTTGTACTTACGATTTTCAGCTCCGGATATTTATTTCTTTCCTCGGATATTTTCTCCCTATTTACTGTGAATAATTTTAATTACATCAGCACGGCTAGCTGTCATAGGGCAACAGTTCTGTGAAATTATAGTTAATGCTTGAGAGTGTGCGTTGATGAAGTGTGTCATTATTGCTTTGCCGACTATTGTAACTTCAATAGTCACAGAATTTGCTTGCTCAGGATCTTACTATCAAATCTTTGTCTCGCTTCACTAATATCATCAGCTTCCTGAGGTCCATAGCAGTGATAAGAATTTGTTTTTTCACGACTTGCAGCAACTGGTTAGTGTGCTGTTCACTGTCACTTCACTGATTTTGAAGGTAAAGTGTTTCCCAAAAGAACAGCAACACAGGTGATTAAGGGACTGGAGGCTAAAATGTATGAAGAATGGTTGCAGGAATTGGGTATGTCTAGTTTAATGAAAAGAAGAACTAGGGGTGACATGATAGCAGTGTTCCAATATCCAGGGGTCAAGAAGAAGGGGTCAACCTATTCTCCAAAGCTCCTGAAGGCAGGAGAACTGTCCTGACTGTTAGAACAAATAATCAGTGGAACAATTTGCTTCCAGACATTGTGGGTCAGGTTTTTAAGAAGAGATTGGTCAACCATTTGTCTGAAATGGTATAGGGTCTCCTGCTTGAGCAGGAGATTAGACTAGAAGACCTCCAAAGTCTGTTCTAACTGTTATTCTGTATTCTGTAAGTAATGAGGGGAAAATATCAGGTTTGATACTTATATTGTAAATTTCATAAGTCTTTTCAATTGTGGTACCCCTTAAAATTTGACATCCTAGAACCAATCCTGACATCTGACTTGACTTCTTTTCCAGTGCTGGGTCAGGTCATGGGGAAGTAATTCAGCACCTGCTTGTCTTCTTATTTTGGATTCTTTTGGGTTGTAGAACATGAGAATAAGGACCTAGGTTGTGTACACTATTGTATGCCAGATTCAGATTTCACTTTATGGAGTATGTTTTCCAGAACATGTTGTTTCGTAGCTCCTGAAACTTCTAAATGATTCTATTCTCCAAAACACCTGAAGGCAGGACAAGAAGTAGTGGATAAAAACAAACCAAGGAGAGAAGCAACCTAGAACTAAGGAGAAATTTCCTAACCGTGAGAACAGTTAAACAGCGGAATTACTTGCCTCCAGAAGTTGTGAATGCTCCAACACTGGAAGTTTTTAAGAAGAGACTGGACAGCCATTTGTCCGAAATGGTATAGGGTCCTCTGCTTGAGCAGGGGGTTGGACTAGAAGATCTCCAAGGTCCCTTCCAACTCTGTTATTCTGTTACTCTGACTTGGACCCATTTCAATCAGTCATTGAGCTAGGAAATAGCTCAGAGCAATGTTTCGCAATCTTAGCGACTTAGCCAGCATGATGACTGTTGAATTCTGGGAGTTGTAGTCCAGACATTTTAAAGTTGCCAAATTGAGAAGCGTTGGTTCAAAGAGTCCCTTGATCAACTTGATAAGTGACCTACAACTTCAGCTAAATAAGGGCAGCTAAATAATCTTGAAGCTGTTACCATCCATCTTGGATTTCTGCAGCACCATCTGGTAAATGCTAAATCAGGAGCTGGCCTTGGAGTCTTATATTTATATGTAATAATAATAATAATAGTAATAATAGTAATAATAAAATTGGAAGGGACCTTGGAGGTCATCTAGTCCAATCCCCTGCTCAGGCAGGAAACCCTATACCATTTCGGACAAATGGCTGTCCAGTCTCTTCTTAAAAACTTCCCATGTTGGAGCATTCACCACTTCTGGAGGCAGGATGTTCCACTGGTTAATTGTTCTAACTGTCAGGAAGTTTCTCCTTAGTTCTAGGTTGCTTCTCTCCTTGGTTAGTTTCCATCTGTTGCTTCTTGTCCTGCCTTCAGGTGCTTTGGAGAATAGCTTGACTCCCTCTTCTTTGGGGAAGCCCCTGAGATATTAGAAGACTGCTATCATGTCCCCCCTCGTCCTTCTCTTCATTAAACTAGACATAACCAATTCCAGCAGCCACTAGGCTGCATTAACAGAGGGATAGAATCAAGATCACGCGAAGTATTAATACCACTCTTCAATGCCTTGGTAAGGCCACACTTGGAATACTGCATCCAGTTTTGGTCACCACGATGTAAAAAAGATGTTGAGACTCTAGAAAGAGTACAGAGAAGAGCAACAAAGATGATTAGGGGCCTGGAGGCTAAAACATATAAGGAACGGTTGCTAGAATTGGGTATGTCTAGTCTAACGAAGAGAAGGACAAGGGGGGACATGATAGCAGTATTCCAATATCTCAGGGGCTGCCATAAAGAAGAGGGAATCAAGCTATTTTCCAAAGCACCTGAAGGCAGGACAAGAAGCAACAGGTGGAAACTAATCAAGGAGAGAAGAAACCTAGAACTAAGGAGAAACTTCCTGACAGTGAGAACAATTAATCAGTGGAACAGCTTGCCTCCAGAAGCAGTAAATGCTCCAACACTGGAAGTTTTTAAGAAGAGACTGGACAGCCATTTGTACGAAATGGTGTAGGGTTTCCTGCCCGAGCAGGGGGTTGGACTAGATGACCTCCAAGGTCCCTTCCAACTTTACTATTATTATTATTATTATTATTATTATTATTATTATTATTATTATTATTATTATTATTATTATTATATGCTTTAGCCTCCAGTCCCCTAATGTTTTTTTTTTAAGGCATTCCACTTTAAAAATTCAGTTTGAAATCTGGAAATAATTCTTGATCTTCAGTTGTCATTGGATACGCCGATGGTTGCTGTGGTGGTGGACACTTCCTCACAAGTACGTCTAGGGTGCCAGCTGTTATTTTTCCTGACCCAGTCAGATTCAATTGTTGTTAGTCACATTTTGATTACATCTTGTCTGAATTACTACAATGCCTTTTACATGGAGCTACTCTTGAACAGGGTCCAGAAAATAACAATAGGTGCCAATTGCAACACACAGGCTGTTAAATGATGTTTTGCAGAAGACCACCCATGAGATCTGTGATTAAGGAACCGAGTCGTTTGACATTGTTTCCTGGGTATACTTCAATCTGCTTAAAGTCCTAAATGTTTAGACGCTGTTGTTCTGAGTGAGCATGTTTACTCCTACAGGTACAACCGACTTACAAACATTCGTTTAATAACCATTCAAAGTTGCCATGGCAACTGAAAAAAGTGACTGATACTATTTTTCACAATTAATGATCGTTACAGCATCCCCATGGTCACGTGATCAAAACTCAGATGCTTGGCAACTGGTTCATATTTATGACGGTGGTGGTGTCCCAGGAGGGTGTCATGTGATCCCCTTTTGCGACCTTTTGACAAGCAAACTCAATGGGGAAGTCAGATTCACTTAACAGCCTACTGTTACTAAGTTAACAAGTGTGATATTTCACTTAATCACCGTGGCAGGATAGATTGTATAAAACGAGGCAAAACTCACTTAACAACCGTCCTGCTTAGCAATGGACATTTTGGGCTCAGTTGTGGTCGTAAGTCGAGGACCACATGTGCAAAGTTGTCTAGGTATTTAGATCTGCAAGGAGAAGACCTTTAAGTATCTCTTTATTGCCAGAGGCACATCTTTCTGTTAGAAGGTAGAAAAATTACTTCTGCATTTTTCCTGCGGTCCCTCCAGAATTAAGTTTGTCCTCCATTCTCTAGAACAGCGGTTCTCAACCTATGGGTCGTGACCCCATTTGGGGTCGATCGACCATTTTTCGGGGGTCGCCAAAGGCGGCGATCTGCCATTTTCTCCCCTCCGGGGGTGCCGCCGCGCATGTGCGCCGCGCATGGGGGTGCCGCCGTGCATGCGCATAACGTTTGTGTGACGGGGGTCGCCGTCACACAAACATTGAGAACCGCTGCTCTAGAAAATCATTAAGAAAGTGAACCTTACACCATCTTTTTAGATTGTTAATTGATTTTAGTATTTAAGACAAAATGTAATACCTCCGTTTTTTAATGTATGTTTTCAACTTTCCGGTTGTGAAACATTTTCGTTAGCCGGCTTGAAAAGTTTCTGAGGATGAAAGATAGGTTATCAATCAAATAAATAATTTCGGTGGGAATTGCATAGAAGAATGGTGGGCTATTATCCGGGGAGCTTATTTGCCTCAATTCAAGCTTTTGCTGATGTTTTTGGTGTGACATGACACCTGCCAACTTTATCCTAATTATCTCAGCAATATAATGCTTGCTTGATTATCCTGGCAATTAGATGAAATAACTGAGTAGTTAACATTTCATCATTGCCATTCTTTGAATTGTGGACAGAATTTATGCACATTACAGCTCAAACAGAAAGTTATTTCTGAAGTGGGAAGATGGTGCCAACATTGTCTGTGTTTGTGTGTGTGTGTGTGTGAGAGAGAGAGAGAGAGAGAGAGAGAGAGAGAGAGAGAGAGAGAGAGAGAGAAAGAAAGAAAGAAAGAAAAAAAGAAAAAGAGAGAAAAAGAAAGCCAGAGACAGAGAGAGAAAGAGAGAGAAAGGGAGAGAGAGAGAGAGGGAAATATATCTATATATCTATAACATGATACACATTTTGAGAAAATGATTATGAACACATTTTTGTTTCGCATCCAGGATGACATTCATATGCAAATGTAACATTTTAGGCCTCTAAAAGTGTTATTTTGCAACTACCATAGCAGTCAAAATTCCTCTCCGGATATTAAATGCTTTATTTACAAAAGGGGAAAAAAAAAACAGATGTTCCATTCCTCTTCGTTCCAACTCTGATCTTTTCATATTAGAGGGGAAGATAGGCTTGAAAGCTATTTTCAGCCAAGATTTATTTCTTTATTTACCATTTGCTAGATAACCCTTGAAATTTCAGTTTCAGAAATATTCCCATATCTAAACAGAGAAACAGAATGTCCAAAGGGGGGGGGGGAAGAGAATTAGTGGGAGCAGGAATGACTAGGTTGCTTCTTTCCATGATTAGTTTCCATCCAGTATTTCTTGTCTTCCCTTGTGGTGCTTTGGAGAATAGCTTGACTCCCTCTTCTTTGTGGCAGCCCCTGAGACATTGGAAGGCTGCTATCATGTCACCCTTAGTCCTTCTCTTCATTAAACTAGACATACCCAATTCCAGCAACCGTTCTTCATATGTTTTAGCTTCCAGCCACCCCAATCATCTTTGTTGCTCTTGTCTTTACTCTTTCTAGAGTCTCAAGATCTTTTTATAACAGGGTGACCAAAACTGTATGCAGTATTATTCCAACCATGGTCTCACTAAGGCTTTATAAAGCTTATCCGGTTTGACTCACTGCATGATGCATGTAGATTGGAAGAAGGAATCAGCACGGTGGTGTATTCATTTATTTAATTCATTTTTATACTGTTTCTCATATCAGGAATATCTCACAAGCGGTTTGCCTTGTTTGAGTTCTGGCAGTTCTCATATTTGAGGTATGTAAATAGTTATGAGATTGCCTTCTAGAAGAGCAATAGAGAATTATTGAGAAAGAAATGTTGTCTGTCTCGCATTCGCAATGTTTTGACCTACGATTCCCGAGTTACTCTACAACACAATATTGAGCAATAAAGCTCTTGTATTATTTATGGAAATTGCTCTTGTTATCGCCCATCTAAAGAGCAAAAAGACTATAAAGACCCCTCCTGAAATATGCTTTTTGCAAAAAAAAAAAATCACAGTTTATTTCTTCCCATTTGTAACAGAATAACACGGATTTCAGGTGACTTTACGGTCACTGCTTTGCCACTGCTTTTTCCCTGTTGTCCTTTTGACTTCAGAGAAGAGAAGGGAAGAGAAGAGAAGAGAAGAGAAGAGAAGAGAAGAGAAGAGTAGAGTAGAGTAGAGTAGAGTAGAGTAGAGTAGAGTAGAGTAGAGTAGAATAGAATAGAATAGAATAGAAACATGGAATGGAATGGAATGGAATAGAATAGAAGAGAAGAGAAGAGAAGAGAAGAGAATAGAAGAGAATAGAAGAGAAACATGAAATAGAATGGAATGGAATGGAATAGAATAGAATAGAATAGAATAGAATAGAATAGAATAGAATAGAATAGAATAGAATAGAAGAGAATAGAATAGAATAGAATAGAATAGAAAATATGGAATGGAATAGAATAGAATAGAATAGAATAGAATAGAATAGAATAGAATAGAATAGAATAGAAACATGAAATGGAATGGAATGGAATGGAATAGAATAGAATAGAGTAGAGTAGAGTAGAGTAGAGTAGAATAGAATAGAATAGAATAGAATAACAGTGTGGGAAGGGACCGTGGAGGTCTTCTAGTCCAACCCCCTGCTCAGGCAGGAAACCTTATAGCTTGCAGCTGTAATATTCTTTAGTTCCTCTTCCAAATATTTTTTGGGGAAAGTTTGCCCAGATTTTTGAGACTAACCAGCTTTGGCTAGGTATTGCTAGCCACTTAGCAAGAGTCCTTTGGAGTTGCTCATTCTAAAAGGCATCCTTTAAATATCCCCCCCACCCCACCCCACCCGGACATGGCACAGAATATAGAAAGCATAGAACTGGAAGGGACCCCGGAGGTCCTCTAGTCCAGTGGTTCTCAACCTGTGGGTCGGGACCCCATTTGGGGTCGAACGACCATTTCATGGGGGTCGCCAAACAAGGCTGTCCGCCATTTTTTCCCCTTTTCTTTGGCCACGCCCCTGGCACCCGGTGATGTATAAGTGGTTGGGGGTCACCACAACATGGGGAACTGTATTATGGGGTCGCGGCATTAGAAAGGTTGAGAACCACTGCTCTAGTCCAACCCTCTGCAGGAGACCTTATACCACCATGGTCCAATGGTTGTCCAATCTTTTCTTGAAAATCTCCAGCAATGGAGTACTCACAACTCCAGAAGGCAAGTCATTACACTGTTTAATTGTTCTCACTGTCAAGACATTTCTCCTTAGTTCTAGGTTGGTTGTCTCTTTAATGATCTTCCACCTGTGATGTCTTGTTCTGCTCTCAGGTGCTTTGGAGAATAGGTTGACCCCCCTCTTCTCTGTGACAGCCCTTCAAGTACTGGAAGACTGCTGTCATATCAGCCCTAATCCTTCTCTTCATTAGACTAAAGTCCCTCAATTGTTCATCATACAGTTTAGCCTCCTGACTCTTTTTCATCTTTGTTGCTCTTCTCCACACTCTATCTAGGACAGTGGTTCTCAACCTTTCTAATGCCGCGACCCCATAATACAGTTCCCCATGGTGTGGTGACCCCCAACCACTTATACATCACCGGGTGCCAGGGGCGTGGCCAAAGAAAAGGGGGAAAAATGGCAGACAGCCTTGTTTGGCGACCCCCGTGAAATGGTCGTTCGACCCCAAATGGGGTCCCGACCCACAGGTTGAGAACCACTGATCTAGGATCACAACGTCTTTTTTGTGTCATGGTGACCAGAACTGGATGCAGTATTCCAATTGTGTGCTCTCACCAATGTGTTATCAAGTGATACTAACACCCTAACACCTACACTGTGTGGATCTCTCTTTGATGAACACCCACCCGTTACTTCTTGTCCTGCCCTGTGTTACTTGTCGCAGTGAAAAGTTGAACGGAGAGAAAACTGTGTATACTAGCTTTTGCCTCTTGAGAGAAGGGTAGAATATTACTGTAATTACAATTTAATTAGGAAAACGCTTTGAAAAGAAATATAAAGTTATTCTTACATTCAGATCCCTATTTCTGCATCAATGTGTAACAAGGGACACTGAGGATTCATTACAAAGAAAAAAAACTTCATTTTTTTAAAAAAAATCAGACTACTAACAGAAGCCATTTGTAATAGAATATATCTCCTCTATTTTTGACCATAAACATAATAATTATAATTTTACGTTTCTATGACTCTTTCCATCTTTTCCTGGAACTCAATCCTGATTATTTTGTTATCAAGATCTACATTTTGCTATTGAGAATGGCTTGGCTTTTAATCAAACGGAAATTGTCTTTCTGTGTGTGTGTCTCTCTACTATTTTAATGGCCTCTGTAAAGTTGACATCAGCCTACTGATTTGACCTTTTGACTGATTTGTTTGTTTGCATGAAAAGTGCATCTTTCCAGCTGGGAATGTATCTTTCCATTTAGTAATGCCAACTCAGCCCAGAATAAATCGTCAAGAAATAAACTCGTGTAGCCAAAATCATCAGATATCATGGTTTCATTTTGAGAAGATAGCCACCGCTTATAACATGTTTATAAGAAATATCTGTTGGGAAATGCACAATTCATTCTTGGTGCCTCCTCATTTACGGTACAAACATCAGGCGCAAAGAATGAGGATCGTTCGTAAAGTTGCAGCAGAGAAGATTGATTCCAAGTTATTCACAAGAGAGAAGGAGTGTGGTAGGATGCTGGTTTGAGGATTGGCAGGCTGGCATTTGAGGTTGCTGCGGTGGGATGGGATGAGCATTCGTCACTCGCTCCAGCTCCTGCTGATCCCACAGTTTGAAAGCAGGAGATCATGATTAGATAGATGAGTATCATGCGAAGACCACACAAAGTATTAGTACCGCTTTAGAAAACCTCAGTAAGACCACGCCTGGAATAGTGTAACCAATTTTGGTCACCCTACTACTATAAAAACAAAACAAAACATGGAGACTTTGGAAAAAGTTCAGAGAAGAGCAACAAAGGCCTGGAGACTAAAACGTATGAAGAATGGTTGCAGGAATTAGGTATGGCTAGTCTAGAACAATGGTTCTCAACCTGTGGGTTGGGACCCCATTTGGGGTCGAACGACCATTTCACGGGGGTCGCCAAACAATGCAGTCGGCCATTTTTCCCCCCTTTTCCTTAGCTGTGCTACTCCCTTTTATTCTATTGGCTTTTGAAAGCCAATAGAATAGACTCTCTTGAATAGAGTTTAATTCTATTGGCTTTCAAAAGCCAATAGGAATTGTCCAGGCTGTCTCTGCCCTGCTGAGCCCGCCAAAAGTCCCATTCTGCAAACGGTGCTGCACCAGTTGAGTAGTCCTCGACTTATGACTGGTTGAGAAGTCCTCGACTTACAACCGGTTGGGGGTCGTGGCATTAAAAAGGTTGAGAACCACTGGTCTAGAAGAAAGAAAGATTAGGGATGACATGATAGCAGTGTTTCAAAATTTGAGGGGCTGCCACAAAGAAGAGGGGATCAAATTATTCTCCAAAGCACCAGAGGGCAGGACAAGAAACAATGGCTGGAAACTAATCAAAAAGGGCACCACTTTGGTGAGCAGATTAGTGGGGACATGAAAGGAACCCCCATCTGGCTGTCCTCTGGGCAATGGTGATGTCACTGCTTAACCCCTTTAACCTGGAAGTGTTTCAACGCTCCCAAGATGACTAGTAGTCACAAGATGCTAGTCAACAGTAAATTGGCTTGAGATAAGAGTCAATGGAAGTCAAGGGGGCTGGGACCTAGCTCTATTGTGGCAACGCAAGGACTCTAGACCAATTATCTGTTTTACTCCACTGTCTAGCTCTGCCTGCTCTTGTCCCACAACAGCTAGTTCTTGACTTACAACCATTCATTTAATGACCATTAGAGCGGCAGTGAAAAAATTCACTTACAAGCAGTCCTCACACTTACAGTCACTGCAGCATCCCCATGGTCACGTGAGCAAAATTTGGGCACTTGGCAACCATTCATGCAGCATGTATTGGATCCAAACATAATCCTTCAGCAGAGCTATTGAAATAAGTGCTTCTCACAATGAAAAGGGAGTCAAGCTATTCTCCAAAGCACCTGAAGGCAGGCCGAGAAGCAATAGATGGCAACTAATTAAGGAGAGAACCAACCTAGAACTAAGGAGAACTTTCCGGACAATTAATCAGTGGAACGGCTTGCCATCAAAAGTTGTGGGTGTGCTCCATCACTGAAGGTTTTAAAGAAGAGATTGGACAGCCATTTGTCTGAACGGTATAGCCTGATCATCTCCTACACCCTCCTTGAATTCTGTTGAGCCTTATCTAACTCCACACAGATGTTGTTAGTTGAGAAGATTCCTGTACATAGGCTGTTTAGCAATACATCAGTTTGATTAAAAAAAGATGTTGAGACTCTAGAAAGAGTACAGAGAAGAGCAACAAAGATGATTAGAGGACTGGAGGCTAAAGCATATAAAGAACAGTTGCTGGAATTGGGTATGTCTAGTTTAATGAAGAGAAGGACGAGGGGGGGACATGATAGCAGTATTCCAATATCTCAGGGGCTGCCACAAAGAAGAGGGAGTCAAGCTATTCTCCAAAGCACCTGAGGGCAAGACAAGAAGCAATGGATGGAAACTAATCAAGGAGAGAAGCAACCTAGAACTAAGGAGAAATTTCCTGACAGTTAGAACAATTAACCAGTGGAACAATTTGCCTCCAGAAGTTGTGGTGCTCCAACACTGGAGGTTTTTAAGAAGAGACTGGACAACCATTTGTCTGAAATGGAATAGGGTCTCCTGCTTGAGCCGGGGGTTGGACTAGAAGACCTCCAAGGTCCCTTCCAACTCTGTCATTCTGCTAAATAAGGCAAGTAAGGGGATAATGATGAAAAACTGACATCTCATTGACTTCCATGAGTTTACTCTAAGGCTGGATCTAGTGGGAGAAATTTATTACTCATCTTTTCAGTGACTAAAACCGGCATCTCTTATAATGATCTAATTGTGTCAAAGGGTTAATGGATCCATCTGCCTCTTTCAGGGAGATTATTTTTGGCAGTGATTCCCAGATGCATTTTTACAGCAGGCTCTCTTTCTGATTTTACAGTTTATCACTGCATAGGAAACATTATGTCTGCTTCCATATAGGTACTCCTTGACTCCTTCATTTAGAATCAAATCAGAGTAGAGCTGGAAGGGACCTTGAGGTCTTCTAGTCCAACCCCCTGCTCAAGCAGGAGACCCTATAGTACTATTTGAAACAAGTTGCTGTCCAGACTTTTCTTAAATGTCTCTGGTCATGGAGCACCCACAATTTCTGAAGACAAGCTGTTCCACTGGTTAATTGTTCTAACTGTCGGGAAGTTTCTCCTTAGTTCCAGGTTGCTTCTCTCCTTGATTAGTTTCCATCCATTGCTTCTTATCTTGCCTTCTGGTGATTTGGAAAATAAGTTGACCCCCTTTGATTTAGTGATTGTTTGAAGTTACAATGGCACTGAAAAAGTGACTTACGACAGGTCCTTGCAGTTACGGCTATTGCAGAATCCCCACAGTCATATGATCAAAAGTTCAAGCACTTGGCAAGCAGCAAGTATTTACAATGATTGCGGGCAGGAGTGCGGTGGCTAAAGCATATGAGGAACGGCTGCTGGAATTGGGTATGTCTAGTTTAATGAAAAGAAGAATTAGGGTGACATGATAGCAGTATTCCAATATCTCAGGGGCTGCCACAAAAAAGAGGGAGTCAAGCTATTCTTCAAAGCACCAGAAGGCAGGACAAGAAGAAATGGATGGAAACTAACCAAGGAGAGAAGCAACCTAGAACTAAGGAGAAACTTCCTGACAGTGAGAACAATTAACTAGTGGAACAACCTGCCTCCAGAAGCGGTGAATGCGCCAACACTGGAAGTTTTTAAGAAGAAACTGGACAGCCATTTGTCCAAAATGGTATAGGGTTTCCTGCCTGAGCAGGGGGTTGGACTAGATGACCTCCAAGGTCCCTTCCAACTTTACTACTACTACTACTACTACTACTACTACTACTACTACTACTACTATTATGATTATTACAAGGTTAGGATGCTGAGCTGCTGTGGGATGGGGTGAGATCCTGTCACTCTCCAGCTGACCCAGCAGTTCGAGAGAGGGAGACCACAAGTAGAAAAATGGGTACCACTTTGGTGGGCAACTTCACAGAACATGAAAGCAGCCCCCAATTGGGCAACAGTGATGTCACCAGCGGATCCTTTCACCACGGAAACACTTCAGTGCACTTCAGTTCTTCTGACATGGAAATAGTAGTAGTAGTAGTAGTAGTAGTAGTAGTAGTAGTAGTAGTAGTAGTAGTAGTAGTAGTAGTAGTAACATCCCAGGATCATGTGATCACAATTTGTGACATTCCAAGCTTGTTTCTAACAAGAAAAAGACGCCCGGCCATCCTTTCAATAATGAACAATTTCTCTCCCTCCCCTTCTGTATCTCTCTGTCATTCTCTTGTGTATATCTGTTTAGTATTTTTAAAAGTGTAAATGTTTTTATGTCCCTTCATCTTGCAGTGGCTTTTTTCCTTCCTTCTTTCTTAATATCAGCGGAAGTAATGTCACCTTAAACCACACAATGGTTCTTCTGCCATCTTGTGTTCTAAATTAGAAATGACATCCAGACAAAGCAAAAGATACCACAAAAGCAGAATGGTGTTGCGATAGAAATCTATAATGTGAGCAAAGTTTTAAATGCAGGGTTGGGCAAATCTTATTTCCAATTATTGGTTGGCTGTGTCTTGTAGAACATCCAGGGAACGAGGAGATAAAGAGTCCTGTTCTCAAAATTATTTATAGCTGGTTAAATATGGTTGCTCAGAATATATCCATATGTAAGATATACTGAGATATACATCTATGATACATAGATCTAGATCTCTATCATCTCTCTATTATCTCTATGTGTGTGTGTGTGTGCGCGCACTTTTGTCTAATAACAACAACAACAACAACAACAATATAAAGTTGGAAGGGACCTTGGAGGTCAACTAGTCCAACCCCCTGCTCAGACAGGAAACCCTATACCATTTCAGACAAATGGCTGTACAGTCTCTTCTTAAAAATGTCCATTGTTGGAGCATTCACCGCTTCTGGAGGCAGGTTGTTCCACTGGTTAATTGTTCTAACTGTCAGGAAGTTTCTCCTTAGTTCTAGGTTGCTTCTCTCTTTGGTTAGTTTCCATCCATTGTTTCTTGTCCTGCCCTCAGGCGCTTTGGAGAATAGCTTGACTCCCTCTTCTTTAGGGCAGCCCCTGAGATATTAGAACATTGCTATCATGTCCCCCCTCGTCCTTCTCTTCATTAAACTAGACATTCCCAATTCCAGCAACCGTTCCTTGTATGTTTTACCCTCCAGTCCCCTGATCATCTTTGTTGCTCTTCTCTGTACTCTTTCTAGAGTCTTAACAACTTTTTTATATTGTGGTGACCAAAACTGGATGCAGTATTCCAAGTGTGGTCTTACTAAGGCATTGTAAAGTGGTATAGTTATGCTGGCCACATGACCATGGAAATTCTCTTCGGACATACATATACGCATGTCCAATTCTAGGGCACGGTGCTCATTTGTGTTTCTTGGCCAAGGGAGCCAGCATTGTCCAAAGACAATTTCCGTGGTCATGTGGCCAGCACGGCTATATGACAAAGGTGCATGGAATGCTATTATCTTTCCACCGATGTGGTACCTATTTATCTACTCGCATTTGCATGCTTTCAAACTGCTAGGTGGGCAGGAGCTGGGAAAAGGATGGGAGCTCACCCTGTTGCAGGGAGCTGGGGTTTCGAACCCAGGCTGAGCTCTCCAAGCTGAGCGTCTTTAACTGCTTGCTCTCTCTCACTCTCTCTCTCTCTCTCTCTCTCTCACACACACACACGCACACACACACACACACATTCTATATCATCTCTCTCCTCTATGTATCACCCCTCTTTCTCCTCTGTCTGTCTGTCTATCTATCTATCTATCTATCTATCTATCTATCTATCAATCATAATCTATCTATCTGTCTGTCTGTCTATCATAATCCCTCTCTCTATCAATCAATCATAATCTATCTATCTATCCATCCATCCATCCATCCATCCATCCATCCATCCATCTATCTATCTATCTATCTATCTATCTATCTATCTATCTAATACTCTATCATAATCTATCTATCTATCTATCTATCTATCTATCTATCTATCTATCTATCTATCTATCTATCTAACTATCTATCTATCTATCTATCTACCTACCTATCCATCCATATCTATCTATCATCATTATTAGGCATTATTTGTAATTCAATCTGAGTTTCATGGGTGACTTGAAGCTCTCAAAAAGAAAATTTGCATAGGATGGTCACTGAATATATAAATCCTATCTCCAATTCCAGCGGAAACTGTAAATCGACAGTTACAAATGGATCTTTTAAATTTAAATTTTAAATTTAATATAGGTAATTTAATTTTAAAGTTACGGTTTTTACTCTCTTAATATTTTACATGGCATTTTTACGGATCGATTGTAAATTGCCTCGAGCTGCCTTTGGTGAGTTGCAGCATATAAGTTAAATAAATACATAAATAAATAAAATCTTGCTAAACCTTTCTACTTTCCCAATGAATTCTAAATACATTTCCTCCCTATCCCAATGCCATGTTTTTCATTCTATTTCCTCATTATTCATTCTTCCTCACTATCAGAGGCAATATTGTGTTTGGCGCCGCAAAATTCGTGGCAGGAGACGATGGGTATATTTTTCTCAAAAAAAAAAGCTAATTTTTAAAACTGAGCCACATTCAGATAAGCTTTATCCTCCTTTTTTTCTACCTTTTTATAAATGCAGATGCATACGCGAGTAATAATAATAATAATAATAATAATAATAATAATAATAATAATAATCAGCTCCAAAGCGGGGGAGCCGGGTTGCGACATGGCAGCTTCTGTTTAACGATTTTGCACAAATAAGAGTTGGTTTTGGGCTTCTTGTTTTGCTTTGCTTCTGGTGAGGAAGTTTGGTTTCAAGAATGGCTACATTCCGTGAAGTGCACACAGTAGAACAATCTGTGCTGCACTATTAGAGTTAATTATAGAGGGTTTTAAAATTATCTGTTTTCGCTGGCAGTGCACGATGCCCTGTTTGTAGTAGGCATTGATTTGTAATTATCATTTATTCTCCACCTGTTCTTTTGTGAAGTTGTGAGCGCTAACGTGTGTGCATGCACAGGCGTGTACATAGAAGGGCAACTGCAGCTAATTATGGGGAAAGGTTGGCTTGTCTCAACACAGGCCTTGAACTAACATGCTAAAGGAAAAGATAGTAATAGTAATATTAATAGTAATAGTAATAAAGTTGGATAGGACCTTGGAGGTCATCTAGTCCAACCCCCTGCTCAGGCAGGAAACCCTATACCATTTCGGACAAATGGCTGTCCAGTCTCTTCTTAAAAACTTCCAGTGTTGGAGTATTCACCGCTTCTGGAGGCAGGCTGTTCCACTGGTTAATTGTTCTCACTGTCAGAAAGTTTCTCCTTAGTTCTAGGTTGCTTCTCTCCTAGATTAGTTTCCACCCATTGCTTCTTGTCCTGCCTTCAGGCGCTTTGGAGAATAGCTTGACTCCCTCTTCTTTGGGGCAGCCCCTGAGATACTGGAACACTGCTATCATGTCCTCCCTCCTCCTTCTCTTCATTAAACTAGACATACCCAATTCCAGCAACCGGTCCTTATATGTTTTAGCCTCCAGTCCCCTGATCATCCTTATTGCACTCCCTCCAGAGTCTCAACATCTTTTTTACATCGCGGTGACCAAAACTGGATGCAGTATTCCAAGTGTGGCCTTACCAAGGCATTGTAAAGTGGTATTAATACTTCACGTGATCTTGATTCTATCCCTCTGTTAATGCAGCCTAGCACTGTGTTGGCCTTTTTGGCAGTTGCAGCACATGGCTGGCTCATATTTAAGTGATTGTCCACTAGGACTCCGAGGTTACTACTATTGAGCAAGGTACCCCGTATATTTGACCTGGATGCTGCATTTAGAGTTGTCCTTTTCTCATGGGTCCTGTTGGTGACAGCAATAATTGACCATACAATCCAGAACAATTGTTAAAGGAGCCGTGGTGGCACAGCGGCTAGAATGCAGTATTGCAGGCTAACTCTGCCCAGAGCCAGCAGTTCGTTCCTGACTGGCTCAAGGTTGACTCAGTCTGGGAGGACCGAGACTGCTGGGGACAATAAGTGGTATTGCTATTGATATAAATAGGAGCCATGGTGGCACAGGGGTTAATATTGTAGGCCAGTGATGGCGAACCTTTTAGAGACCAAGTGCCCAAAGTGCAACCAAAATCCACTTATTTATTGATGGGTTTCAGGTGGGCATGGCCCACTGGGTGGGCGTGGCTATGGTGGTCATGGCAGATTGTGTGGGTGTGGCCAAGGTGGGCATCATCACCTTAATGTTGCTCGTGGGGAGGGACGCCTGTGGAGGCCGGGCAGGGTTGGGGAGATCCAGGGGGTCTCTGGCAGGTGGGGCGGTGGGAAGGAGGCTCGTCCTGCAGGGTGAGGCAAGGCGAGGCAGGACGGGGGTGCCATTGTCGCAGGGCAAGGCGAGGCAGGGGCTGGGACGGCTGCTGCCTGACACCATCGGCCCCTGCACACACAGGCTAGCGAGCGCATGGGTGCTAGGATGCATCCAGCCACGTGGGACCTTGGAGAGTTAGCGGGCGGCTAGTTGAAGAGCGACGGTTGCCATCTCTGGGCATGATGTGCGTGTCCACAGAGAGGGCTCTGAGTGCCACCTCTGGCACGCATGCCATAGGTTCGCCACCGCTGTTGTAGGCTGATTCTGTTCACTGCCAGGAGTTCGATCCTGACTGGTTCAAGATTGGCTCAGCCTTCCATCCTTCTGAGGTTGGTAAAAACGAGGACCCAGATTGTTGGGGGGCAAATAAACCACTTAGAGGGGGCTGTAAAGCGCTGTGAAGTGGAATATAAGTTTAAGTGTTATTGCGAAGGAAGGAAGGAAGGAAGGAAGGAAGGAAGGAAGGAAGGAAGGAAGGAAGGAAGGAAGGAAGGAAAGAGCTGTGCAATGATTAGAATGCAGCCTTGCAGGCAAACTCTGCCCACAGCCATGAGTTTGATTCTGACTAGTTTAAGGTTGACTCAGCCTTCCATCCTTCCAAGGTCAGTAAAATAAGGACCCAGATTGTTGGGGGCAAATATGCTGCCACTGTAAACTGCTTAGAAAGGGCTGTAAAGCACTGTGAAGTGATATATAAGTCTAAGTCAGCAGCTCCCTAAGTTTTCTATACTCCGCACCCCTAAAACGCTTCTGATATATTCTCGCACCCCTACAAAAGTTCGAAATAACAGCAGTGAATTATGCATATACACTATAATTTTGAAAAAACAAGTTTTCGCACCCCCGGAATATCGTCTCGCACGCCTCGGTTGGGAACCCCTGGTCTAAGCGCTGTTGCTAAAAGAACAACGTTACTCAATAAAGTGCATCTGCATTGGTAGCAGTTTTATTCCTCACTGGTGGTGGGATTCCTAATTGGTTTTTTTTTTTTAACAACTTAAAAAGTCCTTTTTGAAGCTACAGTGAGGTCCCTACTGGAACTCTGCCATTCTGAGGGGAGAGGGAAGTGCTACTTGGGAATTGAAGAGGTTTCTCTCTTGTTTCTGTTTTCGCTTTGATGTATCCACATGGGAACTGGGGAAGGGGGGATAAGCCCTTAAAGGCCATCTGGCTTGAGTCCTTTCCGGCCAGCTCACACCCGTCACCAAAACTGTGGCACCGGAGAACAACTTGTGATCACCTTATCGCAGTGTTTCCCAAACTTGACAATTTTAAGGCATGTGGACTTCAACTCCCAGAATTCCACAGCCAGCGTTGCTGGCTGTGGAATTCTGGGAGTTGAAGTCCTCATGCCTTAAAATTGTCAAGTTTGGGAAACACTGCCTTATCGGCTCAGAATTCTCACAACAACTTCATGCGCAGGAACTTCAGATTCTGCCTGAGCTCCCTGCAATCACTTTCTTTCAGTAAAAGATCCTTTTTGAAATAACGCTCGTTTCAAGAGTCATGCTTTCCTGGGGAGTTAGCTGAGGCAGGACCTTACAGCTACCGTGTAACGATCAACATGCAATTTTTACTTCTCCCAGTTCCTTCATAGTTCCCCTCCCCCTTTCTATCTTCCAGAAGTATCATTACCAAGATGAGGATGCTCCACATGACCATACTTTACCTCGTTTAACCCATGAAATGAGAGGTCCAGAATTAGTCCACATTTCTGAAAAGAACTTGTCGCAGATAGAAAATGTCCATGGATATGTCCTACAGTCGCACATCTCTCCTCTGAAGGTCAGTAAAGCTCCGTCGTGACCGTAATCTCTGACATAAATTAAAACACCAAGAATAGAGGCATGTCTTGTCTGATGAGAATGATGTAACAGGTAGTCCTCAACTTGCAGCCATCCATTTAGTGACCATTTGAAGTTATAACGGTGCTGGGGAAAAAAATGGCCCAGGACCATTTTTTTCACACTTACGGCCATTGAAATATCCCCATGTGTTCAAAATTCAGACGCTTGGCAACTGGCATGTACTTATGGCGGTTGCAGTGTTTCTCGGGGTCATGTGATTCCCTTTTGCAACCTTCTGACAAGGAAAGTCAATGGGGAAGCCAGATTCACTTAACAACCCTGTTGCTAACTTAACAATTGCCGCGATTCATTTAACATCTCTGGCAAGCAAGGTCATAAAAGGGGGGGGAGCAAAATTCACTTAACAACTATCTCACTCAGCGACAGAAATTTTGAGCTCGGTTTGTGGTCGTACGTCGAGGACTGCCTGTAGAAATTGTAACCGTTTTGAGTGTGGTTAAGCTTTGACAAATCTTGTATCGGCCACAGGTTTTGTTCCTATTCTCTACAGAAGCATTGTTTTGCAGGGAAAGGACGTAATTAGGTGAAGAGATATTGTCAAGAAGAGAATAAGCTTCCCGGTTCCTAAGCTAGGTTCACGGCAATCTTTTAATATTTATCTAACTGGCTGAAACCAGCCAAACTCTTTGTGTCTTTGTATGAAAACGGAGCATGAAGAACAAGATACAAATCAAAATTAAATGAGGATTCAAATGCGAGACTAAACATTAAGAAATGGCATCACATTATGTCGTCCCCCAAAACCACGTTTTCCCACATTTTCTGGAAGGAAATAAGGATGGAGTTCATGCACTCTTGGGGTGCAGTCCGGTTGAGAACAGGGGTCTGCTACAGAGAATACTCATCCTCAAGTCTCTTCACACCTTGTTTTGTGGTAGACATGGATTCTTGGCAGGTTCCCCCCTATTTTTCAGGTTAAGAGTGATGGAAATTGGGAAAAGTCTCTAAGACAGGGGTTCTCAACCTTGGCAACGCTAAGACTTGTGGACTTGTGGACTTCAACAGCTTTGCTGGCTGAGGAATTCTGGGAGTTGAAGTCCACAAGTCTTAACGTTGCCAAGGTTGAGAACCCCTGCTCTAAGAGATCCAGTCCTACCTCGAGCAGAGGTATCCTGCTGGAGCAGTGGTTCTCAACCTTTCTAATGCCGCGACCCCATAATACAGTTCCCCATGTTGTGGTGACCCCCAACCACTTATACATCACCGGGTGCCAGGGGCGTGGCCAAAGAAAAGGGGAAAAAATGGAGGACAGCTTTGTTTAATGACCCCCGTGAAATGGTCGTTCGACCCCAAATGGGGTCCCGACCCACAGGTTGAGAACCACTGTGCTGGAGAAACTTTGCCTGCTGGGGAATTTTGGGAGTTGCGGTCCACAGTTCTTAAAATTGCCAAGGTTGGACCCCCCCTGACATGGAGGTTCTGTAGTAGCAACGTTTTGAATTGCACTTGGAAACCTGCTAGTGATTCATGTAGAACGGGCATTAATGGGGCAGTATTGAGACCAGCCACTAAGCATCTTTGCTGTTGCATCCTAAAGTTTCCAGGTGATCTTCAAGGGTGAGTAACTTTAATTAGATCAAGAGGTGGAAAGAGCAGGCATCAGTGTATCCTGCTCCAGGTAAGACTGCAGCTGGTGCACCAACTGAAGCTGTGGTGAAGACTTCCTGGGCATGGTGTCTACCTGTTCTTTAAGTGGGAGCTGTGATTGCAGGGGGATATCCTTGGTTTGTCCTTATTAATCAGTACAGAACCATCATCCCTTTTCTTGTTGTAGATGCTGGCTATATAAAGCAAACATGAACAACTTGTGGCCCTTCGGATGGGGTTTGATGCCCAACTCCATCATCCTTCATCATATGGGTTGGGGATGATGCATAGTGGAGCTTAGTAACATCTGGAGAACTTTGCTGTGGGGTTTCTAAGGTTCATCCTATTGCTCTTTACGGTGGCTAGTGTATCTCTATCAGATCTCTTGTGTGCTACATCATTGGATCCTATTGACAATCCTTAGTTTGGAAATGAGCAGAGTTTTGACGCAAGTGGACCCCGCAGCTGTGCGAAAAATACTAGGATGGTGCTGCTGGTGGTGGTGGTGATGATGATAAGATATTTGATGCAATCTTTTTCTGTAACTTAAAGATTAAGCTATGGGTACAAATGCCTGTTTCCTTCCTATGCATATTTGTGTACTTGATCTCCTGTCCTCAACCTGATGCTTTCCAGGTAGGTTTGGACTGCAACCTCCAAGCTGGTGGGAGATTCTGGGAGTTGCAGCCCCAGCAGGTTTCGAGGACATCTGGCAAGGGTCAAAACATTAAAATTATTAAAGTTCATACAAAATGTTTGGTTGTTGTTCAGTCACTATGTCATGTCCAACTCTTGGTGATCCCATGGATCATAATATGCCATCCGCCACCACCCCGTCCTCTGCTGTCTCCCAGAATTTGCTCAAATTCATGTCCGTTGTGTCAATGATAATACCTCACCCTCTCATCCTCTGTCTTCTTCTTCTTCTCCTTTTGCCTTCCATCTTTTCCAACGTCAGCATCTTTTCCAGTGAGTCCTCTCTTCTCATTTGGTGGCCAGAGTATTTGAGCTTCAGCTTCACACAAAATGCAGTGGTGGGATGCCGCTTCCGGAAGTCCATTCTGGGCCTGGGCGACAAAAAAATTAGCTACCGGTTCTGCCGAAGTGGTGCGAACCAGCTAAATCCCACATGTGATGACCCAGGGCCCCGAACGGAGGCAAAGCAATCAGCTGGCCAAAGTAATAGTCTTTTAATCACTGCCAATGTTCACCCAACAGCCCCCACATATGCTGGCACGAGTTCAAACAAAACAGCCAGGGAAGCTTACACTGTTCCTATAAAGCAGCGGTTCTCAACCTGTGGGTCGCGACCCTTTTGAGGGTCGAACGATGCTTTCACAGAGGTCGCTTAAGACCATCGGAAAACAATCTCCTTCCTTTCCCCTCCAATCTTCCTTCCTTCCTTCCATCTCCAACTCCATCCCTTCCCCTTCAATCTCCCTCTCCTTCCTTCCTTCCTTCCTTCCTTCCTTCCTTCCTTCCTTCCTTCCTTCCTTCCTTCCTTCCTTCCTTCCTTCCTTCCTTCCCCCTTCAATCTCCTTCCTTCTCCATCTCCTTCCTTTTCCCTTCAATCTTCCTTCCTTCCTTCCCCTTCCCTCCCTCCCAACATTTTTGAGCAAGGAAGAGTAAGCTTCTCCAGCGAGCATTGCTATATTGTTTTTGTGATTAATCACTATGTTTTAATTATGTTCAATTCGTAACAATGAAAATGCACCCTGCATATCAGATATTTACATTATGATTCATAACAGTAGCAAAATTACAGTTACGAAGTAGCAATGAAAATAATTTTATAGTGGGGGTCACCACAACATGAGGAACTGTATTAAAGGGTCGCGGCATTAGGAAGGTTGAGAACCACTGCTATAAAGCAAGACAGATAACAAGCAAACGTATAATCCTTTTAACTCCCAGCTTGCCTGTGAACTGCAAATGCAAACTTCAGACTGCAAGGCGAGATCAGCAGGAAGCAAACTGGTCCAGAATACAAAGTGTCCAGGTTACAAGAGCACACTATCTCAAGATTTCATGTTTGTTCCCTGCAAATGCCCCACCCCACAGCGTCTCCTTAAATACCTACTCCCCAGGTGTGCCTTGTGGAGTGGGGCGGGACGCTCTCCTCCCGAGCAAGTGAGCCTGCCTCTGTTGTTCCCTCCTCCTCTCTGCTCTCCTTGCTCTGGGATAAGGTGGGGAGGGGCTTTGCTCCTCGCCTGAGCTCTGCCTTCCCTGTTCCAAACCTGAAGGGCCCTGGCCTGCCTCAGCCTGCTCCTCCCCACAGTCCTCCAAAGCCACAGACACCCCCTCCTGGCCTCAACAGGGAACTCCATGTCTTCCTCAGAGTCAGGCTCTGATGGAGGCATGACACCACCACTGACCAAAATGGTACATGTTATGAATCTACAAAGTAGGGTGCTTTCTCTCTGCAGTACCTTGGATGTTATCTTGATAGATTGTGGTGGTATCATTGGATTCTAGTGCTTGGAAAAAATAGTACATTACAGAAGTAGGAAGTACTGTTTGAAGTTGCAGTGGCACTGAGAGAAGTGACCTACTCACATTTGCAGATACAAAGTAGATATGAAAAAGATGTAAAAATGTGTGGATTTTACAAGGATCGAAATGTGTTTGATAAGATTTTGTTAACCTCGGATGAGAAATTAATTAAGAAAATGTATAATTTTTTGTTAATTTTAGATATGGAAAGTGAACAAGTGAAAGAAACAATGATAAGATGGGCAAAAAATTTTGGTTGATATAGAATTAGAAAAATGGCAAATGTTATGGGAGGGAAGCTATAAATGAACAATGTCAACTTCATGCAAAGAAAATTTGTATAAAATGTTTTATAGATGGCACCTTCCACCAGCAAGATTAGCAAAAATGTTTAATAATATGTCAGATAGATGTTGGAAATGTAAACATAATATAGGCACATATTATCATATTTGGTGGACATGTGGGAAGGCAAAGGCCTATTGGAAAAGCATACATATGTGGTTAGAAAAAATATTGGGTGAACAAGTGAATTTTAAACCTGAACTTTTTTTACTAGGCATTATGTCTGAAAAGATTAATGAGCAGAAATTATATTTAATTCTACATATTACCACAGCAGCAAGAATAATTTTTGCACAGTACTGGAAGAATGAAGGATTGCCATCAGAAGAAGAAATAATCACGAAAATATTGGAATGTGCAGAGATGGACAGACTAACTATGAGGCTGAAAGACAAAGAAGATACAGACTATTATAAAATTTGGAATTTATTTCATTCTTGGTTAGAGAAAAGAATGAAAGATTAGGAAGCGAACATGTATTAGCTTAGCAAACACCAGACAACTTGTTTGATTGGAAAAATTAACATATGTTGATGGGAAAAAAATTAATAAAAAGAGAAATAACCTACAATCGTTTCTCACACTTACGACCGTTGCGCCATCCCATGATCATGGGATCAATATTTGGATGCTTGTCAACTGGCTCATACGGGATCACGTGATTTCCCCCTTTTGCGACCTTCTGCTTAGCAACGTCAATGGGGAAGCTGGATTCGCTTATCAATCCTGTTACTAACTTAAGAACTGCAGAGATATTTCTAACAGCAGTGGCAAAAAAAAAGGGTTGTAAAATGAGGCAAAACTCACTTCACGACTGTCTCAATTAGTAACAGAAATTTGGGGCTCAGTTGAGGTCATAAGTCAAGAACTACTTGTATATCACGATTCCTGGAAGCTCAAACTTTGCATCAGGCTGTGATCAGATTCCTTTTGAGTAAAAGGCATCATCTGCAAGTCCTGAGTAAATCAAAGGTAGCCCATTTTACTCCTTAAACAAGCCGACGTACGAAAACATCTCTCCATTATTGATCCCAACTGTTTTGGGAGCCTCTCCAGGGCACAAAATAGGTACTGGAACTCAAACGAGTGACCTACTTACTCTGAGAGTTGCAGAAGAGTTGCTCGTGGGCTACACAGAGGCCCAAGCTGTACCATTTGCAATCTGCATTAATTTTAAAAGCAAAAATGATCGGGCTTAGCCTGCCGCCATCTCTTTTCTTCCAAAGCCTTCATCCCTGGCACACTTTGTTTTTTATTTATTTATTTATATTTATCAACGTATGTTAGTTTTTCCAATCATTAAAGTTGTCTGGAGTTTTCTAAGCTAATACATGTTCAATTCCTAATCCTTCATTCTTTTCTCTAACCAAGAATAAAATAAATTCCAAATTTGATACTAGTCTGTATCTTCTTTGTCTTTCAACCTCATAGTTAATCTGTCCATCTCTGCACATTCCAGTATTTTCCTGATTATTTCTTTTTCTGATGGCAGTCCTTCATTCTTCCAGTATTGTGCAAAAATTATTCTCGCTGCTGTAGTGATGTGTAAGATTAAATATAATTTCTGCTTATTAGTCTTTTCAGGCATAATACCTAGTAGAAAATGTTCAGGTTTAAAATCCACTTGTTCGTTCAATATTTTTTCTAACTACGTATGTATATTTTTCCAATAGGTCTTTGCCTTCCCACATGTCCACTAAATATGATAATATGTGCCTATGTTATGTTTACATTTCCAACATCTATCTGACATATTTTTAAACATTTTTGCTAATCTTGCTGGTGGAGGGTCATCCCTGGCATACTTTGATGGAACACTAGATGGCGCAATTAACTGGCAATCTTTTTAATCCAGGAAATAATTTTGATTCCAAGAGTTGATAAGACAAACTTAGGAAGAAAAGAAATCATGGAAAGAGAAGGTGCCTGTCTAACATTGCCTCTACGGCAGTGCTTTGAAGACGGTGATGTGTTGTTTTTTGCAGTCAAAAGGGTGGGATTAATTCGGTACAAGTTTCAGCTTAAAGCAGCGTTCTCCAGCCTTGTCAACTTTTAAGACTTGTGGACTTCAGCTCCCAGAATTCCTCAGCCAGCGATGCAGATTCTGGGCGAAGCTGGCTGAGGAATTCTGGGAGCTGAAATCCACAAGTCTTAATGTTGACAAGGTTGCAGACCCCCCGCGGCTTAAACCAATCATCCGGGAGACAGAAAATTGAAAACTTCTTCGAAGATGCTTTGAAGACTGTTGAAAGGAACAGACACTTTTGATCAGATGAGAAGATCAATCTGTCTCTCTGGGTAGAATGTTCCGCTTCTCTGGATTGCTATTATCACGTCCCTGGTTTGTTTGTTGGCTGGAAATGTCTGGGCAATGGGAAGGAGGGCATTGACACTTTCCTATTTCAAGGAAAGTCTTTCCGATTCCTTAATTCATCTGCAATTCAAATACCGCATTTCGTAATGATCTCTCATTCATTCCCTGTCTGATTAAAGCACCATCATCTCCAGTCCCTCCAGGGGGAAGAGATCTAATCAGTTGACAGCCTAATAAACATTGCATTTGCTAAAGTGAGACTTGGGGATTTGTAATCATAGGGTTGGTGTTTTCGTTCTCCTGTCCTTTCTGTGTACTGGGACGGTTCTCCTTAAAGTTAAGATTTAGTCGGTCTGGCAAAATTGTTTTTTGTGGAGTAGAATTCTTGTCATTGTTGACCATCTCAAGGTAGAAAGAAAAAAAAAGATACTTCTACAAGTATTCCTCAATTTTCAACAGAAACAGGGACCAGAATTTCCATTGCCAAACAAAGTGGTTGTTAAGTGAGTTATGCCCAATTTTACAACTTCTGAGGCCACCGTTGTTAAGCAAATCTCTGTGGTTGTTAAGAGAATCCGACTTGCCCCATTGACTTCGCTTGTCGGAAGATTGCAAATCGCAATAACATGAGCCTACTGCAACCATACATGCAGATTGCCAAGCAACTGAAATTGGTCATGGGATGCTATTGGGATGCTGCAGGGGTCATAAGTGCGAGGACTGGTCATAAGTGACCTTTTCCAGTGCCATTATAGGTTTGAGCAGTCACTAAACAGAGGATTGAAGGTTGAGGACTACCCTCTGCTAAACTGAGAAACCACATCTACTCTCTGACAAATTATAGTGCTATCAGTCCCTGTCATGGCTCCGTCTGAGCCTGAATCCGTGGAGGAAAATGAGCTGGAACGGGACCCTATGGAGACCGAGGGAGAGGTGTCTGCGGCTTCAGAGGAATGTGGGGAAGAGCAGGCCGAGGCAGGCCAGGGCCCTTCAGGATTGGGACAGGAGGAACAGGAGAGGCAGAGTTCAGGCGATGAGCAAGGGCCACCCCCACCTGATCCTAGAGCACTGAGAGTGGAGAGAAGGAGGGAACAATGCAGGCAGGCTCAGCTACTCGGGAGGAGAGCATCCCGCCCTTCTCCACAAGGAACACCTAGAGACTGAGATTTAAGGAGACGCTGTGGGGAGGGGCATTTGTCGGGAACAAAGGCTGATTCCTTGGAATGTTGTGTATTGTTGCTGATCTCTTGTTCTGTGACTTCTGTTTGGAAACCTGGAAACCCGAACTATTGGATTGACTGACCACGTTACTTGAATATTTAAAGACCTCGGACTATATTTCGGATTCTCTCTTTTGCAAACTGCTCAGGCAAGCTAGGATTCAAACAGACTCGTTAAGTTTATGTTTTCTTCCTTGTTATCTCTATGGCCTTGAGTATTTTCTTATGCTAATCAGACTGTATTTGAATCTACTTTCAGCCAGAGTTGGCTGAAAGGGTGTGTGTGTTCTTTTGTTGGAGGCTTGCGAGCAAAAGTGGGAGCATTTGGGGAAAATTTGGAGCAATAAAAGAACTGTTTGAATTGCCAGCTGACTGCATTGCCTCTGTGCTGTGCCCTGGGTCATCACAGTACCTTGGACAGCTCACTGCATAAATTTGGACTGGTTTCAACATAGATGGTCCATCTTTTGGAGTCTGCCTAAATTCAACCAAGAATTTGATGAGTCCTTTTTCACTCCTGCTTGTTACGGTTTCTAGAATAGCCATAGCAACAGTACTTAGACTCATATATTGACCCATAGTGCTTTATAGAAGAGTTTCCCAACCTTTCTGGATTTGCGGACCAGTGGGGATGGGCGGGAGAGGGGATGGGTGAGTGTCGGGCAAGCACACGCACAGCTGCATTTTGCGTGTGTGGCAGGCATGAGGGCCTGCCGCTCGCGCAAGTGGGGATGCGTGTGGGCGCGCACTCACCTGCCACTTCCACAGCCCGGTTCCAAATGGCTCACAGTCCGGTAGTGGGCCAGAGGCCAAGGGTTGGGGACCCCTGTTTTATAGCATTCTCTAAGCAGTATACAACATCAGCATATTGCCCACAACAATCTGGGTCCTCGTTTTATTGATCTCGGAAGGATGGCAGGTGGAGTCAAACTTGAGCTATTCAGGATCGAACTCCTGCTTGTGGGCAGTGCTAGCCTGCAATACTGCATTCTAACCACTACAGTACCACACAATAGAACAGGGCTCTTCAAACTTGGCCCTTTTATGACTTGTGGACTTCAACTCCCAAAATTCCTCAGCCAGCTATGCTGGCTGAGGAATTTTGGGAGTTGAAGTCCACAAGTCATAAAAGGGCCAAGTTTGAAGACTCCTGCAATAGAACATCAATTAAAGAGCTACAGACTCATTGAAAGCCAAAACATCTGGACAACTGCAAAAAATACAGACGTGTCTCAGTCTGATCTTTCAGTTTATGGGAAAGAGGTATCCTCAGACTGGGAACACTTAGGAAGATTCCTTAGGATTTTCTCTGCAGCAGGATAATAAGAGGTTCCTTGCTTTCTGAATCCTGGTCAAAGTCTTGCTGAGATCCTCACTCTAAAGTTGCTCAACAGTGAGATGGGGGGGACTTATAAATTATATAATAAATAAATGAATGAAGTCAGTCCAGTCCAGTTGAGAACCTCTTCCTTTCAGCTCTCTTCCTAACTTTTGATTCTATCCTGCCTTGCCCAAGTAACCCTGCAGAAGCTGCCTTGAATGTTTCTTTTTCAGCTGAACAATATGGCAAGCCTGATTTTTTAATCTCCTTTGCTATGATGAGTGGCTTCACTCTAATATTGAAACCCCGGATTTCTTGGCTCAACGTTAGGATGTTTTAGAGGGATGACTTTATACTCAGCAGCATTTCAGTTTTTCAGTTCCTCCCTGAAGAGATTGGAAGCTTATTTGCTGGTCATCTCCAGTTCTCTTGATCTTGGAATCCTGGGAACATTCTGAGAACACCATGAGCCAATTAGCGCTGGTTAGGGAACTGGAGGCCAAAAATATGAAGCGTGGTGGCAGGAACTGGGACGAGGGTTGGTATGATAGCAGACTTCCAATATCTCAGGGGCTGCCACAAAGAAGAGGGAGGTCAAGCTATTCTCCAAAGCACCAGAAGACAGGACAAGAAGCAATGGATGGAAACTAAGCAGAGAGAGAAGCAACCTAGAACTAAGGAGAAACTTCATGACAATTAGAACAATTAACCAGTGGAACAACCTGCCTCCAGAAGTTATGAGTGCTCTCATGCTGGAGGTTTCTAAGAAGAGATTGGACAACATTTGTCTGAAATGGTATAAGGCAGAGGTGTCAAACTGCTGGTCCGTGGGCCGGATGCATCATGCCAAAACCGTGCCCACCTATTACCAGCAATGGAAAAAAAGTTGCGATATGTCGTGACACGTCACATGACATTGCGAGTTTGACCTGGTATAAGGTCTCCTGCTGGAGCAAGGGATGGGGGCTAGGAGACATACAAGGTCCCTTCCAACTCTGTTATTCTATTCTATTCTATTCTATTCTATTCTATTCTATTCTATTCTATTCTATTCTATTCTATTCTATTCTATTCCATTCCATTCTATTCTATTCCATTCCCTGTTCCATTCTCCTATTCTATTCTATTCTATTCTATTCTATTCTATTCTATTCTATTCTATTCTATTCTATTCCATTCCCTGTTCCATTCTCCTATCCTATCCTATTCTATTCCATTCCCTGTTCCATTCTCCTATCCTATCCTATCCTATCCTATCCTATCCTATCCTATCCTATCCTATCCTATCCTATCCTATTCCATTCCATTCCATTCCCTGTTCCATTCTCCTATTCTATTCTATTCTATTCTGTTCTGTTCTGTGCTGTGCTGTGCTGTGCTGTGCTGTGCTGTGCTGTGCTGTGCTGTGCTGTGCTGTTCTGTTCTGCTCTGCTCTGCTCTATTCCATTCCATTCCATTCCATTCCATTCTGTTCAAATGGAGTCTACCCAAAGCATCATTCATTCAGTGCCTTGTCCGTGTTTTAGAAAGTCATGGAACAAAAGCAAAATCACCTGGCTGGGTATTCTGCAGAAAAAGGAAATGAAATCAATTATTATCTGTCTCCTCTACAATTTTCAATTTTATATGTTTGAATGTGTCTTGTTTTTTTCCAAATCAAAGCAGTGCATTTATAGCTTGTGGTGTTAAAACTCTCATTCAGTGCTGTGAAAAGGGTATATTATCGTGTGCCCTTTTTTTTAACAACCAGGCAGCCAGCTGAAATGAAAAATGGACAATTATTTCCAAACCAATTGAACACAGGTTAAGTTATGGGAACTAGAAGTCAATGTAAAGACTCTTCCACACTTCCAATATTACTATCCAACTCTCTACAGAGATGGAAAGGAAAAAAAAAAAGAAATCTAAATGGCTAGGCGCGTTGCATATATTCTTGTCTCCTGCCATAAAAACTGGGGAAAACAAATAGAACATGATGCAAAAAAAGATGTTGAGATCTTAGAAAAAGTGCAGAGAAGAGCAGTAAAACTGATAAGGGGCCAGGAGGCTAAGGAAGGAAGGAAAAAAGGGTTAGCAATTTGGGTTGCTACCAGGTTAGTTTCACATAGTTGCACTGGTTATTAAGGCATCCAGAGTTGCTTTAAATGTATGGCAATTCAAACATTTTAAATAAGTAAGTCAGCCAAAAATAAAATGGATTCATCTGCCAAATTAATTGATTTGTAGGATCACAGAATTCCAGGCCTGGGTTCAAACTGGTGCAGTCTATGTGCAAAAATGCCCTTATGAGAGAGTCTGATGGGAAGTGAATGTCTAATTTGCTTCTAGCATGCTTTGTGTATGATTTTTTGGGACCTCTATTGTTGTGCACCTTTGGTGCGATGGTCAGTTATATAGAGGAATAAGAGCAGGGGTCTTCAAACTTGGCCCTTTTATGACTTGTTGACTTCAGCTCCCAGAATTCCTCAGCCAGGCATGCTGAAGTCCACAAGTCATAAAAGGGCCACGTTTGAAGACCCCTGAATAAGAGTGAAACTGGATGTATGTGAGGATAGATGCATCTGTTTCACAAATATGTATGTATGTATGTATGTAAAAATATGACTCTTGGGAGTATCCATACTATTAAAACAATGATCACCAAGAGAATGCTTTAAGAGAATAAAATTTAATTAACCAACCTAGCTTTCGTCAAAATACATTTGACATCGTCAGGGCTAAAAGGCAAGTATAGGGAGTAGACTTATATATCGTTATCAAGCGTCCTGTTATCAAGCATCTACCGGAGTTCTGAAAATGCCATTAATTCCTGAGCTTAGGAGAAGAATGATAATCCATGGGGCATATGCACTATGTCTTGTAATTGTCTGGTTACAATGATATTGACCATAATTAACTGAAGGCAAGGAACAACTTGCCTTCAGAAGTTGTGGGTGTTCCATCACTGGACGCTTTTAAGAAGAAACTGGACAACCCATTTGTCTGAAATGGTATGGGACAGTGGTGGCGAACCTTTGGCACGCGTGCCAGAGGCAGCACTCAGAGCTCTCTCTGTGGGCATACACACCATGCCCCAGAAATGGCAACCGTCCCTCTTCAACCAGCTGCCCGCTAACTCGCCGAGGTCCCACATGGCTGGATGCATCCCAGCACCCATGCACTCGCTGGCCTCTGTGTGCGGGGGCCGATGGTGTCAGGCAGCAGCCACCTTCGCCCCTGCCTCATCTTGCCCTGTGACAATGGCACCCCCACCCTGCCTCATCTTGCCTCACCCATCCCGCAGGACGAGCCTCCTGCCCACCACCCCACCTGCCCCTGGACCCAACCCGGCCCGGCCCCCACAGGCATCCCTCCCCACGAGCAACATTGAGGTGATCATGTCCACCTTAGCCACACCCACCCAATCTGGCATGACTACCACAGCCATGCCCATCCAGTGGGCCACGCCCAGCTGGCACCCAGCAATAAATAAATGGATTTTGGGTTGCAGTTTGGGCACTCGGTCTCTAAAAGGTTCGCCATCACTGGTATAGGATCTCTGCTTGAATAGGGGAGTGGACTAGAAGACCTCCCAGGTCCCTTCCAACTCTACTATTCTGTTATTCTGACTATACAATGTCCACATATTTCTCTGGACATTGCAGTAGTTTAGTGGGATTAAGTGTCATCTTCCATAAAATGCAATGATGGACAGATGGACAGGTATTTGCAGACCAATGGGATCTGAAAAACCTTGAATGCCACCGTATCTTCTAATGCATGGTAACTTTAATATGTTGGTGTGCAAGCCATCTGCTCTCAGATTTCTCAATCACTTGGGGGTTACAAAAAAAGTGATTAAAAACATTCTGATTTTCTTTGTGAAGTGTTGTTGAGATGACAGTCGATCTGTTGCTAAGAAGGGAAGGTGGAGGATGGCAGTGATGATGTTGCCAACATATTGTAACTTCAAAAGAGGATGCGTGTTTATTCCATAAATGATACCCTTGATCAAGAGATAATTAGATTGGAACAAAGGGAACAAAGTTTTTAGAGGCAGAAGAATCATTCTGTGAGTGTGTTTTATATCTTGAAGGGGGGGGGGTTAGTGTGTGTATGTGTGGAGAGGGGAGGAAAGAGAAATGCATGGATGAACAGCTTCACAATAGTATAATGTTTTTGAAAATGCAGTACTGTCCTAAGAGTTCCCTTAATCTCTTCTATTCTTTCTATTTTGGGGTTTCTTTTTGAGACAAAATTCAAAATATTTTCTCAACGTAGTGGGCAGGTGATGTATCCTGAGCTTTAGGACCTCTGTGAGAACAAGGTGTGTTGACCACACGAGTGAAATCAACTTTGTATTGCGATTTTACTGGGTAATAAATGCAAATCTCATATGACCAGGCTTGCTAAGGATTCCTAACATTAATACCAATTAGTGGAAATAATTAAGCAAACTAAATGACCCACTTGGAATACTGCATCCAGTTTTGGTCACCACGATGTAAAAAAGATGCTGAGACTCTAGAAAGAGTGCAGAGAAGAGCAACAAAGATGATTAGGGGACTGGAGGCTAAAGCATATAAGGAACGGTTGCTGGAATTGGGTATGTCTAGTTTAATGAAGAGAAGGACGAGGGGGGACAGGATAGCAGTGTTCCAATATCTCAGGGGGCTGCCCCAAAGAAGAGGGAGTCAAGCTATTCTCCAAAGCGCCTGAAGGCAGGACAAGAAGCAACGGATGGAAACTAATCAAGGAGAGAAGCAACCTAGAACTAAGGAGAAACTTCCTGACAGTTAGAACAATTAACCAGTGGAACAACCTGCCTCCAGAAGCTGTGAATGCTCCAACACTGGAAGTTTTTAAGAAGAGACTGGACAGCCATTTGTCTGAAATGGTGTAGGGTTTCCTGCCTGAGCAGAGGGTTGGACTAGAAGACCTCCGAGGTCCTTCCCAACTCTATTATGGTTATTGTTATTATTGTTATTATTACTATTAATTGGACCTTTTCAAGTGGACCTGATCTTTCGTGCTTGGCACCTGGTTTGATTTGGTTTTCATTTATGTGATGAGACCCCATCTTCTCATGTGGCAATGACAGAACACTGACCTGGCCCGGTCGTTGCTAAGAAAAATATAACAAAAGTAGCACAACTTTATTAGCGAGTCAGAAAGATGAATTCATTCTTTGCATCTGAGTGGTTCCATTGCTGTTAAGGGAGTGCTTGGTTATGCAATAAAGATATGGAAAAGTCAGATTTGTTTAGCTGGCTTAGAAATAAATTGCAGCAAAAACACATACACACCCTTTCATTTCCAGAATCCTCTTTTTTTCCCCTTGAAATCTTCCTCTGGCAAATTTTCCTTTTTTTTTAATGTTAAATAAAACCTCAGAATGTCAGTCAAACTTGATAAGTGACTGAATAAACTGTGCGCATTAATGTTTATAGAATAATATTGTTGGTTTTCCACAGGCCCCTAAACCTAGTTCAGAAACCTTTCCCTGATTTAAATTGTTTTCATATTTTATTTTATTTTAAACGTTGCTCTGTTTTTATTATTGTTATTGGTTTTTATGGGATTGTATGTTTGTTTGTTTGTTTTGAGGTACCAAAAGTCATTTTTGATCACGGCAGCATACAAATATGATACACCATATGTTGGTTATTGCTGGGGATTTTGAATTAGGTGATAGATTGTTTTTCCTCTCAGTTCTAAACTTTTATTTGATGAGGAACTCTCTCTCTCTCTCTCTCTCTCTCTCTCTCTCTCTCTCGTCATATCTTAAACTGTGTTTCTATAGGACAGTGGTTCTCAACCTTTTTAATGCCACGACCCCCAACCGGTCGTAAGTCGAGGACTACTCAACCGGTCGTAAGTCGAGGACTACTCAACTGGTGCAGCACCGTTTGCAGACTGGGACTTTTGGCGGGCTCAGCAGGGCAGAGACAGCCTGGACAATTCCTATTGGCTTTTGAAAGCCAATAGAATTAGACTCTATTCAAGAGAGTCTATTCTATTGGCTTTCAAAAGCCAATAGAATAAAAGGGAGTAGCACAGCTAAGGAAAAGGGGGAAAAAATGGCAGACTGCGTTGTTTGGCGACCCCCGTGAAATGGTCGTTCGACCCCCAATGGGGTCCCGACCCACAGGTTGAGAACCACTGCTGTAGGAGATGACAAGGCTGAGCCTGAGGGAGGGGTCAAATGCATCATAAGTCATGAGTCCCTTCACACCAACAAGAGATCTAAGTCCAGCCCACCACGAATGCTTTCTTAATTCCCGCTCATTTGCCTTGACCCTTAGTAGCTCAGATTCTTTTAGAGAGCTTAAGCTTGCAATAAATCTTTATACTCATTGGATCTGCTTGGATTTCCTGATTTCCCCGGCGCTTGACAGTTCCCCCCCCCCCATGAATTCATAGATCTTAGTAATAGTAGTAAAGTTGGAAGGGACCTTGGAGGTCATCTAGTCCAACCCCCTGCTCGGGCAGGAAACCCTACACCATTTCGGACAAATGGCTGTCCAGTCTCTTCTTAAAAACTTCCAGTGTTGGAGCATTTACTGCTTCTGGAGGCAAGCTGTTCCACTGATTAATTGTTCTCACTGTCAGGAAGTTTCTCCTTAGTTCTAGGTTGCTTCTCTCCTTGATGAGTTTCCACCCGTTGCTTCTTGTCCTGCCTTCAGGTGCTTTGGAAAATAGCTTAATTCCCTCTTCTTTATGGCAGCCCCTGAGATATTGGAATACTGCTATCATGTCCCCCCTTGTCCTTCTCTTCGTTAAACTAGACATACCCAATTCTCGCAACCGTTCCTTATATGTTTTAGCCTCCAGTCCCCTAATCATCTTTGTTGCTCTTCTCTGTACTCTTTCTAGAGTCTCAACATCTTTTTTGCATCGTGGTGACCAAAACTGGATGCAGTATTCCAAGTGTGGCCTTACCAAGGCATTGAAGAGTGGTATTAATACTTCACGTGATCTTGATTCTATCCCTCTGTTAATGCAGCCTAGCACTGTGTTGGCCTTTTTGGCAGCTGCAGCACACTGCTGGCTCATATTTAAGTGATTGTCTACTAGGACTCCGAGGTCCCTCTCACAGTTACTACTATTGAGCATGGTGCCACCTATGCTGTACTTGTGCATTTGGTTTTTCTTGCCTAAATGTAGAACCTTGCTTTTTTCACCATTGAATTTCATTTTGTTAGTTAGTGCCCAGTGTTCAAGTCTGTCCAGATCCTTCTGTATCTGAAGCCTGTCTTCTGGAGTGTTGGCTATTCCTGCCAGCTTGGTGTCATCTGCAAATTTGATGAGTTCCCCATCTATCCCTTCATCCAAATCGTTGATGAAGATGTTGAAGAGTACTGGGCCCAGAACAGAGCCCTGGGGCACCCCACTACACACTTCCCTCCATATAGATGCAGTTCCATTGAGGACCACTCGCTGAGTACGGCCGGTCAGCCAGCTACGGATCCATCTGGTGGTGGTTCTGTCTACCCCACATTTTTCTATCTTGTCAAGTAGTAGGTTGTGATCTACTTTATCAAATGCCTTACTGAAGTCCAAGTAAATTATGTCCACAGCATTCCTCTGATAGCTTTTTTGGCAAGAGTGCAAAAAATAGTTTTTCATGATCTTCTTATAGGATATTTGGATTGGTTTGTGTTGTGTTCTGTGTGTGAGAGAGCTCCAAATTAGGCCAGACCTGGCCAGATGAGCTAATTCTACTTTATTATAAGGCACAATGGCTCAATGGATAAAGATGCTGAGCTTAGAGATTTGAGAGCCCGGGTTCAAGACCTAAAATCCACACAACAGAGTGAGTTTCTTTCTTGCCCCCCAGCTCCTGCCAATCAAACAGTTCAAAAGTATGCAAATGCAAGTAGACCAATAGGTATCACTTTTGCGGGAAGTTAACAGCATTCCATGCGCCTTTGGCATATAGTAATAGTAATAGTAGTAAAGTTGAAAGGGACCTTGGAGGTCATCTAGTCCAACCCCCTGCTCAGGCAGGAAACCCTACACCATTTCGGACAAATGGCTGTCCAGTCTCTTCTTAAAAACTTCCAGTGTTGGAGCATTTACTGCTTCTGGAGGCAGGCTGTTCCACTGATTAATTGTTCTCACTGTCAGGAAGTTTCTCCTTAGTTCTAGGTTGCTTCTCTCCTTGATGAGTTTCCATCTGTTGCTTCTTGTCCTGCCTTCAAGTGCTTTGGAAAATAGCTTGATTCCCTCTTCTTTAGGGCAGCCCCTGAGATATTGGAATACTGCTATCATGTCCCCTTGTCCTTCTCTTCATTAAACTAGACATATCTAATTCTAGCAACCGTTCCTTATATGTTTTAGCCTCCAGTCCCCCTCTAGTCATGTTGGCTACATGACCACGGAAATTGTCTTCAGACAATGCTGGCTCCCTTGGCCAAGAAATAGGGATGAACACCATGTCCTAAAACTGGACATGACTGACAGATAGAAAAGCTTATATTAACATTAAGAATCTTGCAGGTTTGAAGGTACAAATCTCCCTCCATCTCTTTTGAGAGCCTGATAAATTTGGGCAGATTCTCTCTGTTTCTTTCTCTGCCCATTAGGCAGCTGAGGTCTCCTCACCCTTTTATCTGATCATTCCCCAGGCAGCATCTCTTTTCTTCCCCTTCCAAGGTCATTCTCACATCCCATTATACGATGTGCATTTTTATAAAAATTTTCCATCTAGCTGAGAATCCCTCCTGAGGAACTCTCGTCCAAGTATTAAACAAATCTTTTCTTATTGGGCGTTTTGGGCAATCAGCGAAGTCAGCTATGGGCTGCCCTAACTTGGATCCCCCCCCATTGACATTATTTATTGTCTATGAGAAAATTAATGTAAACTACAGAAACAAACAAATAGCAAAGGACATAAAAAGCCAGGAATGACAGCATATAGGAGTGACCAGATTGATTTAAGAATTGGGGAGCAATCTCTCTCTTTTGCATTGTAAATCAGCTGCAATTATTTACATCCCATCTGTTATATAGGTATCATAAATTATCCGGAGTTGCATTACATTTTCTGAGGATTACTCAGATGGCATTGCAACGTCCTCTAATGTGTTGCATCTGTTACGATGAAAAGGATGAACATAATGACAATTGTGGTTGTATTGTATTCCAGGAAATGGTAGCCATAATAGATAATTAAGAGGCTTTGAAAAAAAATGATTCCTACCTTTCCTATTTCAAACATTTTGTGTTGTCTTCTCATAAGAGAAGAATTAGATTTTTTTCCCATATTTATGGCCCTCATAATATCGGCGGAGGGTACAGTAGATGGTTCTTTCCGTTCTCTGCATTCCTGCTTTTTGTTCAGCTAAGGCTATCAAATGAGACTCAAAGTTTTGCTAGCGTTAACTGAACCCTGACAGCTAATAACAGTACTTAGCAATAGCACTAAGACTTATATACCACTTCATAGTGCTTTACAGCCTTTTCTAAGCAGTTTACAGAGAGTCAGCATATTGCCCTCAGCAACCTGGGTCCTCATTTTACTGACCTTGGAAGGATGGAAGGCTGAGTCAACCTTGAGCCTTGTCAGGATCGAACTCCTGGCAGTGACAGAGTCAGCCTGCAGTACTGCCTTCTAACCACTGCACCATCACGACTCTACTATATATTTATTTCATGCTACCTGTGTACAAAAATCTGATCTGCTAATGGTCACCTCTGGTACACAGGCCACCAGCTTGACACCCCTGCTCTATATGGTTTCTTCAGCAATACTGTCCTTATTATAGTTATAGTACAAATAAAGGGAAAAAATCATCTTTGCTGACTAAGATGGATGGATGGGTGGATAATAGATTGAAATATAGAGAGTATCTAGCTACTGAGATAGATAGAGGATTTCTAGATAGATGTCTAGAAGATAGATAGATAGATAGATAGATAGATAGATAGATAGATAGATAATAGTTAGCTAGCTAACTAGAGAGATAGATAGATATAGATCAATGGTTCTCATCCTTTTTAATGCCGCAACCCCCAACCGGTCGTAAGTCGAGGACTACCCAACCGGTCATAAGTCGAGGACTACCCAACCAGTCGTAAGTTGAGGACTACCCAACCGGTCATAAGTCGAGGACTTTCCCTGCCCGGGAGCGCCACACATGCGTGGTGCTGCCCCCTGCGCCGGCCGAGGCGTAGCTGGCAAGCGGCAGAGACGGAGCAGGCCGATCACCAGCTGGGTCACCATCTGGCCCAGCCCAAGGGAAGTAAGGCACTCGCCGGGCCCCATGTGCGCCAGCAACCCTTCCTGTGCCCGTCGGCCTCCCACCTCCCACCCCTGGCCCTCTTTTACTTACATTTTTAGTAGTTGCTCAGCAGGGAGGGGTGGAAGCTTCCAGACAGCTCGCCTTCGCTGCAGACAACTTGCAGCACCGTTTGCAGAATGGGACTTTTGGCGGGCTCAGCAGGGCAGAGACAGCCTGGACAATTCCTATTGGCTTTTGAAAGCCAATAGAATTAGACTCTATTCAAGAGAGTCTATTCTATTGGCTTTCAAAAGCCAATAGAATAAAAGGGAGTAGCACAGCTAAGGAAAAGGGGAAAAAATGGCGGACTGCGTTGTTTGGCGACCTCCGTGAAATAGTCGTTCAACCCCAAATGGGGTTGCGACCTACAGGTTGAGAACCACTGATATAGATAGCTAGATAGCTAGATAGCTAGATAGCTAGATAGCTAGATAGCTAGATAGCTAGATAGATAGATAGATAGATAGATAGATAGATAGATAGAGATAGCTAATAAATTGAAAGGATGGATGGATGGATGGATGGATGGACATACAAACAGACAGGCAGGTGGTAGATAGATAGATAGATAGATAGATAGATAGATAGATAGATAGATATAGCTAATAAATTGAAAGGATGGATGGATGGATGGATGGATGGACATACAAACAGACAGGCAGGTAGATAGATAGATAGATAGATAGATAGATAGATAGATAGATAGATAGATATAGCTAATAAATTGAAAGGATGGATGGATGGATGGATGGATGGATGGACATACAAACAGACAGGCAGGTAGATAGATAGATAGATAGATAGATAGATAGATAGATAGATAGATAGATAGATATAGCTAATAAATTGAAAGGATGGATGGATGGATGGATGGATGGATGGATGGACATACAAACAGACAGGCAGGTGGTAGATAGATAGATAGATAGATAGATAGATAGATAGATAGATAGATGTAATAAATTGAAAGAGGATGGATGGATGGACAAAGATAGGTCGATGAGATAGATAGATAGATAGATAGATAGATAGATAGATAGATAGATAGATAACAGATTAAAAGATAGAGAATGTCTAGATAGATTGAAAGATAGGGATAGATAGAAAGATAGAGAGATATAGACAGATATAGATAGAAAGATAGAAAAGAAAGAGAGAAAGAAGGAAAGATACAGATTGAATGATAGAGAATAGATAGATAGATAGATAGATAGATAGATAGATAGATAGATAGATAGATAGATGATACCTAGATAGATATCCAGAGGATATATTCTGTAGGTAGGTAGATGATAGACTAGTGATGGCGAACCTTTTAGAGACCGAGTGCCCAAACTGAAACTCAAAACCCATTTATGTATCATTGGGTGCCAGGTGGGCATGGCCCATTGGCTGGCTGTGGCCCACTGGGTGGGCGTGGCTGCGGTGGTAACGGCAGACTGGGTGGGACTAAAAATTTCAATCAATCAATTCCAACTTTGCGAGATTTTTTTTTCCCCGCGAGAAGCTGAAATTGATTGATTGATTGATTGATTGAACCTTTTTGTTTTCCACTTAGCGGCAGAGGACTAAAGCGAAAAGGTTTTATAAAACCCAGCTAAAGGCCTAGGACTGAGGCAATGGCACACATGCCCAAGAGCTCTGCATGCCACCTGTGACACCCATGCCATAGGTTCGCCTCCATGGTGATAGACAGACAGATAAATAATAATAATAATAATAATAATAATAATAATAATAAAGTCCCTTCCAACATTATTATTATTATTATTATTATTATTATTATTATAGATAAGCAGGTGAGTAACCAAGAAGGCTTCTTTTTTCTTCTGTCTTGCCTGCTGCAGCATACATTTTGCTCATGCTTAATCTGTGGTCTAACAAGAACCCAATTTTTCAAGAGCGTTTTCTCCCTCCGTCTCTCTTGTTATGAATTAATAGCATTATATAAATTGTGCCCTGAGATTTTTACTTCCAAAGAGTGATCACCTAAAGTGACACAGTAGGAAGCACAGCCTGACCCGGAAACTAGTGCTCAATTGCCTGCAAATTTTAAACAATATGATGAACCTGGGATTTTTAGAAATCGATGCGCTTTCATCCTTAAATTTCATTTTGGCTTAACCACCCACTCTAGGGCAATTTGGAACTGAATCGCAAATGTACGTGTTCCTAGTAGAAGTCAAGAAGACCTGAAGGTTTTCTATTGGAGAGTTTATTTATATACTACAAAGCTAACTCACTTGATTGTATGTCACTGCAAATCAAGCCAGGACACCGTGTGCTTTAAAAGGGCACAAAGGCCAAAGACGGTAAATGGACACAGCAAAGGAAAGGGAATCAAATTCCCCACAAACCATCCCTTGGCTGCTGTTTTCAAAATGTCAAGTTCTTACCTACCAAACAGATTTTCACACCATCGAATATATTTGTGAATGGGGAAGTGTCCCGATGGGGCCTGAATAGTCTGACAGGGAACATGCAGAAAGGACAACCACATTTTCATCCCTAAGGTTTATTGTTTCTAGTTTGCTGAAAGTAACAGCCCATCCTGTTCTGCATGTTCAGATCTTGGAGGATTGGGTCCAAATCTTCAGACACTGGGGTGCTCCATCACTGGAGGTTTTTAATAAGAGATTGGACCATTTTTGTGAAATGATATACTCATCTACCTACCTACAGAATCTCTCCTCCGGATATCTATCTAGGTATCGTCTATTTATCTGTCTGTCTGTCTGTCTATTTATCTATCTATCTATCGATCTATCTATCTATCTATCTATCTATCTATCTATTTATCTATCTATCTATACATTCTCTATCATTCAATCTGTATCTTTCTTTCTTTCTCTCTTTCTTTTCTCTCTTTCTATCTATATCTGTCTATATCAGTGGTGGCGAACCTATGGCACGTGTGCTGTTGCCTCAGCCTTCCCTTCCCTTGTGACCCACTCCTCTCCAGCAGCTCCCCTGAAGGAGAGTCGCCCTCAAGCGTGGCCCACACAGAGCAGCGCAGCCAAGGACATGGCAGCCAGGCAGCGTAGACAAGACTCTGCCCTCACACCCCATCCCGCACAGTTGATGCTGCAGGGCGTGGGCAGAGGGCGCGGCCACCATAGCGCTGCCTGGCTGCCTGGGTGATCTGTGGCAAGCCATCACTGTGATATAGTGTCTCCTGCTTGACTAGAAGACCTCCAAGGCCCCTTTCAGAACAGAATAACAGAGTTGGAAGGGACCTTGGAGGTCTTCTAGTCCAACCCCTGCTCAGGTTGGAAGCCCTTTACCATTTCAGACAAATGGATGCCCAATCCCTTCTTTGAAACTTCCAGTGTTGTTCAACCCCTTGCTCAAGGCAGGAGACCTTGTGCTATCCTGGTCAAATGGCTGTCCCATCTTCTTCTTGAAAACCTCCAGTGATGGAGCATCCACAACCTCTCTCTGCAAACAAGCCATTCCACTGATTAATTGTTCTCACTGTCAGGAAATTTCTCCTTAGTTCTACACTGGATCTCTCTTTAGTGATTTTTTCTACCAGTTACTTCTTGTCCTGCTCTCTGGTGCTTTGGAGAATAAGTTGATCCTCTCTCCTCTGTGAAGTCTGTGCAGGGCTTTGATCCACCTTCCCAACAGAGCTTACAAGATCAGAATTTTAGCATTGATTTGCATTATCTTAAAGAACAGAACAGTATTTAACTTCTCCTTGGAGTTACATCATGCGCGTTTGCACAGGATGTTATAGATCAGTGATGGCGAACCTTTTAGAGACCGAGTGCCCAAACTGCAACCCAAAACCCATTTATTGCAAAGTGCCAGGGCCGCATCAGTATTGTGGTGCCCTCGGGGGGGGGGGCAGGGAGGCACCTCTGAGTGCCACCTCTGTCACGCAAAACCCGGGAGCACAAAAAAGGGCCACCATGTTGCAAGGCACAAAAATGGCCACCGCCACGCCTCGGGGTGCAGATACAAGGTGCTGCACCACATAAGAATGGGGTAGGGCAGGTGAGTATCACGCAGGCACTAGCCCCACCCCATATGCACCGTGTGCGTGCTCACGGCCTCGTGCACGCATGCACACATGTAAAATGCTTCCCTCTCCTTTTTCTTCCAGTCCACCAATCGACAATGGTTGGTGACCTCTGCTCTACCACCTCTACTCGAGTTTGCTAGTCGGCCGCTTCGCTTCCTTTGTGCTGGGCGGGGCTCCTGCTCTGCGCGGCGGGGACAGCCTGATAGACCTGCTGCTGGCGGCGGTGGCACGCGTGCCAACAGAGAGGGCTCTCAGTGCTGCCTCTGGCACACGTGCCATAGGTTCGCCACCACTGTTATAGATACAATGTTTATGTGTGCATGTCTGTGTGGGTGTATACTTTTGCAGCCAAGACACCACTGGTATACAACCATTACACAGAACATGCACAGGAAAATGTAGGTTGCTTCTCTGATTCCTTTCACGTTATTTACTAGAGTTTCGTCTTTCCCTTTTATTATAACTACATCCCCACTCTTTTAGTTTTACTCTTTCTGGCTTACCTCTCGAAGCTGTGGGTGCTCCATCACTGGAGATTTTCAAGAAGAGATTGAACAGCTAATTTTCCAGAATGGTAATTGGGTCTCCTGCTTGAATAGGGACTAGGATTAGAAGGACGCCAAGGCCTTCCGTCCAATCCTATTATTACATGTTCTAGTTTAAAGCAAAGTGCCTGTCTTGAAATGCAAAGATTTTATGGCCCGCAAAGTTGTGATTTTATTATGATTTTAGTGCAACAGAAAACCTCAGCAGGCACAGTAGCACAGCATTTAGTCAACCTTGGCCGATTTCAGTACCTAAATAAGATTGCTCCTAGTTAGGAATTGCAGGCTTGGTCACTCCGGTGTACCCCAAAATTAGGATTAGACTAGGAAGCTGAAAAATATCTTAGAAGAAGAAGATATTAACTCCAACTGTAACAGCACACATACACAAAAAATCTGCAGTGACATGTCATTAGAAGTCAAGCTTGACCTTAGAGCAGGGGTCCCCAACCCCCGGCCTGTGGATTGGTACTGCACCGTGGCATGCCAGCAACCGGTCCTCACAAACAAGCAAAGCCCCATCTGCGGGATGCAGGCAGCACACAAAACCACGCCCCCTCCGGTCCACGGAAAAAGGTCTCTCCATTGAACTGGTCCCTGGTGCCCAAAAGGTTGGGGACCTCTGCATCAACTATTACGAATGTCAGAAGGACAAACTGTTTAAATTCACAATAGAGTTATCATATTAACTCTATTGCATGCAAATAAAATTAAATCAATAGCAATAGCACTTAGACTTATATATACCTCTCCATTGTGTTTTAAAACAAGGGTCCCCAACCCCTGGTCCGTGGACCGGCACCGGGCCGTGGCATGCCAGAAACCAGTCCGCGCAAACAAGCAAAGCCCCATCTGAGGAATGCAGGCAATATATAAAACCACGCCCCCTCCGGTCCACAGAAAAATCTCTCTCCATGGAACCGGTCCCTGGTGCCCAAAAGGTTGGGGACCTCTGTTTTAAAGCATGCTTTGCAGCTTACAGTGTCAGCAAATTGTCCCAACAATCCGGGTCCTCATTTTACTGACCTCAGAAGAATGGAAAGCTGAGTCAACCTTGAGCTCCGTCAGGATTAAACTCTAGGTTGTGGGCAGAGTTTGCCTGCGATACTGCATTTAACCGCTGTGCCGCCAAAGCTCTTGTTTTGGATTTTTATTATTATTATTATTATTGTCCTGCCTCCAACAAGTCCCTGAAAGATGAAAAACTCTGCTCAGAAAAGTTTAGCTCTTCTCCAGCATGATTGGATGGAGACTCCACTAGTGGGTTGTCTTAATCTTCCTGCTCCAATCAGACTAAGTCAGAGTTAAAGTTACGCCTCCCTTTCTCCCCATGCCCCAGTTTAGACTTAATCTTTTGCTTATCTTTGGCCCCATCACTTGGTAACCCCCAAAATAAACTGGTTGAATATTTCAGCCAGAGAAAATGGAGGTGGGATTGAGCTTCCAGTCACAGTGTCATGGTTCTGACAGATGAAACTCTTCAAAAGGCATTGCTTACCTTAAAGAATCTTTATTTTGAATAGCATAACATTGGCACTGCATAATCGAAGCCAAAAACTGAATTCCCCTCCCCTGAACACATAGTATCAAAGCACAATTCCCTCCTCCAATTAACAGTCATCAATCACATTCCCCAATTAGCTTGACATGAGGGTTTGCTCTCTATTTCTCCAGCCTGGCCGATTCCTTATCAGCTCTGGTTACAATAATCTTGTTTCTCAGGCTAGGTTTGGTGTTGTTATGTCTAGCGCAGTGGTTCTCAACCTTTTTAATGCCATGACCCCCAACCGATTGTAAGTCGAGGACTAAACCGGTCATAGGTCGAGGACTAAACCGGTCGTAAGTTGAGGACTACCCAACCGGTCGTAAGTCTAGGACTTTCCCTGCCCGTGAGTGCCGCGCATGCGTGGTGCTTCCCCCTGCGCCGGCCAAGGCATAGCTGGCAAGCGGCAGAGACAAAGCAGGACAACCACCGGCTGGGCCACCAGCTGGCCCAGCCCAAGGGAGGTAAGGCACCCGCCGGAAAAGGGGAAAAAATGGTGGACAGCCTTGCTTGGCGACCCCCGTGAAATGGTCGATCGACCCCGAATGGGGTCGCGACCCATAGGTTGAGAACCGCTGGTCTAGCTGGATCATGTTCACATCCCCCTCCCAGCATCATTTAACTCTAAAAGCAAAAGGTAAAAGATGGCTACAATTCCATCTGTTGTCAATGCAAAAACATCTGATGTTAGCAGCGTTGACACACAGCCTTTAGGTGGACCTCCAGATTATCCATAGCAGATTATGGAGCAATTTATAATGGATGTAGCGAAAGTGAACCCTTTGTCTTAAAGTTAGAAGAACAGAGATGGTTAAATTGACTGCTTTGATCAAAAAAGAAAAAAGAACACAATTTTATTTCTACTTTGGACTTTGTGCTTGAGGTGGAAAAAAATGAAGCTTTGATTTTTGGGTTTTGCTGATTGGATAGATGTGTTATTATAGAAATGGCTAGTATATATTACAGGTAGTCCTCGATTTACAATCACAATTGAGCCCAAAATTTCTGTAGCTAAGTGAGACATTTAAGTAGGTTTTGCCCTATTTTGCGGCTTTTGTTGCCTCAGCTGTTAAGTGAATCACTTCAGTTGTTCAGTTAGTAACACCGTTGTTAAGTGAATCTGGTTTTCCCATTGACTTTGCTTGTCAGAAGGTTGCAAAAGGGGATCACTTGACATTGTTGTTGTTAGTTGTGAAGTCGTGTCCGACCCATCACAACCCCATGGACAATGTTCCTCCAGGCCTTCCTGTCCTCTACCATCTTCTGGAGTCTCTTTAAGATCACACCTACTGCTTCGGTGACTCCATCCAGCCACCTCATTCTCTGTCGTCCCCTTCTTCTATTGCCCTCAATCTTTCCCAGCATTAGGCCCTTCTCCAGTAAGTCCTTCCTTCTCATTAGGTGGGCAAAGTGCTTGAGTTTCAACTTCAGGGTCTGGCCTTCTAAAGAGCAGTCAGGGTTGATCTCCTCTAGGACTGACCGGTTTGATCACCTTGCAGTTCAAGGGACTCGCAGGAGTCTTCTCCAGCACCATACCGTATATTCTGGCGTATAAGGCGACCTGGCGTATAAGACAACCCCCATCTTTGGCGCTGAGTCGCATGCCTAGAAAGTCATCTTATACGCCAGAAACTACCGTTATTTCCGGCATATAAGATGACTCGGCGTATAAGACGACCCCTGACTTCGGCGCCAATTTTAAAGATTGCGAAAGTCATCTTATATCCCAGAAAGTACGGTAGTTCAAAGGCCTCAATTCTTTGGCGCTCAGCCTTTCTTATGGTCCAACTTTCACAGCCATACATTGCCACTGGGAAAACCATGGCCTTGACTATACGCACTTTTGTTGGCAGGGTGATGTCTCTGCTTTTTAGTATGCTGTCTAGATTTGCCATAGCTTTCCTCCCCAGGAGCAAGCGTCTTTTGATTTCTTGGCTGCAGTCCCCATCTGAGGTGATCTTGATGTCCAGGAAGATAAAATCTGTCACTACCTCCATTTCTTCCCCATCTATTAGCCAGGAATTGAGAGGGCCGGATGCCATGCCCGGGACACTGCAACCGTCATAAATAGGAGTCAGTTTCCAAGCATCTGAATTTTGATCATGTGACCACAGGGATGCTGCAGCGGTTGTAAATGTGGAAAAACACTCATGAGTTCCTTTTTCAGTGCCATTGTAACTTCGAACGATCACTACATGAACTGTTGTAAGTCGAGGACTACCTGTAAGTAAGAAACTGAGGTTTTATGTTACTACCTTATTCTATTGCACCAAAAGGAGCCGGAAGTTGATGCTTTTCTTCTTCATTTTCCCCTCTACCCTACACTTTTCTCTCTTCACCTTTTCTGATTATTTTATTTTTGTAAAATTTTTATTATTTTTTTTCCATACAATTCAATAGTGCTTATTCAACCACATGTCGTCTGAGTTTATCATTCACTGATACAAATTTAATTCCTAATCCTTTATTCTTTTCTCCAGCCATTGATAAAAGAAGTCCCAAGTCTGATGGTATTCTGTTTCTTCTTTTTCTTTCAACCTCATAGTCTGTCCATTTCTGCACATTCTAATATTTTTTTTTAATTATTTCTTCTTCTGATGGCAATTCTTCCTTTTTTTCAATATTGTGCAAATGTGATTCTTGCCGCTGTTATCACACGTAAAATCAAACATATACTTTGTTTATCAATCTTGTCTGGCGTAATACCTAATTAAAAAAAAAAGTTCAGGTTTAAAATCTACATGTTTTCCCAACATCTTTTCTAGCCAAGTATGTGTTTTTGTCCAGTACCTCTTTGCTTCTGATTACTTTCATTTTTTTCCCTTGTATTTCTGTACTTTATATTTTGATAAACTAATAAAATAGTAAAAGGGAAGTCTTGTAGGCCTTGTAGTCCACACACACACATACACCCCGGTCAGGTAGGAAGTTGTGGCTCCAAACACAAATTTCTGTGCCTGCATCCTTTGCCTCTTGTCTCATCTTTTCCGGAGAGGACATTCGTAGCCTATTGCTTGCGAGTTACCAGTGCCATTAGCAAAAATTGTGCTAACTGAGGCATTTGAATGACTCCAGAGAATGTATGCAAGGCACGGCCACTTCTATTTCTTAGACGTGATTTACGGCTGGATATAGCAGTGCTGCAGCAAAATCACACTTTCCCCGATAATGCCTACAGCCTTTTCTGGCTCTCTTGTTTTCCCTTCCCCCACCCCTGCTAGCCTGCTAGAAGGAATATTGAAAATCAGCTTTCTCCAAGTTCTGCCCAGAATACATTAAAAGATAATTTTAAATTGAGAAGCATCTTAAAGCGGAAGGAGAGGTAATTGGACGCTTCGTCATTGCCAGGTGTTGCCCACTGAGATTCCACAGTGTGGGCAGGATGGGTTAAGAGTATAGGAAGGGGATTGTGAGGCTTAGAAGACTGCTTTTGTGCGGTTGTGTTGATATTTTAGTATAATTGCAGTATAATAGAATAGCTTCTTCTTCTTCTCCTCCTCCTCCTCCTCTTCTTCTTCTGTTCCTCCTTCTCCTTCTCCTCCTCCTCCTCCTCCTCCTCCTCCTTCTTCTTCTACTTCTCCTCCTCCTCTTCTTCTCCTTCTCCTCCTCCTCCTCCTCTTCTTCTTCTTCTTCTACTTCTCCTCCTCCTCCTCCTCTTCTTCTCCTCCTCCTCCTCCTCCTCCTCTTCTTCTTCTTCTACTTCTCCTCCTCCTCTTCTTCTCCTCCTCCTCCTCCTCTCTCCTTCTTCTACTTCTCCTCTTCCTCCTCCTCCTCTTCTTCTCCTCCTCCTCCTCCTCCTCTTCTTCTTCTTCTCTCTCTTCTTCCTACTTCTTCTTCTTCTTCTTCTCCTCCTCCTCCTCCTCCTCTTCTCCTCCTCCTCCTCTTCTTCTTCTTCTTCTTCTTCTTCTTCTTCTTCTCCTTCCCCTTCCCCTTCTCCTCCCCCTGCTCTGCCCCTTCTTCCTCCAGTGGGGAAGCCACCTTCACTTACCTATCATGTTACTAACTTAAAAACTGCACAAATTCACTGAACAACTGTAGCAAAAAAAAAAAAAGGTTGCAAAATGGGGCAAAACTCACTGAACAAACAGCCACAAAAATTTTGTGGTGGTTAAGTCAAAGTCTTGCTGTAAACTCAAAGGGCAAACTTGATGGACCACTAGCTCTTTTTCTGCTGTCAGTTGTCTACGTATCAGTGTTTCTCAAATATGGCTTCTTCTGTTTTGCTCAATAAATTCTGAGCACTCTACTAATTGAGATTTTTAAAAATAACCTAACACCTCACATTGTCATCATTCAGTATCTGATTCCAGTCTATGTAATCTTTCATGCAAAAGCTTTTCAGGAACATACTGCCTGGGAATTAATGATGAGAGGTTTATTCTCTAGCATAGCCGTTCTCAACCTCTTCTTCACCACGGACCCCTTTAAATACCTTTTGCGGCCATGGGCCGTGGTCGTGGACCCCCAAGACTTAACTCAAGATTTAAATTATAACATTTTTCAAAGCCTTCGGTGAACCCCCTGTGATGACATTGCACTCCCCCCCCCCCGCGTCCTCGGACCACAGTTTGAGAATCACTGCTCTAGCGTATTTGTAAATAATCTTGGAGTCGTAGAGGACAATCGCTTAAATAGGAGCCAGCCGTGTGCTGCAGCTGCCAAAAAAGCCAACACAGTGCTGGGCTGCATTAATAGAGGGATAGAATCAAAATCACGTGAAATGTTAATACCACTTTACAAGGCCTTGGTAAGGCCACACTTGGAATACGGCATCCAGTTTTGGTCACCACGATGTAAAAAAGATGTTGAGACTCTAGAAAGAGTACAGAGAAGAGCAACAAAGATGATTAGGGGACTGGAGGCTAAAACATATAAGGAATGGCTGCTGGAATTGGATATGTCCAGTTTAATGAAGAGAAGGATGAGGGGGGACATGATAGCAGTGTTCCAGTATCTCAGGGGCTGCCGTAAAGAAGAGGGTGTCAAGCTATTCTCCAAAGCACCAGAAGGCAGGACAAGAAGCAACGGATGGAAACTGATCAAAGAGAGAAGCAGCCTAGAACTAAGAAGAAACTTCCTAACAGTGAGAACAATTAACCAATGGAACAACCTGCCTCCAGAAGCGGTGAATGCTCCAACACTGGAAGTTTTTAAGAAGAGACTGGACAGCCGTTTGTCTGAAATGGTATTGGGTTTCCTGCCTGAGCAGGGGGTTGGACTAGATGACCTCCAAGGTCCCTTCCAACTTTATTATTGTTGTTGTTGTTGTTGTTGTTAATATTATTGGTCTGGAAAAGTATCACAGTAACTTCAGCTTCATTGTACATTCTGAACATATTTGTTCAATAAAACTAGCCATAATTTTCTCATAATAATTTTAATACTGTGCCATTGACTTGGCAGGCAAATAACCCATTGATCTTAACCACTCGGAATGAAAAGCTGGCACAATTGCTAAAATATATTTAATCTCTACTTGGTACTGAATGTTATAATACAACAGTTTTCAGTTTGCAAGTGTCTTGCTAGTTAATTGAAGAAAGCTTCAGGTCGGGCGATGAACCAGCTGTAACTTCCAGGAATTTTCTTGAGGTTAGAGTAAAAGAATAGATTGGAAAAAAAAATAGAGCTTCATCTATTATAGCTTTGAAAGAAGACAAGCTCTATACACAGCAGTGGCAAAGATCTGAAAACTGTAGAAAGGATTGTGCTAAACCAGCGGTGGCGAACCTATGGCACGGGTGCCAGAGGCGGCACTCAAGAGCCCTCTCGGTGGGCACGCGCACTGTCACCCCAGTCCTAGGTCTTCAGCTGGGTTTTATAAAACCTTTTCGCTTTAGGCCTCCGCCGCTGTGTGCAAAAAAAAAAAAAAGATTCAATCAATCAGTCAATTTCAACTTCTTGCGAGAAAAAAAAAATCTCGCGAAGTTGGAATTGATTGATTGAACATTTTAATCCCATCCAGTCTGCTGTTACCCCTGCAGCCACACCCACCCAATGGGCCACACCCACCCAATGGGACTCGCCCACCTGGCACCCGACGATGTATAAGTGGGTTTTGGGTCGCAGTTTGGGCACTCAGTCTCTAAAAGGTTCGCCATCACTGTGCTAAACTCTTCTCCCTGTCAGTTTGTAGGATAAAAGGTGAGTTTCTGTAGCAATCAAAACACATCCCATAGCAATAGCAATAGCATTGAGGCTTATATATCACCCTATCTCTAGGCCAGGGCTCTTCAAACTTGGCCCTTTTATGACTTGTGGACTTCAACTCCCAGAATTCCTCAGTCAGGGTGGCGCAAATTCAAAAAGAAGTGCGATGCCGCCCAGCCCCCAGCCTGCCCGGTTTCAGCAGGCAGCAGGGCGCTCTCCTCACAGCGCCGAGAGGTTGAGCCAGGTGGTGCGAAGCTCGTAAGCTTTGCATCTTGCTGCCTGCTGAAACTGGACAGGCTGGGGGCTAGGCAGCATTGCACTTCTCATCAGATTTGCGCCGCCTGGCTACATGCCGAAATCGGCCAGGCTGGGGGCTGGTCGGCGTCGTGCTTCTTTTGGGATTTGCGCCGCCCGGCTCAGCCTCTTCGCACTGTGAGGAGAGCGCCCCGCTGCCTGCCGAAACCGGGCAGGCTTGGGGCTGGGCGTCGTCGTGCTTCTTTTTGGATTTGTGCCGCCCTGCCTGCGGAATTCTGGGGGTTGAAGTCCACAAGTCATAAAAGAGCCAAGTTTGAAGACCCCTCACTGTTTCCAGAATGGCTTCATGGGCCACATGAAACCACTTCCTGGGCCACATCCGGCCTTCAGGCCTTGTGTTTGACATGTCTGAACTAGACATATCAACAATAAAGAAACAACTTTGGCCGGTTCATGGACTTGTTCTGGTTCCTTGTGCCTGACATTAATATTACCTGTATTCCCTTGGGCAGGGCTTTTCAACCTTTTCACCCATTGTACCACTTTTAGGTAATGGCAACATCCGAGTACCACCCGTCGCCTAGAAAGGTGTCAAAAACTTGATGACCAAAAAAAAAAGGAAAAAAGTGATAAAGTACAGGTAGCCCTCGACTTACAACAGTTTGCTTAGTGACTGTTTGAAGTTACAATGGCACTGAAAAAAGGGCCCCCCAAGCCACAGCCAAGCAAGACACTTGCCTGCCCACCCGGCGGCGCTCTTCCTCCTGTCTGAGGTTTTCATTGTTCTGAACATTTCTGTTGAGGATTGGCAGCAGGGGTGGGGTGGGGGGTGTTTGGCTTTTATTTCCCCTGTCTGCTGGGTGGTTGCAGCAGGTTTTGATCACTTCACATGACTCTGGGACACTGTGACCATCATAAATATGAATCAGTTGCCAAACATCTGAATGTAAATCACAAGACCCTGGAGATGCTGCAACATTCCAGCTGATTGGCGCTTCTTCTGGGCTCAGGAGAAGTGCCAGGATCAGTGCTGCTTTCAGCTGATTGGTGCTTCTTCAGGGCTCAGCAGAAGCACCAGGATCAGTGCCGAGCTCCAGCTGGAGCCTGGCGTTGATCCTGGCATTTCCAATGAGGCCTGACAGCCCTGAAGAAGTGCTGATCAGCTGGAAAGCGGCATTGATCTTGGCGCTTCTGCTGAGCCCTGACAGCCCTTCAGCTCCAGCCATCTCTCGCTCAGGCTTGTTTGATGCTGCCACCGGTTCAGCTCATTCCCCTCCCCCACTACCACTTTTCTAGGATGGTTGTGTACCACCTGCCAGGTGCCAGTGTACCACAGGTGGTACCCGTACCACTGGTTGAAAACCCTGCCCTTGGGAACCAACAGATAAGGCTTCCCTAATCTGGTCTTTGTTGGTAAGCCTCTTTCATCTCTCCTTCCCTTTTATTAATGACTTCACCATATCAAAGCCTTCTCTTCCTTGGCTTAATACGTATTTTGATCTCCACATACTTTCTTCATGGTCATATCTACAAAGTTCTCCAGATTCCCCAGGAGTTGTGATACCCCAAGAGAGTGTCCCAGGTTGTTTCAGGTATCCCAACCCAACTTCAACTCTTTATCTCATCAGGCTGGAGCTAAATGCCACACCTACTCATTCAGAGGACTCAAAGATAAATCAGAACAAATATACAAGAGGCACCTTCTTGCTCATGCTGGGTGACTTTTCCATTACTCAAGAACGTAGTGAACATTTATAGCTTTCCATGAATTTGTTCAGTCTTCTTTTAAAACGAGTTGGATATATTGACTGCCTTCAAAGAACATCTCAAACCTTTATCAATCTGTTTTCTAGGTTGGCACAACGCATCCCATCACATTGGCTACATAGGTTGATTTTGTAGCGCGCGAGAACGCTTAAAAAGACCTAACCAAGGTTAAGATGTCACATCTGATACCGCAAGAAGGATTTGACGTATCTTGTAAAAGAGGATGTTATCCTTGAGAATTCTGGGGGATGATCTTGAGGAAACTACTTCCCCTAGGGTGGACAGAACTAGGGATGATCAACTTCTAGTTAGGTTCAAGAGATTGGAGGAAAGTGAAGCCGCTGGAACAAACAAGTAGAGAGTGCCTGATTGTAAAAGCTGTTACCGTATTTTCTGGCATATAAGACAACTTTCCAAACCCTGAAAATCTTCTCAAAAGTCGGGGGTAGTCTTATACGCAGGAATATACGGGTAGCTGTTCTCTGAATTTAAAACCAATCTGCTCCCTAGTGGCCAGCCCTATTTTTTTTTACAGAAATAAGCACTAACAGGACAAAGCTTTCTAGCAGCAAAGGAATGGAGCTCCTATTGTGCTCATCTATAAACAGAAATTCAATATTGTACTGTATCTTCTGGCGTATAAGACGACTTTCTAAACCCTGAAAATCTTCTCAAAAGTTGGGGGTCGTCTTATACGCCCAGTCGCCTTATACGCCGGAATATACAGTATATCAAAACTTCACCAGCTTTTATACTTATGTTCTGAACTCTTGCGATGTTGCTTTCCTCAATCTCCTGAACCCGGTTCTAAGGGCTAGAACGAGTTCATAACCTCTTGTTCTCACTTACCCTTTTGGACACCAGCCAGTGAACCGAGAAAGACCTGGCTACGAATAATGCATTTACTGTTTGTAAGATGCTTCTGAGCTCAGATTTTTCCCAGCCAGATTCGTTCGGCTTTTTCTCCGCATTAGACAAGCTATGCCAATTACGCTTGAGTGATTTATTCCAATTACCACCATAAAACAGGACCGCCAAGCTCAGCATTTTGAGCACATGAATCTATTAGTTTACTAATTGACCTAATTAGGCATGTTGTGCCTATGTCAGACATTTTCATTGAGGGAGCCACCGTTATTTTGCAATTTCTTTCCTGGTCAGTCATAGTTAGTAATGGATCCTTTCTAATGCTCTTTGCCTTCAGATCCAAAACAAAGAACACCACAGAGGTGTCCCATAGTTGAGATAAATTATTCAAAGTAAAAATTAATTTTTAAAGCTGTGTGGAGGAGGAGGAGGAGGAGGAGGAAGAGGACAGAGTAACAGAATACAGAATAACCGAGTTGGAAGGGACCTTGGAGGTCATCTAGTCCAGGGCTTTTCAACCTTTTCACCCATTGTGCCACTTTTACGATATGGCAATATCTGAGTACCACCAATCGCCTAGCAAGGTGTCAAAAACTTGATGACCAAAAAAAAGAAAAAGGAAAAAAGTGATAAAGTACAGGTAGTCCTCGACTTACAACAGTTTGCTTAGTGACTGTTCGAAATTATAATGGCACTGAAAAAAGGGCCCCCCAAGCAAGACACCTGCCTGCCCGCCCGGCGGCGCTCTTCCTCCTGTCTGAGGTTTTCATTCTTGAGAGCATTTCTGTTGAGGACTGGCAGCAGGGGTGGGGTGGGGAGGTGTCTGGTTTTTATTTGCCCCATCTGCTGGGTGGTTGCAGCAGGTTTTGGTCACTTCACATGACCCTGGAACACTGTGACCGTTATATATGAATCAGTTGCCAAGCATCTGAATGTAAATCACAAGACCCTGGAAATGCTGCAACATTCCAGCTGATCGGCACTCCTTCTGGGCTCAGCAGAAGCATCAGGATCAGTGCTGCTTTCCAGCTGATTGGTGCTTCTTCAGGGCTCAGCAGAAGCACCAGGATCAGCGCCAAGCTCCAGCTGGAGCCTGGCGCTGATCCTGGCATTTCCACTGAGCCCTGACAGCCCCAAAGAAGTGCTGATCACCTAGAAAGCGGCACTGATCCTGGCGCTTCCGCTGAGCCCTGACAGCCCTGCAGCTCCAGCCATCTCTTGCTCAGTCTTGTGTGGTACTGCCACTGGTTCAACTCATTCCCCTCCCCCGCTACCACTTTTCTAGGATGGTCACGTACCACCTGCCAGGTGCCAATGTACCACAGGTGGTACCCGTACCACTGGTTGAAAAGCCCTGCTCTAATCCAATCCCTTGCTCAGGCAGGAAACCCTTCATTTTTTTATCAGGACAGAAACTGATTGATAATGAACACATTATATCTAGGAGCAATAATCATTAATTGCTGTTAAATCCAAGCTTGCAGTGAATGGCAGACTCTACCTGACCTTGAAAAACTTATTGGTTGAATCCTAGTTTAGATTGGGAAATTAAAACACACACACAGAGAGAATGGAACAACACATTTTTGTCAACGAAACAGGAGTTGGGTCCCTGGGATCACCAAAAAGTAAGCTTCACTTGAAGGAGATTTCATGTCCACAGTTGTGGGAATTGAGATCATTTGAGTTTGTGTGTTGCCCAGTCTTTGAAAATGCACGTAGGGTTTTTCCTGCACGCATCCCTCTGAAATAAATAGGAGTATTAGCGCAGAATAATGGAGATCAGATTTAGTTCAGTAGCGTTTATCTAGGAAGGATTCTTTGTTATCCCCAATACACATGTTCCATCTGTTTCTGCTTGTTGAACTTCCCTTGACATCCTCTGATACATCCCTATCCTCAGTTTTGGCTTTAGTTCAGGAAGACTATTATTGTCTATCCTTTTTAGTACTGCATGACATGATGGCAGTGCTCCAATATCTGAGAGACTGCCACAAAGAAGAGGGGGTCATCCTTTTCTCCAAAGCACCTGAATGCAGGACAAGAAACAATGGATGGGAATTAATCAAGGAGAGAACCAGCCTAGAACTAAGGAGAAACTTTATGACGGTCGCTGTGTCCCGGGGTCACATGATCCCCTTTTGCAAACTTCTGACAAGCAAAGTCAATGGGGAAACCGGATTCACTTTACAGCGGTGCGGCTAACTTAACAACTGCAGTGACTCACTTAACAATTGTGGCAAGAAAGATTGTAAAATGGGGCACATTTTGGGCTCAATTGTGATTGTAAGTCAAGGACTATCTGTAGCTGCACTGGTTTAAGGAAGATAGGTTGTTGAAATGGGATAGTTCAAGAGTATTTTTGCCCTTCTTAATATTTTGCCCCATCCCTCAAATTGTAGAATAGAATAGAATAGAATAGAATAGAATAGAATAGAATAGAATGGAATGGAATGGAATGGAATGGAATGGAATGGAATGGAATGGAACGGAACAGAATGGAACGGAATATAGAATAGAATAGAATAGAATAGAATAGAATAGAATAGAATAGAATAGAACTGGAAGGGACCTTGGAGATCTTCTAGTCCAACCCCCTGCTCAAGCAGGAGAACCTACACCATCCCAGACAGGTGATTATCCAGTCTCTTCATAAAAATCTCCAATGATGGAGCGCCCACAATTTCTGGGGGCAAGCTGTTCCACTGGTTAATTGTCCTCACTGTCAGGAAGTTTCTCCTTAATTCTAGGTTGCTTCTCTCTTTGATCAGTTTCCAACCATTGTGTCAACACTGCTAACATCGGATGTTTTTGCATTGACAACAGATGAAAATGTAGCCATCTTTTCCCTTTCGCTTTTAGCGTTAGATGATGCTGAGAGGAGGGGGCATGTGAATGAGAGTCCAGCTAGACATAGCAATACTGAAACCTAGGGTGAGAATCAAGGTTATTGAGCCCAGAGCTGATAAAGAATTGGCGGGCTGGAGAGCTGGAGAGGAAGCCCGTGCTTCAAGCTAATTGGGGAATGTGATTTATGACTGCTAATTGAAGGAGGGAATTGTGCTTTGATACTATGTGCTCAGGGGAGGGGAATTCAGATTTTGGCTTTGCCTATGTACGTGCCAATACTATGCTACTCGAATAAAAGTTCCTTTAAGGTAAACAATGCCTCAAAGTTTGTTTGAAAAGTTTCATCTGTCGGAACCATGACACATTGTTTCTCATCCTTCCCTCTGGTGCTCTGGTGAGCAACCTGACCCCCCCTCTTGTAAGAAACGTTGAGTTGAATACTTGGTTTCAACTATCTCAACCAGTTATTTAGTTCCATGGCGCTTAAAATAGCTTCAATTGTTGATTCTGCATATTACACCCCTGTCTTAAAAACAGAAGAGCAGCCTAGGTCAATGATAGCGAACCTTTTAGAGACCGAGTGCCCAAACTGCAACCCAAAACCCACTTATGCATCGTCAGGTGCTGGGTGGGTGTGGCCCATTGGTTGGGTGTGGCCCATTGGGTGGGTGTGGCCCATTGGGTGGTAACAGCAGATTGGGTGGGACTAAAAAGTTCAATCAATCAATTCCAATTTTGCAAGATCTTTTTTTTTCCCGCGAGAAGTTGAAATTGACTGATTGATTGAACCTTTTTTTTTATTTTGCACACGGCGGCAGAGGCCTAAAGCAAAAAGGTTTTATAAAACCCAGCCGAAGGCCTAGGACTGGGTCGACAACATGCATGCCCACAGAGAGGGCTCTGAGTGCCGCCTCTGGCACCTGTGTCATAGGTTAGCCACCACTGGCCTTGGTTATATTTTCTGTTGTTTATTGACAACCTAATGCTGGCAGCTGTTTAGAAGCTGTTACTCTAAATCGGAATTATTAATTTTAGTTCTCAGGTCTGTAATTTTTCAAACATATTGATTCCAGGCGGCAGAGCGTGTTCTTCCAATTATTCTGGCTGGAGAATCTTCCATAAAAAAAAATGATATAGAGAATCAGTTCTTGAAGTGAAAGCAAAATAGCCATGGTTAGGTCTGGGAATCCAATTTTCCTCAATGGGCTCTCAATCAATAAAGTCCCTACGGAGTTTAGAAGCTCCGTGGCTGAACTAGCACCATGTCTACTGATTGCATTTCATGGTTGAGTTGGAAAAATGCTGCCTGGGCTATCTAAAGCTTTGATGTTTTATTTTTAATTTAAGAAATATATGGTCCTGAATAATGGACAGGGCATTGTACTATAGATAACTGGTTCTTGGCTTACGAAGGCAAGCGGGGCCAGAATTTCCTCGTTAAACAAAACAGTTGTTTACATAAGCCGGGCCTGATTTTTACACCTTTTTTGTTGTTGAGTTGTTAAGTGAACCTCTGCAACAAAGTCGATCACACGGTCGGTCGTTAAGCAAATCCAGCTTCCCCCCATTGACTTTGCTAGCAGAAAGCGAGCTGGGAAGGTCGGAGATGGCGATCACGTGATGCTGGGATGCTTTAAGCGTCGTAAAGACGTGCCTGTTGCTAAGCACCTGAATTTGGATCACGTGACGGGCGGGGATGCTGTGATAGTTGTAAGGATATCGATGGCAAGCTACTTTTTTTTAGTGCTGTTATAGCCTCGAACCGTCGCTAAACAAATGGTTGTAAGTTAAGGGCTCCCTGTAGTATGGAATTTTTTTTCTGCATGGCTCAGATTTTACTGCAGTATTTTGAATTGTTTAATTCAACAATGTCTTCAGTTATGTCTTAGCTTTTGGGGAGAGGAGAGATCTTATTCCCTCCTTTTGACATTCTTGGGTTCTCCATACTGAGAATAGAATAGAATAGAATAGAATAGAATAGAATAGAATAGAATAGAATAGAATAGAGTAGAGTAGAGTAGAGTAGAGTAGAGTAGAGTAGAGTAGAGTAGAGTAGAGTAGAGTAGAGTAGAGTAGAGTAGAAAACGGAATAAGAACAGAATAGAATAGAATAGAATAGAATAGAATAGAATAGAATAGAATAGAATAGAATAGAATAGATGGGAATGGGAATAGAATAGAAAATAGAATAGAATAGAATAGAATTTTAGAACTAGAATAGAATATAGAATAGAATAGAATATAGAATAGAAAATAGAATAAAATAGAAAATAAAATAGATCTTATACATTTCAGACAAGTGACTGTCCAGTTTCTTACATCACGGTTGTGCAATACAAAGTCATTGTGTTAGATGAAGGAACAGTTATGTTTGAGTATCTAGTATGTGTCTTCTTAGATTTTAAAGGGTTTTATCCCACCTTTATTATTTTTATAAATAACTCAAGACAGGGAACATACCTAATACTTCTTCCTTCTTCTCATTTTCCCCACAATAACACCCCTGTGAGGTGGGTTGGGCTGTAAGAATGTGACTGGCCCAAGGTCATCCAGCTGGCTTTTATGCCTAAGGCAGGACTAGAACTCACAGTCTCCTGGTGATTGGGCCAAAGTCACTTAGCCAGCTTTCATATTTAAGGCAGGACTAAAACTCATGCCTAGTGGGAGAGCATAATATTTTTAAAGCAATGATTCTCTATAGTAAAAGTGATATTATAGCAGTAGCACTATGAAAAATATATACCTTAATGTACTGACATTTGCTGACCTGAAAAGATAAATATACACCTAAATTTTTTTTTTTAAAAATGAAGAACTGTGGTCTATCTTTAATACACTGTTATCTAAACAATGGTTAATCCCAGAGTTTATCATGTGTGCTCTTAAAATTTCCTTTTCCATTGAGAACCAGTCATTGGCAACAGTAGTTTTGTTGCTGTAACTATTCTACTGAGATAATTTTATGTTTTGAAAAATTGCGATTTCTGCCTTTTGGTATTTCTGATATTTATGTAGCAAATGTGTCACAGCGATGTATTCAAAGGGGGAGAGAAAAAAAGAATTTTCTATTACAAAACCAAGCAAGGACGATCAAATTTCATGGTGTTGAATAATGGATTTATATCCAGTACTTAAACTTATAACGTTGCAGTGTCCCCACAGGCGGGTGATAAAAATTCAGCCCCACCCTTATTTGCCACTGCCCCCCCCCACTGCTACTGCTGCTAGGACACACAAATTTACCTTTCTCACTGTTCGCAACCTGCTCCCCTATTTGCCTCGACTTTAATCCTAATTAAAGAGAGTGCATTGATAGATCTCAGATGCCGCAGCAAGTAAATAGCAATTAAATACACGAGTGATTAGCAGAGTGAATACCTTGGGATCTTCAGTGGGAAAATGGGGGGGGGGAAGGCTCAAGACAAAATCAATTGGCAAAACCTGCGCAGGGCCTCTGCATCTGTGTGTGTTAATTTGCCTCCTCAGAGATTGTGGAGGGCAATCTGAATTAATCATGTGCAAAGTCAGAGCCGGATAATATTCTATTTATTGTTGCTGGCTAGTTATTACTGTACTTTGCTGGTAGAATTAAATGGGTGTCATTTTTTTTTTGTTTTAGTTGCGCTGCAGTTGGGGTTGCGTAAGACATACTGATAGAAGAAATGGGGTGATTTGAACGAGCCAGGTTTCTTTATTGGAAACACAAATGGATTTAATGGGAACTGTGAATGAGCCCAACTCAACCATAGCCTTGGCAAAGGCTTTTCCTTGAGTACAGCTTGAACAAAATAGAAGGGACCTTGGAGGTCTTCTAGTCCAACCCCCTGTTCAAGCAGGAGACCCTCTACCATTTCAGACAAACAGTTGACCAATCTCTTCTTAAAAACCTCCAGTGATGGAGTGCCCATAACCTCTGGAGGCAAGCTGTTCCCTTGATTAATTGTTCTTATTAGCAACTTGAATCCCGCTGACTTCATGGACATTCAAGTTCTTTTCTTGGCAAGGAAGCTAACGTTGCCTTCTTCTCCTTTTTAATTTTTGACTGCCTAGTAAAAATCAACAACCCTATTACAAGTAGTCCTCAGCTTGTGGCTGGTTGCTTAGTGACCACTTGGTTATGTTGAAAACAAAGATACTTATGACATGGATTCAACATTCTGATGGCCATAATCATGTGACCACAATTTGGGTGCTTGGCAATTGGCCCACATATAAATAGCCATTTGCAACACTAGGGTCCCATGATTTAAATGCATGACTTTTTTTTTCTTTTTGCTGGAAATGGGCAGTTAGTTCTGGTTTCCAACAAAAAATGCCCATGTTGTGGGAGTTTCATCACTGGAAGCTTTCAAGAAGAGACTGGACTGCCATCTGTCAGAAATGGTGTAGGGTCTCCTGCTTGGGCGGGGGGGGGGGTTGGACTAGATGACCTACCAGGTCCCTTCCAACTCTGTTATTATTATGTTATTATGATTCACTTGGTAACTGTGGATTCACTTAAGTCCACCAGTCTCAAGGCCTCCTGTTGTGATTCTGTGCCAGCCTGTGATCCCAGTAGTTGAGTCTGGGGAATCAGAGGAGGAGGAGGAAGAGTAGCCTGGAGAGCCATCAGAGCCGGAGGGAGGCTCTGATGAGCTGCAGGACTTACAAACTAATGAAGAGGCTGGTCCTTCCACTCATGATCAAGCTGAGAGCCAGCTGTGCTGGGAAGCTGAGTCAAACTCAGAGGAGGCACAGCTGGAAGACCTCAGAGACGCTCGTAAACATAGGCAGGTCACACGAGTAGGACAGAGGGAGGCAATGGGGTAACCCCAGGGGAAGAGGAGAAAGCAGTGAGAAGTCATGCCTTGGAGGCGGCGTAACAAAAAGAGAATTTGTGGGCAGGACTGGTTGCTGGAGGCAACCTTTTACAAAGAACTTCAGAGTCAAGAGATCATGGTCTGTTTATTTTGCCTGTGAGTTATTTCCTGTTTGACTCGTGCTTCGTTTTGCTTTTGGACAAGGTCTCTATTGGAAAAGTGTTCTGTTGCTTTGGTTTTCTGGGACCATTATCAGGTCTGTAACTCAAATAAAAAGGGTTTCTTTTCCAGTCTACTGTTAAAAGAGGGGTTGTCTTTGTGAAGTAACAAGGACGTACGTAGGCTGGGACAGAACACCTCCAAACTTGGCAACTTTAAGATCTGTGGACTTCAATTCCCAGAATTCTGGCTGAGGAATTCTGGGAGTTGAAGCCTACAAGTCTTAAAGCTGCCAAAGTTAGACACACCGAGTGATCCCGCAACAAAACACGCCCCTCAGCCCACCATTTTCATTCTGCCTTGTTCATATTGCTCCTGTGCTGTCAATATCTCTGCTGATGAAAAGGAAATAAAGGAGAAAAATTGAGATATTCTTTCCAGGGCTCATTGCTGATGGAAGGAAAGCAGATGGGCTGGGAACTTAAACCCCTTTGATCTTGTTAGATTATTTATCCTGCTCTTCTGCCAAAGTACTCTGTGTTCCTTAGCATCCTTTTGAGCAAAGCTCGAGTCTAACAACAGGTCCTATTTTGTAATTTGCCCAAATGATACTGAAAAAAAATATATGGGAACCCAGTGGTAATTTTTTTCCTGTAAAGTAAGAATGAAGATCGCGCATGAAGCCTCAACAAACTTAATTTGACTGTTTCCATCCTTAAAATAGTGTAGTGGTTAAGGCACCACCACTGGAAAGCAGGAGACTTTGAGTTCTAGTCTCATCTTAGAAACAAACCCAGCTGGATAACCTCAAGCCAGTCACTTTCTCCCAGCCCTAGGAAACAGGCAATGGCAAGTCACTTCTGGGAAAAAAAATGCCAAGAAAATGGAAGGGATTAATGCAATAGACATCAGAAATCGACACTGTCTCAAAGGCAGACATATACAGTAGTGGCCAAAATTGTGGAAACCTTTTGGGAAAAGTGTACAGTAGAAATGCCACCTTTGGTTACGTTTCCACCCATTTTTCTTCTAATTCCTTTATAACTGTAGCCTTGTTCACTTAATAATACTATTTTACATCGCTTTCTGGGCGACCAGTCAACTCTTTGCACCATGACTTTAATTTTATTACGTTTCACAAACTCACTCAATGAAAGAACACAAAAAAACCCAACCAACTTGATAGCAATCACATAACACACTGACAAATGTCGTCCTCTCGGCTTCAATACATGACATCAATTACTGAATCCTATTGTGATCTGATTGGCTCATTGCCAAAACAAGATGACACCTGATTGGGTCTCTAAACACTCCTGCTCATTGGCTACAATCAGATGAAGGAAAGCTACCTGATATCAACCTAAGCAAGTTGTGCTTCCTTTTTCTGGTTATTTGGCTATAACTTTTCATAGAATACAGTACAGATAATTCAACAAACTTTATTGCATTACATTCTTGATTAAATTATCTTTCCATTGATATATAATTTTATGGTTCTGCTCCCCCCAAAAAAGTGGTATTATTAGCCATCAAACCTCAAAAATACACTTTTCCCAAAAGGTTTCCACAATTTTGGTTACTACTGTATATACAGCAATATCCTTACACAGCGGACACCCAGCAATCACCATGAAAATTCTCCCTCGAAGAATGTCCCTTCAGTAGCCATGCTCTGGTGCCCCATCTCCATCTTTGTAAGCTCAAATAGCTGATTTTAAAAAATGCAGATTGGTCCCCCCCAAAAAAATCAGGATATGTGCAATTGATCTGTTTCTAAGTATTGGGTGAATGTGGTGGTTACAGTTAGTCCTCAGTGATTCATTCAGTGACCATTTGAAGTTACAACAGCACTGAAAAAACTGACTTTTGACCGTTTTTCACACTTACGATTATTGCAGCATATTCACGTGAACAAAATTCGGATGTTGGGCAACTGGCTTATATTTACGATGGTCGCCATGTCCCGGAGGGGTCTTGTGATCCCCTTTTGTGAACTTCTCACAAGCAAAGTCAATGGAAAAGCCAGATTCTCTTAACCACTGTAATACTAACTTAAGAACTGCAGTGAATCGAACTGTGGCGAGAAAGGTCATAAAATGGGGCAAAACTCACTTAACAACTGTCTCGCTTAGCCACAGAAATTTTGGGCTCCATTGTGGCCATACGTCGAAGACTATCTGTATACAATTTTGATTCATAGTGTATTTATAAAAAATATTTATGTATACAATTTGCTGGCTGCCCGTCTAACCTCAAGGGAACTCATCTTAGTAATAGTAATAGTAGTAAAGTTGGAAGGGATCTTGGAGGTCATCTAGTCCAACCCCCTGCTCAGGCAGGAAACCCTACACCATTTTGGACAAATGGCTGTCCAGTCTCTTCTTAAAAATTTCCAGTGTTGGAGCATTTACTGCTTCTGGAGGCAGGTGGTTCCACCGGTTAATTGTTCTCACTGTCCGGAAGTTTCTCGGTAGTTCTAGGTTGCTTCTCTCCTTGATTAGTTTCCACCTGTTGCTTCTTGTCCTGCCTTCATGCATCTTGGAGAATAACTTGACTCCCTCTTCTTTGTGGCAGCCCCTGAGATATTGGAACACTGCTATCCTGTCCCCCCCTCGTCCTTCTCTTCGTTAAACGAGACATACCCAATTCCAGCAATCGTTCCTTATATGTTTTAGCCTCCAGTCCCCTAATCATCTTTGTTGCTCTTCTCTGTACTCTTTCTAGAGTCTCAACATCTTTTTTACATCGTGGTGACCAAAACTGGATGCAGGATTCCAAGTGTGGCCTTACCAAGTTTTAACACCAAAGATATCCAAATAGCCAAACTATTGTATATATCAGCAGTTCCCAACCTTTGTGGCTTAGCAGCCTGACTGGGGTGTGTGTGGAGAGTGGAATCGGCCCATTTGCAGTGGGCCGGTGCACATACACATGTGTGCACAGCTCGCCTTGCATGTTGAGCTGCCTATACATGTACATGTGTGCCGGCCCGCTGCTTGCATGACCTGGTTACGAATAAACCATGACCCAATAGTGAGCTGCAGTCCTGGGGTTGGGGATATACATTATTCCAGTGAACCTATATTTTTTTTCATCTTCGTACCAAATAGAGATGAGATCACCTGTGTTCTGTTTTTCATGTCTCTCCTGCTTTGTCGTCTATCTGTTTTCAGAGGATCTGAAAAAAGCTGTGTGCTTTTTCCCCCCTTACCGTTTGTCCTTTTGGCCACTTAAATATATTTTGTGTTCATTGTTGCTTAATAAATAATAAATAGCTGTATTCATGTGAGCTGATGGATGGCATGTATGCTTGCTGTGCTCTGATCTAAAGATTGATTGAGAATACGCTGAGTTAACTAGAAAGTAACCACAGTCATTTCCCCACAGGAACACCCAAAGCTCCACAGTCTTTATTTTACATTAATCAAAGTGGCCATTAAAGCATTATTAGGGGAAGTAAACAATGGCAGTAATAGCTTGCGATGGCTCCAGCTTTTTAATGGGATTCATCTCTGTTTTATTTAACACTCCAGCTATTGAAGATTTGGGGGAGACGACAAACTGGATTTTCTCTGGATTGTCAGAAATGTCATTTATGAAATGCTACCCCCCAAAAGAGATAACATGAGGTTGTTGGGTTTTGTTTTTTTTTTTTTAAAAAAAAGATATATTGCATCTGCCAATGTTTTTGACTTATACATCTGAAATGCTTTTTTTAAAAAAAAATGTTTTGAGCAGTAACTGAACAGAAGTATCATTCATAATATGCTAAGATGCTACTGCATAAACTTTCTCACCCTTTCTTGCCAGTTGTTGTTAGTTGTAAATGTGAAAAATGATCATAAGTCATTTTTTCAGTGACGTTGTAACTTTGAACAGTCACTAAACCAGGGGTAGGCAACCTCGGCTCTTTTATGACTCATGGACTTCAACTCCATGAGTCAATTCTGGGAGTTGAAGTCCATGAGTCATAAAAGAGCCGAGGTTGCCTACCCTTGCACTAAACCAATGGTAGTCCACAAGTCTTAAAGTTGCCACGTTGAGGACCCCTGGCCTAAATGACTCTCAGTGAGCTAACGACTGACCTTCAGAGTGCTAACAATCACATGACTGCAAAGAATATAAATCCTTCCATTCTCCACCATTCAGAAGGAACTGAAGAGGCTTCTTGGATGAAAAGGAAAATGTCTTCAAGGGAAAAAAACTAAGAAAGTCCAGTTGCCTTTTGGAAAAGCACTTTTGGGATCACCATGACTTGGATGACTGAAAATCTCCATAGACAATTCAAGTTATAACTAAACCACAAACAATAACATAAACTCCCTGGATGCATCTGCTTCTTCCTATTATTTTGTGTACAAAACAACAACAACAACAACCCCGGAATGATTCATATGTATGACTTGGAGTTTGAGGGAAATGTCATTCCAAGAATAAGGGAGATTGTTGAATGACTAAGTCTTAGTATTTAGGGGTAGCCTCCCTTTTTTGACTTATTTCAAGCGGAGGTTAGAAGGAAAGGAGAAGAATAAATGGGGGAAAAAAGTATAAATTGTAGCGGGAACAGTTTTGTAAAAAAAGGTCACCTTTTAAGATACTTAAATGCCAAAACTGGCCAAATTATGTTAACATGGAAATAGCAAATTATACTGAGGTTATTTGAAAGCTAAATCAAATAGGAGAACATCTGCGAGCCTCAATATATATATATATATATATATATATATATATATATATATATATATATATAAAATTACATTAAAAATTGAAGAATAGCGATTCCTGGGTACATACATTTCAGTAAAAAAGGAAGCGATCACCAGGAAATAAAACACCAAGGTTTTAATAAATAAAATCAAGCTTTCGATGGCTAACATCTGCCATCATCGTCAGGATACAAGCCAGTTAGTGAGGAAACCTGCTTATAAGCATAGCCACACCTAAACTCTACGCATGAACCTTGTAACAGGTCCAAGCCAACTAATCCTTACTTCACTTACAGCCTTCAGTGATTCTTTCTTTTAGCTCTTACTTACATCCACCTAGCTTTCAATGGCTAGCTGTTACAAGGTCCATGCGTAGAGTTTAGGCGTGGCTATGCTTATAAGCAGGTTTCCTCACTAGCTAGCTTGTATTCTGACAGTGATGGTTTCTTTTTGGATTAGGTTTGTAATCTTATTTCTTTGGAATCCATTGGATGTTAGTACATTGGTGAGAGTGTGTACATACATATATATATATATGTATGTACACACATATACATATACATATACATACATATACATATACATATACATATACATACACACACACTGTGCATAATTTAACTGTCTGGATGATGAGTGATTTGCAGAATAGAACTCAAAAATAAATGACAATTAAAATTAGAAGTCTATCTATTTTTAGTTTCCCTATCTTTGTCTTGTTTGGAATGGTGGGGATGATCTGTAAGTCAGGTGGATTTCTATAATTATTATCAATACGTACTCTGCAATATAATTAAAATTGCCAAGAGGAGAGCAATCTAAACTTGTTTCTCCTTGCTATTTATTTTATTTTTATCCCAACTTAATTATTGTTTATATATAACTCAAGGTGGTGAACATACCTAATACTCCTTCCTCCTCCTACTTCCCCCCCCCCAGAACAACAATCCTGTGAGGTGGTTTGGATGGAGAGAGACTGACTGGAACTCTCCAGGAGGCAGTGAGCTTTAGGCACAAAAGCCATCTGGGTGACTTTCGGCCAATCAGCAGGTGACTCTGAGTTCTAATCCCGCCTTAGGCATGAAATCTGAGTGGGTGTCTTTGGGCCAATCACCGGGAGATGGTGAGTGACTTTGGGCCAATCATCAAGTGACTCTGAGTTCGAGTCCCGCCTTAGCCGTAAAAGCCAGCTGGGTGACTTTGGGCCAATCTCTCTCTCTCTCTCAGGAAAATAGGAAGAAGAAGGAGTATTAGCTATGTTCATTGCCTTGACTTACTAAGCACAAGCAATAAAGGCAGGAGAAAAACATCTAGTAATAATAATATTTTAATAGTACATAGGGGAAAATGCAATCAAATTGGGATATAGCTATAACCCAGAATCAGGTATAAAGAAGGATTTCAGGGGCATTGCTGATATCCAAAAATCTTCTCTAATGAAACTTATGTGACCTGCACAGCAATGTAATCAACAAAATGATTAAAAACAGCTAGACAAGTCTGTCAGTTCAAGCCAGGAGACACTTTCATCTATATTTTATTTATTAAACTACCCAAACCTATTCCTCCTGGGTGCTCACAAGCAGGAGAGCGAGACCTACTCCCTTCCCTCGCTATTCCTCTACGACTAGTAGTATTTGGAAATGACTCGGTGAGTCCTGAATGCAGATGGCTTTCAATAGACCTGTTGCCCTATTTTAGTGAAATCTCTCTTCTGTTGTGTTTTTAATCTCTGATCCATGCTTCCTTTTTGTAACCTCGACACACACATCTTTGGAGTTGTCATCGCACACTCCACAAAACGGGAGTTGGATGTCTCTGATCCTGCCATCGTTTTCAAAATATTGAGCCTAAGAAGCCGCTATTATTTATGCATTGATACTCTCCGTTGCACTTCGGAGCTGGTACATTTTTCTCATAAATCAGGAATATATCCAATCGTCTGCCTGCCTCTCCACAGTAAACTATGCATCGCTCAATGGGTTGTCTCATAAAAATAGCTCTGGAAGAAAAAGTATATTCTCCCTTGAGGTTTTAGGGAGTAGTTTAGTAGGTTTGCCTAATTTTTTTTTTAAAAAAAATTCAGCCTGTTACTGAAAGCTGAGGCTGAACTGAATATTTTTACACCAAAACCCACCCGAATGGCTGATCTCTTCTATGTGTTCATATATTACAGCAAATGAATGAATGATGGACTGTATGTTAGTTTCTCTATTGGAGAAACTGAAGTACAAGTTAAACTACAGATTTACAACCATTCATTTAGTGACTGTTCAGAGTTACCACAGCACTGAAAAAGTGACTTATCTTAATACTAATAATACTAATAATACTAACACTACTACTACTAATACCGGTGATGATGATGATGATGATGATGATGATGATGATGATGATGGAGGTCTTCTAGTTCAACCCCCTGCTCAGGCAGGAAACCCTATACCAGGGGTCTTCAAACTTGGCCCTTTTATGACTTGTGGACTTCAACTCCCAGAATTCCTCAGCCAGCATGGGGGAACTATGGCCCCTTCATGACTTGCGGACTTCAACTCCCAGAATTCCTCAGCCAGCATGGGGGAACTATGGCCCCTTCATGACTTGCGGACTTCAACTCCCAGAATTCCTCAGTCAGCATGGGGGAACTGTGGCCCCTTCATGACTCGCGGACTTCAACTCCCAGAATTCCTCAGCCAGCATGGGGGAATTATGGTCCCTTCATGACTTGTGGACTTCAACTTCCAGAATTCCTCATCCAGCATGCCTCGCTGAGGAATTCTGGGAGTTGAAGTCCACAAGTCATAAAAGGGCCAAGTTTGAAGACCCCTGCCCTATACCATTTCAGACAAATGGCTATCCAGTCTCTTCTTAAAAACTTCCAGTGTTGGAGCATTCACAACTTCTGGAGGCAGGTTGTTCCATGTGATCAGATTTCAGACGTGTGGCAACTGACATATATTTATGACGGTTGCACTATCCTGGGGTCATGTGTTCCCCTTTTGCGACCTGCTGACAAGCAAAGTCGATGAGGAAGCCAGATTCGCTTAACAACCGTGTGACTAATTTAACAATTGCAGTGATTTCCTTAACAACTGTGCATCTTTTCACCAACTGGGCATGTCTGAGGGGAAAAAAAAACCTGTTGTTGCCTTAAACAGCGGCCAACAATACTACATGCCCGGCTGTCACATACTGCAATGTACCTTTTCAGAATCCGCTCCAAAGAATTGCAGTTGTTGACATCCATTGTGTGGTTTTCAATACTGGACAGAGAGAAATCTTGGTTGTTCCAGCCACATTTTTGCACAGAATAGGGAGAAGTGGGAAACCTTTTCACTTTGCCTTTTAATGCTAAGTTGTCTAATTTGCATTTCTCAACCTTACGGGTGACCAAGAGTGCAGCTGTTTATCTGCAATCGCACATTTCTGGATTTTGTGATTCCATTTGATGAAAGGTTTTCAGGCAAAATGCATGGATTAAGCAGAGTGGTTATATAAAAAAGCACAGGTAGTCCTCCAACACTGCTATCATGTCCCCCCTCGTCCTTCTCTTCATTAAACTAGACATTCCCAATTCCAGCAACCGTTCCCTATATGTTTTAGCCTCCAGTCCCCTGATCATCTTTGTTGCTCTTCTCTGTACTCTTTCTAGAGTCTCAACACCTTTTTTACATCATGGTGACCAAAACTGGATGCAGTATTCCAAGTGTGGCCTTACCAAGGCATTGTAAAGTGGTATTAATACTTCACGTGATCTTGATTCTATCCCTCTGTTAATGCAGCCCAGCACTGTGTTGGCCTTTTTGGAGCTGCAGCACACTGCTGGCTCATATTTAAGTGATTGTCTGGCTGGCGGTGTGTGTGGAGAAGTTTCTGCCTTTTTAAAGATCTTCTCCATTATTCCTTCGGGGAAATATATTCTGCCTTTTTAATATCCCCCAAAATATTTCTTTTCTCTGGATTTTTCCCACACTAGGGAGCAATATGTGATGGACTTAGGTAACAGGCCTTTTCTGCTGTGGCCCCTGCATTATGGAATATCCTGCCCCCTTGATTTTTTGAATGTCCCTCAAGACCTGATTGTACTATCAAACTTGAAGATCCCTGGGATATAGTGAATTATTGAGGTAGCTCCATTATTATTAACATTCCTTTCTTTTTAAACTTTATAAATAGTTGCCCCAAAGGTGCTGTCAATGCTGCTAACATCGGATGTTCTTGCTTTGACAACAGATGGAAATGTTGCCATCTTTTCTCTATCCCTTTTAGAGTTCGTTGATGCTGGGAGGGGAAATGTGGATGAGAGTCCAGCTAGTCATAACAATAATAACTCAGCCGTGGGAACCCAAGGATATTAGGTCCAGAGTTGATAGAAATGTGATAGTCAGGAGCTTGCTGGGAAGGGAGGCCATAGTTCAGGTTAATTGGGGAGTGTGATTTATGACTGTTAATTGGAGGAGGGAATTGGGCTTTGCTACTTTGTGCCAGGGGAGGGGAATTCAGTTCTTGGCTTCAACTATGTAGTGCCGATACTTTGTTTCTTGAATAAAAGATTCTTTAAGGAAAACAGTGCACCGAAGTTCTTTTGAAGAGTTTCATCTGTCGGAACCAGGACAGGTGCTTTTTCAAGAGGCAACTGGACTTTCTTGTTTTTCTTTGAAGACGTTTCGCTTCTCATCCAAGAAGCTTCTTTAGCTCTGACTGGCTGGTGGGGAATGGAAGGATTTATACACACATATAAATTTATGCATAGAAATCCTTCCATTCCCCATCAGCCAGTCAGAACTGAAGAAGCTTCTTGGATCAGAAGCGAAACGCCTTCAAAGAAAAACAAGAAAGTCCAGTTGCCTCTTGAAAAAGCACCTTTGGGACAACCATGTCCTGGATGAATGAAAATTTCCATAGACATTTATAAATAGTTATTAAGAGTTTGTAATAATAATTATAACTGTGGGGTCTCTCTGAGCTTCGTTGGGGTTGACATATCATTGACCAACTAGGTAACATCATCTCTGCTTGAAAGGAATGGGATTTGATCTCTACTTATATACTAATGGCTTGCCCTTTTATACTCAGTGGGAATGTTTGATGATGTTGATGCAGATGCTGATGGTGTTATCTAGTTGGGTAATAAAATGTCTGCAAGAAAACAACCAAACTCAGTGATCACCAAGGACTCCACAGTTCAATCCTGAGCTACAAATATTCTCTTCTGTTAATAATTATAACTGTTTTGAGATTTAGTAACTGTATACCACCCAGAAGTATTTGTATTTTTATATGAGCAGCTATATACATTTGATGAATGAATGAATGAATGTTCACATTCTCACAGTTTACCCTGTGGGTATTGCTCTCCAAGATGGACAATGGATTTTCTAGGAAGATGAGGGAGGGAGGGAGGGAGGGAGGGAGGGAGGAGGGAAGGATGGACGGATGGAAGGAAGGAGGGAAAGAAGGAAGAGAGTGAAGGAGAAGGGAGAGAAGGAAGGGAGAGAGGGAGGGAGGGAGGGAGGGAGAAGGAAGAAAGGGAGGGAGGGAGGGAGGGAGGGAGGGAAGAGAAGGAGGAAGAGAGGAAGGAAGGAAGGAAGGAAATTCATAACAATATTCTATCTAATCCTTTTAGTCAATAGCTTCCCTCAATTTTATCATTTATCTTCAGTTCACAGCCCCATTCTTTTTGGTAAATATAATTTCTTGTCCCATTTTTATCCCAAATCTTAATAGCAACTTTAAAATTTAGCATAGGACAAGGCTTTCATTGCAGCAAATCATATTAAAATTAGAAAGAGATCTCATCCGTGAAGAATGGATCACAATTTTCCTGGGCTGGGATGATCTGAGATAATTGAAGTCAAGTTGAATCTGCTCTATTAACTGCAGGTCCCTAAATTTACAACGGTTATGCTTTTCTTCCATGCTATCAATCAAATTTGGTGCTGCTATAAAATTCCCCAAGGCATATACAAAATTATAAAGGGTTTAATAATAGGGTAGCAGCCTTTGAAAGTATACATTGTTTTAAAGTCACAATTGCGGGCAATGAACCTTTGACATGACTTTGCATATTAGTTGGAATGCTTTTCTTTTTCTTTTCTGGAACTTAATTGTTTTGTTCTTTGTTTGATATTGTTTCTTACAGTTTTTAATGTTGCAAGTCCCCCATACACATACCTCCCAAGTCTTTACAAAGTCGGACAGCCTTATAAATTTGACAAATAAGTCAATAAATAAAACACTTCTTTTAAAAAGCATTCACTTTGTAAATATTGAAAGCAGATGATATTAATCAATGAACATGGGGGAAAAAAACAATTGCAGAAGTCAGTGTTGATATGACTGGATGATATATGTATGCCTATGCATGTACACAAATACAAATATACCACAAATTCTGGGGGAGAAAAAAAAACTAAGGAAAAATACCAGGAAAAAAAAATCTGCTAATGTTCTCGACCCACCATTTGATCAATGGGAATTTGATATGCCCAGATATGGCTCATTTCAGGCTACGAAAGGTGTAAAGAAGGTTATGTTCATAGTGGCCTTTGGTTGAAACATGAGGATATTTCCAACTTGTAGCGTGCGGTATCATCTCTGCAGACATGGTGAAAATTATGGTGATTAAACTGCTAAATGTGGAGTCTTTGGTGCTCTCTGAGCTTGGTGGTTTTCTTGCAGACGTTTCGTGACCCAACTAGGTAATATTGTCAGTGAGGGTGAAGCTTCGTCCTCTGAGCTTGTGGGTTGGTTTCTGAACGTTTCGTTACCAGGCTAGGTAACATCTTCAAGCGGAGTTGAGGGGATGTCAGTGTCCGTGTTTTTCTGTTTATAAGTGTCAGGTTCCGACTAATGGAACACTTCAAGGAAATTCCAGGCATATTTATTCTGAAAAAGTCTTTAATCATGGACCCATTGTTGGCACATATTGAATGGATGCCAGAATCTGAATTTCTCTTGCTTGCATTTAACTTTTCTTGCTAAACCCCTCCCTTATTTTGCCGTCATAAGTCACATCTTCCAATTAGCCCAGAGGGCAAAGATTCACTTCCGTTCCTTTTCCGGCTTTCCTTATAAATCTCCTCTCTTTCTTTGTCATCTGAATTAACTCTAAAAATACCAGACAGTTCTGTATATCTTGTCAAAGCAATAATATCCTATCTTAACAGCGTTGACAATAAAGGCTTCAGGTGTGGGTGTGTCAAGTGAGGGTCTGGTGATGGGTCAGGTGTGAGTCATCAATGAGAGCCTTGTGGTGGGTCTTGTGATTGGGGAGGTTACATCAAGTCATTGAGAGGCTTCGTGTCGTCAGTAGGTCTTGTGATGATGAGGTCACGTCAGGTGAGGGCCCCATCAGATCAGGGTGATGGGTCTTGGGACCCATCACAAGACCAAGACCAATCACAAGATCCTTGCCTGATGGGACCCTCACCTGACGTGACCTCACCAGCACAAGACCTACTGAAAACGGATGCTGACATCCCCTAAACTCCACTGAAGATGTTACCTGGCTTGGTAATGAAACGTTCGGAAACCAACCCACAAGCTCGGAGAACGAACCTCCACCCTCACCCTACACTGGAGCTACAGATATTCACCACTATTGCAAACATCATCAGTGCTAGAAGGGAGTGGCTTTGGAGGAGGAGGAGGAAAGAAGGAGGAAGAAAGAAGAAAGGAGGAAGAGGAAGAGGAAAGAATGAAGAGGAGAAAGCAGGGAGGAGGAGGAGGAAGAAGAAAGAATGAAGAAGGAGGAAGGAAGGAGGAGGAGGAAAGAAGGAAGAAGGAGGAAGAGGAAAGAACAAGGAGGAGGAAAGAAGGGAGGAGGAGGAAAGAAGGAAGAAGAAGGAGGAGGAAAAGGAAAGAATGAGAAGAAGGAGAAGGAAAGAATGAGGAGAAGGAGGAGGAAAGAAGGGAGGAGGAGGAGGAGGAGGAAAGAAGGAGGAGGAAAGAAGGAAGAAGGAGGAAGAGGAAAGAAGGAGGAGGAGGAAAGAAGGAAGAAGGATGAAGAGGAGGAAAGAAGGGAGGAGGAGGAGGAGGATGACAACTGTGGGATCCTTGGTGCTCTCTGAGCTTGGTTATCATCTTGCAGACGTTTCATCACCCAACTAGGTAACCTCATCAGTGGTAGAAAGGATGGGGTTGCTCTCAGTTTACATACAAGTGGCTTGCCCTGGCAGTGTTGGTGGGGAGTTTTGTGATGATGTTGTTGATAATGATGTTGTCTGAAAAAAAAAAAAACCGAAAAACCCACAACCCAGCTCAGAGAGCACTAAGGACTCCACAACTCCACAGTTCAGCCTGGAGCTACCCAATATCCTCTTTTATTGAAACTAATAAATAACGGTGCTGTGGTTTCCTGCTGAGCCTCAACAGGAAATGAAATTAGATACGTTCAGGAGTATCTGCAGGAGCAGGGGGTGAAAGAAGTCAGGGTGGGGGCCTCACCCACAATTTTTGATCCCGCCCCCCCTCTGATGGACGCCTCTGCCTGTGTTAATCCACTGATAAGCTTAAAAAGAGTAGCTGGATTGGCTGTTTAAAAGGGAAGACATTTTTTTAAAAAAAGGATTCACAGCTCCAATACTATCAGCCTTAAGAAGGGCAGGGCCTCCTCGACATACGACCACAATGGAGCCCAACATTTCTGCTGCTCAGCGAGACGGTGGCGAAGTGAGTTTTTGCCCCATCTTACAACCTTTCCGGCCACCGTTGCTAAGCGAGTCGCTGCAGTTGTTAAATTGTTACCCCAGTTGTGAAGTGAATCGGGCTTTCCCGCACCGACTTTGCTTGTCAGAAGGTGGCAAAAGGGGATGACATGACACACACACACACACACACGGGGACACTGCAGCCGTCATAAATACGAGTCAGTTGCCAAGCGTCCGAAATTTTGATCACGTGACCGTGGGGGGGGTGCTGCCACGGTCGCAAGGGTGAAAAATGGTCCTTTTTTTTCAGTGCCGTAGTCATTTTGAATGGCCGCTAAACGAATGGTTGTAAGTTGAGGACTGTCTGTAGGAAACATACCCAGAGGAACAAATTCTACTTTATTGAAAAGTTATGTTAACGTTGTCTGAAAGTATATTTCTTCCGCTTCACACACACACACACACACACACACACACACACACACACACCGCCTTTACAATCCAAGAAACCAGGAGGGTTTCTTTTGAGATCTTTGCCAGGCTCCATTTCTCCTGCTGGGCTCAGCTGCCTCTTATCTGACTGTCATCCTGGCTTAGCATTGCAGCCTTCTTCGGTTGACTGCCGGCTGCCGGCAGTTTGGCAGTTTGATCCTGACCAGCTAAAGGTTGACTCAGCCTTTCATCCTTCCGAGTTTGGTAAAATAAGGTCCCCAATTGTTGGGAGGCAAATATGCTGACTCTGTAAACTGCTTAGAGAGGGTTGTAAAGCATGTGAAGCGGTATGTAAGTCTAAGTGTTATTGGGAAGGAAGGAAGGAAGGAAGGAAGGAAGGAAGGAAGGAAGGAAGGAAGGAAGGAAGGAAGGAAGGAGGGAGGGAGGGGGAGGGAGGGAGGGAGGGAGGGAGGGAGGGAGGGAGGGAGGAAGGATCTGCACAATGGTTAGAATGCAGCATTGCAGGCAAACTCTGCCCACAGCCACGAGTTCGATCCTGACTGGCTTAAGGTTGACTCAATCTTCAGTCCTTCCGAGGTCAGTAAAATGAGGACCCAGATTGTTGGGGGCAACAGGCTGACTCTGTAAACCGCTTAGAGAGAGCTGGAAAGCCCTGTGAAGCGGTATATAAGTCTAAGAGCTTTTGCTAATTGCTATTCTGTTTTTCCCTGGGTCTCTCAAGGCATTCCTACATTCCACTTCAATTATATGTAATTGACAATCTTAAATTATTTGCAACCTTTCAAGTCTAATAAAACTCTTCTTCTTCAGGCCACCGAGTCAAATGCCAGCTCCCAAATTGTTCCTCATATTACAAGCCCTTCCCGTACAGTTTTCATTTTAAACATATGGGGAAAGAAAACCTTCCAGGAACCCAGTGTGGATATTCCTTAATATAGGTAGCCCTCTACTTACAACAGTTCATTTAGTGACTGTTGCAAGTGACATCGGCGCTGGAAAAAATGGCGTACGTTTTTCACACTTGCGACCGTTGCGGCCTCCCTGGGGTCAAAAGGATCAAAATCCGGATGCTTGGCCAGTGACTCATCTTTATGACGGTTACAATGTCCCGGAGTCATGTGATCCCCTTTTGCGACCTTCTGACACGCAAAGTCAAAGGAGAAGCCAGAGTCACTTTTTTTTTTAATTGAAAATTTTTATTTTTTAAAACATACAATCATTTATAAAAATACAATAAAATTTTAGAATAGAGAACCCCCCCTTACCCTCCCTCCCACCCCCACCCCCCCTCCCTTCACTTCCCAGAGCAGAATACAGGGTTAGAAAAAAAAAAGAAAATTATAATGATTAAGAAAAAAGAAAAAAAAAGAGAGAAAGAAAAAAAAATATCATAATTAACCTTTAACTCCATAACCTATAAAACAATTCTCTATAATATTTGATATTCATTCATAAAATAAATAAAACTTTTTAATTCCATACTTTTTCTGAATATAATCTATCCACCTTCCCCATACAGTAATATATCTTTCTTGTGTATGATCCTTTAAATAAGCAGAAATTTTTGCCATTTCTGCAAAACTAGATACTTTAAATATCCATTCTTCTAAAGTAGGCAAAGAATCTTTCTTCCAATATAGACCTACTAGTAACCTTGCTGCAGTTAATAAATTCAACATCAAAGTAGTTTCTTTTTCATTTAAGTCAACAAAAATACCAAGTAAAAATAGTTGAGGAGTAAACTTTATCTTTTTTCTAAAAATCTTTTGAATGTTCCACCAAATCATAATCCAAAAAGCCTTTACTTTTTTACAATTCCACCAAATATGAAAGTATGTCGCATCATTATTGCCACATCTCCAACATTTGGGCTGTATGTTGGAATACATACAAGATAATTTTTTAGGATCTAAATGCCATCTATAAAACATTTTATAAAAATTTTCTCTCAAATTTTGAGCTTGTGTAAATTTAACATTTCTTATCCAAATTATCTCCCATAAATCCAATGAGATCGGCTCCTGTATATTCTGAGCCCATTTAATCATACAATCTTTAACCAATTCTGTTTCCGAATCTAACTCTAATAAAACATTATATATTCTTTTTATATGAGCCGGACCTTGGTTTTTAATCTGAATAACCAATTGTCTATCTTCTAGTGTTATTCCCTCTTTCTTGTCTACAGTCCATCTATCCATTATTTGTAAATATTGAAACCATGACTGTAGAATATTTTGCTGCCTTAATACATCTAGGGATTTCAAATGCCAATTCGAAGCCAGAGTCACTTAACAACCATGTTACTAACTTAACAACTTAAGTAATTCGTTTAATGGCTGTGGCAAGAAATGTCATAAAATAAGGCAAAATTCCCCTGTCTTGCTTAGCGACAGAACTGTTGGGTTCAAATGTGGTCATAAGTCGAGGACTAGTTTAATGAAGAGAAGGACGAGGGGGGACAGGATAGCAGAGTTCCAATATCTCAGGGGCTGCCCCAAAGAAGAGGGAGTCAAGCTAATTCTCCAAAGCGCCTGAAGGCAGGACAAGAAGCAACGGATGGAAACTCATCAAGGAGAGAAGCAACCTAGAACTGGGCACTAACTAACAAAATGAAATTCAATGGTGAAAAAAGCAAGGTTCTACATTTAGGCAAGAAAAACCAAATGCACAAGTACAGCATAGGTGGCACCATGCTCAATAGTAGTAACTGTGAGAGGGACCTCGGAGTCCTAGTAGACAATCACTTAAATATGAGCCAGCAGTGTGCTGCAGCTGCCAAAAAGGCCAACACAGTGCTAGGCTGCATTAACAGAGGGATAGAATCAAGATCACGTGAAGTATTAATACCACTCTTCAATGCCTTGGTAAGGCCACACTTGGAATACTGCATCCAGTTTTGGTCACCACGATGTAAAAAAGATGTTGAGACTCTAGAAAGAGTACAGAGAAGAGCAACAAAGATGATTAGGGGACTGGAGGCTAAAACATATAAGGAACGGTTGCTAGAATTGGGTATGTCTAGTTTAACGAAGAGAAGGACAAGGGGGGACATGATAGCAGTATTCCAATATCTCAGGGGCTGCCATAAAGAAGAGGGAATTAAGCTATTTTCCAAAGCACCTGAAGGCAGGACAAGAAGCAACGGGTGGAAACTCATCAAGGAGAGAAGCAACCTAGAACTAAGGAGAAACTTCCTGACAGTGAGAACAATTAATCAGTGGAACAGCTTGCCTCCAGAAGCAGTAAATGCTCCAACACTGGAAGTTTTTAAGAAGAGACTGGACAGCCATTTGTCCGAAATGGTGTAGGGTTTCCTGCCCGAGCAGGGGGTTGGACTAGATGACCTCCAAGGTCCCTTCCAACTTTACTACTATTACTATTACTATAAGGAGAGAAGCAACCTGGAACTAAGGAGAAACTTCCTGACAGTTAGAACAATTAAGCAGTGGAACAACCTGCCTCCAGAAGCAGTAAATACTCCAACACTGGAAGTTTTTAAGAAGGGATTGGACAGCCATTTGTCTGAAATGGTATAGGGTTTCCTGCCTGAGCAGGGGGTTGGACTCGATGACCTCCAAGGTCCCTTCCATCTTATTATTATTACTGATCATCGCACAGTCAGCCAGATGTTCAGACTGGATTTGGCGTTTTGTCTACCTATCGAGTCCTTACCCAGGATCTGGGATAGGCAGATGTGGATGTTTGATGGTATTACAGATATCGTCGCAGGATGGAAGCAGTTCCTAGTAAGGCCGACTTTTGCAATTGACTAATAGCAAATTTGTCAATGCCAATGGTGTTCAAGTGGTGCTCCACTTATTATTATTATTATTATTATCGATCATCGCACAGTCAGCCAGATGTTCAGACTGGATTTGGAATTTTGTCTACCTATCGAGTCCTTACCCAGGACCTGGGATAGGTAGATGTGGATGTTTGATGATATTACAGATATTGTCGCAGGATGGAAGCAGTATTATTATTATTATTATTATTATTATTATTATTATTATTATTATTATTATTATTATTATTATTATCGTCGTCATCGTCATCATATCATCATCATCATCTGTATTCAGTAGCAACTGGCAGGATATTTCAGCGGGAGGCCTTGCTAACAATTCAAGGAAAAGAATTTATTTCGTGAGGTTCCCTTTTTCAGTAACAGCTAGACTCTGTCCTGTTTCACTGTTCATGCCCTGAACGCATCTATAAAATGTTACTGCCTGCCAAAAATAGGGAACAAAGAGAGGAAAAATGGACCGAACGTCCTACCTAATCTGTCTTCAGTGATACCACAGCAGCCTTTGACAGGCGAAAATATAATACAGTAAACCAGCGAGAGTTGCATGATTGCAGCAGTATAAATATCAAATAAATCAACGCATAAAATAATTTTTAAAAGACATCCATCTCTGATGTCAAGTCATGCTGACTAGGGAATTCTCAGAACTAGACTTCCAATGCATCTAGAAGGAATGGAATGGGGTGGAATGGAAGGGGAACTAGGGGAGACATGATAGCAGCGTTCCAGTATCTGGGGGGCTTCTACAAGGCAGAGGGGGCCAGGTTGTTAATCAAAGTACCAGAGGGAAGGACGAGAAACAATGGTTGGAAACTGATCAAGGAGAGAAGCAGCCTGGAATTAAGGAGAAACTTCCTGACGGTGAAGACAATTAACTAGTGGAATAGGTTGCCTTCAGAAGTTGTGGGTGCCCCATCACTGGAGATTTTTAAGAAGAGACTGGAAAGTCACTTGTCGGAAATGCTATAGGATCTCCTGATTGAGCAGGGGGTTGGACTAGAAGACCTCCAAGGTCCCTTCCAGCTCTATTCTGATTTTGATTCTGAAGGAATGGAATGCAATAGAACAGAACAGAACAGAATAGAATATGGAAGGGAAGAGAGAAGAGAAGAGAAGGGAAGAGAAGGGAAGGGAAGGGAAGGGAAGGGAAGGGAAGGGAAGGGAAGAGAAGAGAAGAGAAGAGAAGAGAAGAGAAGAGAAGAGAAGAGAAGAGAAGAGAAGAGAATAATAGGGCTTGAAGGGATCTTGAAGATGCTCTAGCCCAGTGGTTCTCAACCTTTTTAATGCCGCGACCCCCAACTGGTCGTAAGTTGAGGACTACTCAACCGGTCGTAAGTCGAGGACTACTCAACTGGTGCAGCACTGTTTGCAGAATGGGACTTTTGGCGGGCTCAGCAGGGCAGAGACAACCTGGACAATTCCTATGGGCTTTTGAAAGCCAATAGAATTAGACTCTATTCAAGAGAGTCTATTCTATTGGCTTTCAAAAGCCAAGAGAATAAAAGGGAGGAGCACAGCTAAGGAAAAGGGGGGAAAAAATGGCGGACTGCGTTGTTTGGCGACCCCCGTGAAATGGTCGTTCGACCCCAAATGGGGTCCCGACCCACAGGTGGAGAACCACTGCTCTAGTCCAACCACTTGCCCATGGTAAGAGACTTCATTATCATCCCAGACAAATGGTTGTCCAATCTTTCTTTTAAAAACTCCAGTGATGGAGCACCCACAATTTCTGGAGGCAAGCTGTTATATCGATTAATTGTTCTCACTGTCAGGAAATTTCTACTTAGTTGTGGACTGGATCTCTGTTTAATGATCTTCCGCCTGTTACCTCTTGTCCTGCCCTGGGGTGCTTTGGAGAATAGGTTGACTCCCTCTTCTCTGTGATAGCCCTCAAATATTGAAAGACTGCTATCCTGACACCCCTAATCTTCCTTTTTCATTAGGCTTACGCATATCTAATTCCCTTCATCGGTCACGCATGGTTTAACCTCTAGACTCTTTATCATCTTTGTTGCGCTTTTTTGCACACTTTCTAGGGGCTCAGCATTGTTTTTGTATCACGGCGAGCAGAATTGTACACAATATTCCAATAGGATAGACTGGAATGTCGAAACAGCCCTTAACCAGTAAAAAAAAATTAATCCCTTCCTACCACACAACCAATGCATTTCCCTTTTTTTCCCATTTTTTTTTAAACGCAGGGATGCTATTAACCATGAGAAAGAATGAGAGAGCTAGTTATTAAATGCAAATGATGTACTTTCTATGCAAGGCAGGGGACAACGTAACGTTCAATTGTAGCATGGTCATTATATTTATTTTAAACATCAGTGGAATTACCCCTCAAAGAACAAGGCTCACTAGAAGTGATGGCCAAATTATTCTCTCTCTAACTTCTTTTTTTTTTCTCTCTTCCATATTATGTCTGTCCTTCAGAAATTTGGAAATTCTGTTGCATGTAACAGCAGGACAGAAGAATTTGATGGGGCTTGTCTTGTTGCACCCTGATCTCTTTCTGGACTGCGATGTGTTTTTCAGTTGCACAGTTCATTGTCCTTGTAAATGTAACACCCCAACTGAGACTAAGCTTCGTTCTTGCACAGAATAATCTCACCTTGCTTCAGGGATCTCAGTTCTAAGTCAGAACATCTTGTAATGTTCCTATGACTAAAGCATACTTGGTTCTAGTTCTATTTTTTTGTTTTTGTTTTTTTGTTTTAAATGGGGAGAAAAGAAAAGGATGAGAAGAATTAAGTACAGTAATAAAATCTCCAAACCATGATAATCTGAGCTTGGACATTAGTGCCTTAAATGAGGATTTGTGTTGATTTTTTTTTTAACGAACCATTTATTTCTTTTCTTGACTATGTATCCTACTTCTTCAAAGTCCATCTTTCATTGGGGTATCCCATGAAAAAAAAAATTCCCAGCACAAATTTAATATTTTTATGTGTAATCATCCTGGGAATTAAATATAGGTAGTCCTTGGCTTAACACCCACAAAAATTGAGCCCCAAATTTCGATTGCTGAGCAAGACAGTTGTTAAGTGAATCTTGCTCCATGGTACGAACTTTCTTGCCACAGTTGTTAAGTGAATCAGTGCAGTTGTGAAGTTAGTAACACGGTTGTTACGTGAATTTGGCTTCTCCACTGACTTTGCTTGTCAGAAGATCGCAAAAGGGGATTGCGGGATCCCGGGACACTGCAACCATCATAAATACATACATGAATAGAATAGAATAGAGCTGGAAGGGACCTTGGAGGTCTTCTAGTCCAGCCCCCCACTTAAGCAGGAGAATCTATACCATCTCAGATAGGTGAATGTCCAGTCTCTTCTTAAAAATCTCCAGTGATGGAGCGCCCACGATTTCTGGTGGCACGTGGCAAGCTGTTCCACTAGCTAATTGTCCTCACTGTCAGGAAGTTTTTCCTTAATTATGGTTGCTTCTCTCCTTGATCAGTTTCCAACCATTGTTTCTCATCCTTCCCTCTGGTGCTTTGGAGAATAATGTGATCCCCCCTCTTCCTTGTGGCAGCCCCTCAGATACTGGAACACTACTATCATGTCTCCCCTGTTTCTTCTTTTCTTTAGACTAGCCAAACCCAAGTCCCGCAGCCGTTCTTCGTATGTTTTGGTCTCCAGGCCTTTGATCATCTTAGTTGCTCTTCTGTGAACTTTTTCCAAGCTCCCAACATCTTTTTTGTGATATGGTGACCAAAATTGGCTGCAGTATTCCAGGTGTGGTCTGACTAGGGTTTTATAAAGTGGTACTAATACTTTGAGTGATCTTGATTCTATGCCTCTGTTTATACACCTTCTTTTGTTTAGACTAGCCACTCAAGTCTGGCAGCCTTTCTTCGTATGTTTTTAGCCTCCAGGCCTTTGATCATCTTAGTTGCTCTTCTCTGAATACCAGTTGCCAAGCGTCCAAATTTTGATCACATGACCATAGGGGATGTTGAAATGGCCGTCAGTATGAAAAATGATCATAAGTCACTTTTTAAAGTGCCATTGTAACTTTGAACGGTGACTAGACCACAGGTTGGCAACCTGCGGCTCCGGAGCCGCATGTGGCTCTTTGAGTCTTCCCCTGCGGCTCCCAGCCTCCTCTGCCATTTGCAGAGAGAGACAGAGACAGAGAGAGGCACTTGCGCTTCCCTTCTTCTCTCTCTCTCTCTCTCTCTCTCTCTCTCTCTCTCTCTCTCTGTGTGTGTGTGTGTGTGTGTGTGTGTAAAAAAGAGTGGACTCACAGTGTTCTCCAAGGAGCTGAAAAGCTTATTGGGCGGAGCTCCTCCCTTTGCTGCGTCTCTGCAGGAAGCAGGAAACAGGAAGCAGGAAGGGTAGGAGAGAGCTAGCTAGCCCAGCTATGCTGGCTCAGGAATTCTGGGAGTTGAAGTCCATGAGTCATAAAAGAGTTGAGGTTGCCTACCCCTGAGCTTGTTGGAGAACAGCTTGAAGCCAGCTTGCCAGGTAAGCAGAAGATTGGAGAGAGGGAGAGGGAGGGGAGAGAGAGAGAGGGAGAGAAAAAGAGAGAGAGAGGGAGAGAAAGAGAGAGATACACACAGAGAGAGACAGAGACCCTTCTGACATCTAAAATGAAGATAATACTGCATATATCCTTTTTTACCTTTATTATACACACAAACACACACACACACACACACACACTTATAATAAAGGTAAAAAAGGATATATACAGTGTTAGCTTCATTTTAGATATCAAAAGGGTTTTGCGGCTCCCAGTGTTTTATTTTTGGTGGGAAGCGGGTCCAAGTGGATCTTTGAGTGTTTTGGGTTGCCTACCCCTGGACTAGACCAACTGTTGTAAGTCAAGGGCTACCTATATCTTTAGCAAGGTCTTCACAGATCTACCAACTGCTAGCCTGTGACATAATTCTCAGTTGCTGGTTGAGTTAAAAGCAGCTAATCATCCTTCTAACTGCTGCTTGATAGCTGAGAGTAGAAGATAGAAGCTTTTTACCATTTCAGTATGTTCATTGTCATTTCTAAATAGCATTTCTCTATTCAGAGCAGGGCATCTTAAAACAGCAGACATTAGCGAAGACATACACTATATTTGGTGTACAGGAGTGGCCAAAATTGTGGAAACCTTTTGGGAAAAGTGTATTTTTGAGGTTTGATGGCTAATAACACCACTTTTTGGGGGGGGAGTAGTACCATAAACTTATATATCAATGGAAAGATAATTTAATCAAGAATGTAATGCAACACAGTTTGTTCAATTATCTGTACTGTATTCTATGAAACGTTATAGCCAAATAACCAGAAAAAGGAAGCACAACTTGCTTAGGTTGATATCAGGTAGCTTTCCTTCATCTGATTGTAGCCAATGAGCAGGAGCGTTTAGAGAGCCAATCGGGTGTCATCTTGTTTTGGCAATGAGCCAATCAGATCACAGTAGGATTCAGTTATTGATGTCCTGTATTGAAGCTGAGAGGAGGACATTTGTCAGTGTGTTATGTGATCGCTATCCAGTTGGTTGGGGTTTTTTTTTGTGTTCTTTCATTTAGTGAGCTTGTAAAACTTAATAAAATTAAAGTAATGGTGCAAAGAGTTGACTGGTTGTCCAGAAAGCGATGTAAAATAGTATTATTAAGTGAACAAGGCTACAGTTATAAAGAAATTAGAAGAAAAATTAGTAGAAACTTAACCAAAGGTGGCATTTCTACTGTACGCTTTTCCCAAAAGGTTTCCACAATTTTGGCCACTATTGTACAGATAGTCCTCAACTTACACTGATTCATTTAGTGTCCATTTGAAGTGACGCCGGCACTGAAAAAGTAATTTATGACTCTTGCTCATACTTACGATGGTTGCAGCATCCCCATGGTCACATGATCAAAATGTAGATGCTTGGCACTGGCTCATATTTATGACTGTTGCAGCTTCCCGGGGGTCACAAAATAAAATAAAATAAAAATAAAAAGAGTTGACACCCATTTAGGACAGAAAAGGAGGAAGCAAAAACATAATCTAGCCCATAGCTTAGACTCCTGAAGCCAAATAATAGTAGTAGTAGTAGTAGTAGTAGTAGTAGTAGTAGTAGTAATAGTAGTAGCAGTAGTAGTAGTAGTAGTAGTAGCAGCAGCAGCAATAATAATAATAATAATAATAATAATAATAATAATGTTGAAGGGAGGTCATCTAGTCCAACCCCTTGCTCAGGCAGGGAACCCTATACCATTTCAGACAAATGGCTGTCCAAGCTGTTCTTAAAAACTTCCAGTGTTGGACCACCCACAACTTCTGGAGGCAGGTTGTTCCACTGGTTAATTGTTTTAACTGTCTCCTTAGTTCTTCTTGATTGTAGCCCTTCGCTTAGTTCTAGGTTGCTTCTCTCGTTGATTAATTTCCACCCGTTGCTTCTTGTCCTGCCTCCAGGTGCTTTGGAGAATAGCTTGACTCGTTCTTCCTTGTGGCAGGCCCTGAGATATTGAAAGACTTCTATCATGTCCCCCCTCGTCCTTCTCTTCATTAAACTAGACATACCCAATTCCAGCAGCTGTTCCTTATATGTTTTAGCCTCCATTCCCCTAATCATCTTTGTTGCTCTTCTCTGTATTCTTGCTAGAGCCCCAACATCTTTTTTACATCGTGGTGACCAAAACTGGATGCAGTATTCCAAGTGTGGCCTTACCAAGGCATTGTAAAGTGGTATTAACACTTCACGTGATCTTGATTCTATCCCTCTGTTAATGCAGCCCAGCACTGTGTTGGCCTTTTTGGCAGCTGCAGCACACTGCTGGCTCCTATTTAAGTGATTGTCCATTAGGACTCCGAGATCCGTTGGACCAAAATGACAAAATTACACAATGGCTAGATCAATAAGTGAACCCAAATGTACCGCCCGTATCCATTTTGTCCTCTTGCATAATCCCTTAGTTTTGCTGAAAAGAAGACAATCCAAAATTGTGTTCCTGTTTATGAGATGCAAGACGAAGCACAAAGATTTATCCAGGTCTACGGATAGGCCCCTGGTTGATTTGCAGTACATTTGTACCGAGATTTGTTTTCCTTCCCGCTACGTCATGTAGCACCGATAAAATAATTTTTCATGCTCCGTTTTATATAACTGAAATGAAGAATGACTGGGGAAATAGGTATAGATTTTTGGATGGAAGAGCCATAAACTCCATTCAGTTTTGCTATTTAAAAAGAAATACTAGATTCAGAATGCTTTAACTCTAGGTATTGTATTTTATTTGCAATTGACTCCGGTTGGTAGATGTTGGAGGTGCCGTAAGAAAGGAAGGAGATGTCTCAGGTGTCAAGTGTGTGTCTTTCTGATACAAGTACAGTTAGATACATTGCAAGTCAAGCTCCACGACTAAGTGTTTATGCAATACAAAAAAAAATCATATCTATATAAGAATACCAAAACAGCATTGCCAGCAAAGGCATCCAGGACCTGACAAGATTATGTCAAAATGATGAAACGTGTGTTATGACATCCTGAGGCAGGCTTGGCTGATTATATACTTGCATAAAATGCCAGATGCATTTTACAAAAGGAATGTCAGCCTACCAAGTAAACCAGATAGTAAACATGGGATAACTCTACTTTATTGTAAGGCTACATTAAAAGGGTCCGTAAGATTGTCTGGGACACGACACATCCTCTTCACAACCTGTTTTCCTTGCTACCTTCTGGGAGGGGGCTCCGTGGTATCCGAAGCAGAACATCCAGATTCAGCCACAGTTTCATTCCATACAGCATTAACCTTGTGAACTCTCAAGCTTCCTCCTTCCGTTATATATTCAAGATGGACAATATTTAATATTGTTATGTATATGTAGGGGTGTGGGTCTATACATACGTTGTTCATAGTATGTTTAGGTGTGCGTCATGTATGTGTTTCACTTTGAGAACGGGCAACTAAATTTCATTTTTGATGTGTGCCGTTGTGTCCACAGTATAAAAATGACAGTAAAAGTTATCTTATCTCATCTCTTCTATTCTATTCTATTCTATTCTATTCTATTCTATTCTATTCTATTCTATTCTATTCTATTCTATTCTATTCTATTCTATTCTATTCTCTTATATCTTATCATCTTATCTTATTTTATCTTATCTTATCTTATCTTATCAGTCTGAAAGTACAAGTCTCTTTTTACAGCCTGATAAGTTACAGGTGGATCTATGGAGATTCTCATTCATCCAGGTCATAGTTATTCCAAAGGTGCATTTTTTCAGGACGCAACTGGACTTTCTTGTTTTTCTTTAAAGATGTTTCCCTTCTCATCCAGGAAGCTTCGTCCGCTCCAAGAGGATTCTTGGACGAGAAGCAAAACATCTTCAAATAAAAAGAAGAAAACCTAAGATGCCTCCTGATAAAAGCACCTTTGGGATTGCAGGTGGATCCTACCTTAACAGAACAGAATAGAATAGAACAGAGTTGGAAGAGATTGGGGAGGTCTTCTAATCTAACCACCTGGACAACCCCTGAGCAGTGGTGGGATTCAAATATGTGAACAACCGGTTCTCTGTGTGGATGCCGCTTCCGGATGTCCATTCTGGGCCTGGGCAACAAAAAAAATTAGCTACCGGTTCTGCCAAAGTGGTGCAAACCAGCTGAATCCCACCACTCTGTTTATCTATCTATCTGTCTGTCCGTCCATCCATCCATCCATCCATCCATCCATCCATCCATCTATCTATCTATCTATCCAGTAATGGGATTCAAATATGTGAACAACCAGTTCTCTGTGTGGATGCCGCTTCCAGAAGTCCATTCTGGGCCTGGCCGACAAAAAATTAGCTACCGGTTCTGCCAAAGTGGTGCGAGCTGGCTGAATCTTGACCGCTGCCCCTGAACCATTTCAGACAAATGGTTGTCCAGTCTCTTTTTAAAAACCTCCATAGCCAGGAGTTTGATCCTGATTGGCTTAAGGTTAACTCAAGACTTCCGTCCTTCTGAGGTTGGTAAAATGAGGACCCAGGTTGTTGGGGGCAATAGACTGACACTGTAAACTGTTTAGAGAAGGCTGTAAAGCCCTGTGAAGTGGTATATAAGTCTAAGTGCTATTGGGAAGGGAAGGAAGGAAGGAAGGAAGGAAGGAAGGAAGGAAGGAAGGAAGGAAGGAAGGAAGGAAGGAAGGAAGGAAGGAAGGAAGGAGCTGCGCAATGGTTAGAATGCAGCATTGCAGGCAAACTCTGCCCACAGCCATGAGTTCGATCCTGACTGGCTTAAGGTTGACTCAGTCTTCCATCCTTCCGAGGTCAGTAAAATGAGGACCCAGATTGTTGAGGGCAAATAGGTTGATTCTGTAAACTGCTTAGAGGAGGCCTGTAAAGCATTGTGAAGCGGTATATCAGTGCTATTGCTCTCTCTCTCTCTCTCTCTCTCTCTCTCTCTCCCCTTCCTTCCTTTCCTTCCTTCCTTCCTGTGGCACAGTGGTTGAAATGCAGTATTGCAGGCTAACTCACTGCTCACTGCCAGGAGTTCAATCCTGACTGGCTCACAGTTGACTCAGCCTTCCATCCTTCCGAGGTCAGTAAAATGAGGACCCAGATTGTAGGAGTGGGGGGGGGGAAATCAATATGCTGACTCTGTAAACCGCTTAGAGAGAGCTGTAAAGCACTATGGGGCAGTATATAAGTCTAAGTGCTATTGCTAATGGGAATTTGAGATCCATTGTGGTTTTACTTCTCCCACTATTCCCACTAAGGTCCTATCCTTAGTCAAAGTCAAATTGAGAGCCCAAACAATGGAGAGCAATCTTGGTTAGCTGCGCTATTTTATTTGTGCGTTACATTTTTCATTCGGCCAATAAATGCCTTCTGGATGGATTACAAGCTAAAAGAATGAAAAGAGAGAGAAAGAGAGAGAGAGAGAGAGAGAGAGAGAGAGAGAGAGAGAGAGAGAGAGAGAGAGAGGGAGAACAATGAGAGTGAAGCAAAATAATTGGCACAGGGGAAGGAGTTCTGTATGCTCCCCATCCAATCCATTTGGGCAGGCAGTTATTTCAGCTAAATGGCACCGTGCTGTTCAATGCAAATTAGTTCCCCCATATTGAGAACGACTGGATTCTATTACCCGCTTTTACTCGCTTCTCGCCATTTGCGCCATCAAGGAAATTATTGCCGTAGAAAGCTTCCCATGTCCGCCTGTAACATCTGGTCAACGTAGCCATGCTGATTTGAACATAAGAGGACCAAAAGGGGAAAAAAAACAACAACCCTTTTTGCAATGTTGGGGAATCATCCAGGCCATTAGTACGGTTATAAGGAGGCTGTGAGAGTCGCACAATGGATTACACCAGCATGATCGCAAAAAAGCAGAAGCTTTTTTTTTTTTTTTTTACATCCTAAACCTTGCATGGGTCTGAATTTAGAAGGATGGAAAAGTTCTCTTGAAGTAGCTCGTAGGAGACAAATCTTTTCCAGCATTCGTTGAAGCAATTTGTGGCGGTTTAAGTCAGCCAATTCAGGTACAGCATGATATCTTTAATGGACGCTATCAGATGCAGCTCTTCACATGTTCCCTGTGAATTAGGATGAAGGAGATTGTACAGAGCCCAGTTTAATAGGACTGTGTGATGTAGGCACTTCACCAATATTATTCCCAGAATAACAGAGTTGGAAGGGGTCTTCTAGTCCAGTGTTTCCCAAACTTGACAATTTTAAGGCATGAGGACTTCAACTCCCAGAATTCCTGGCTGTGGAATTCTGGGAGTTGAAGTCCTCATGCCTTAAAATTGTCAAGTTTGGGAAACACTGTTCTAGTCCAACCCCTTGCTCAAGCAAGATAGCCTATACCAGGGGTAGACAACCTTGGCGCTTTTATGACTCTGGGAATTGAAGTCCACGAGTCATAAAAGAGCCAAGGTTGCCTACCCCTGGCCTATACCATTTCAGACAAGTGGCTGTGCAGTTTCTTCTTTAAAGCCTCCAGCAATGTGGATGCTCAGGTTGCTGTTCCACTGGTTAATTGTTCTTACTACAAAATTTCTCCTTAGTTCTAGGTTGCTTCTCTCCTTGATTAGTTTCCATCCATTGTTTCTTGTCCTGCCTTCAGGCGCTTTGGAAAATAGCTTGACCCCCCCCTCTTCTTTGTGGCAGCCCCTGAGATATTGGAGCACTGCTATCATGTCCCCCCTCGTCCTTCTTTTCATTAAACTAGATCAGGGGTAGGCAACCCAAAACACTCAAAGAGCCACTTGGACCCGTTTCCCACCAAAAATAAAACACTGGGAGCTGCAAAACCCTTTTGATATCTAAAATGAAGCTAACGCTGCATATATCCTTTTTTACCTTTATTATTAGTAAGTGTGTGTGTGTGTGTGTGTGTATAATAAAGGTAAAAAAGGATATATGCAGTATTATCTTCATTTTAGATGTCAGAAGGGTCTCTCTCTCTCTGTGTGTGTGTATCTCTCTCTTTCTCTCCTTTTCTCTCTCTTTTTCTCTCCCTCTCTCTCTCTCCCCTCCCTCTCCCTCTCTCCGATCTTCTGCTTACCTGGCAAGATGGCTTCAAGCTGTTCTCCAACAAGCTCAGGGGTAGGCAACCTCAGCTCTTTTATGACTCATGGACTTCAACTCCCAGAATTCCTAAGCCAGCATAGCTGGGCTAGCTAGCTCTCTCCTGCCCTTCCTGCTTCCTGTTTCCTGCTTCCTGCAGAGGCGCAGCAAAGGGAGGAGCTCCGCCCAATAAGCCTTTCAGCTCCTCGGAGAACACTGTGAGTCCACTCTTTTTTACACACACACACACACACACACACACACACACACAGAGAGAGAGAGAGAGAGAGAGAGAGAGAGAGAGAGAGAGAGAGAGAGAGAAGAAGGGAAGCGCAAGTGCCTCTCTCTGTCTCTGTCTCTCTCTCTGCAAATGGCAGAGGAGGCCAGCAGCCACAGGGGAAGGCTCAAAGAGCCACATGCGGCTCTGGAGCCACAGGTTGCCGACTTGTGAACTAGACACACACAATTCCTACAACCGTTCTTCATACGTTTTAGTCTCCAGTTCCCTAATCATTTTTGTTGCTTTTCTCTGCACTCGCTCCTCCAATTTCTTTTGATGTCCTTCCGAGTGACCCATCACCAGGCTTGCTTAATGGATCAGAATTATTTATTCATTTCACAGACTGCTATGCCCACCCATCTTAGAATTTTGACTCTGGACAGCTCCCAATTATATAAAACTAACATCATACACAATTTAAAAAAAAAAAAAGACCAATGCAAACAGAAAAATATCAGTCATCTATGTAATCTGTCTATATGAATCTGGACTGTGAGATATATTTTGATTGATGCTGATTTTCTTTTTTAGCAGCAATAAAGGGTTGTATTTGCATTCTGCTGAACATAATCAACTTTCCTTAAGGATAAATGTATCTCCTACTGAGATGCGATAGATAGATAGATAGATAGATAGATAGATAGATAGATAGATAGATAGATAGATAGATAGGGTGGAGAGAGAGGGATAGATAGATAGATAGATAGATAGATAGATAGATAGATAGATAGACAGACAGACAAACAGACAGACAGACAGACGATAGATGGATAGATAGATAGATAGATAGATAGATAGATAGATAGATAGATAGATAAATACATACATACATACATACATACATACATACATACATACATACAGTGGTGGGATTTAAATATGTGAACAACCAGTTCTCTGTGTTGATGCCTCTTCTGGAAGTCCATTCTGTGCCTGGGCAAGAAAAAATTAGCTACCGGTTCTGTAGAAGTGATACGAACCGGCTGAATCCCACTACTGGGTAGATAGATGGATAGACAGACAGACAGACGATAGATAGATAATCAAGGTTTTCAGTTGTGTCTGACTCTAAGGGTGGTACTCATCTCTGTTTCTTAGCCGAGGGAGCCAGCCAGAAGTGGTACCTATTTATCTACTCGTATTTGCATGCTTTCAAACTGCTAGCTGAATAGGAGCTGGGACAAGTAACGGGAACTCACGGCGTCGTGCAGTGCTCGGGTCTCTTGTCGGAAGCCAGCTAGGTTACAAAAATGATCAGATGAACCCGGGACAGCGCAAGTATCATAAATACATGCTGATTGCCAAGCATTTCAAATTTTGATCAGGTGATTACAAGGATGCTGCAACGGTCATAAGTATGAAAACCAGTTCAAAAGTCCATTTTTTTCAGTGCTGTTGTAACTTTGCACGGTCACTAAACAAAAAGCCTAGGATTTACCTGTGTTCACATTTTTTTAATTCTTTGGACGTATTCGGTTCCTTTGAATATATAACAGTGGCATTTCCACGGGGTATAAATTCTCCTTCAAATATTTAGAATAAAAGGTTATTCCTTGTCAAGTGCCCACTTTTCCCCTGGACTGCACGATCAATGATTTGTAACACCATTTTGCTCAGTGGCTGCACATTTGACTCTAATTCCCTCCTCTCCTTCGCCAAGTTACTAACCTGCTACTTTCTTCTTGATTTAATCACAGGGATGATCTACTCCACTTAGGGACTATGGTGTTACAACGCTCCGTACCAAATCAGATGTGTCACAGGAGAGAGGACAGTTCAAGAGAGATTTCTAAACAGAGTGTTGACAGCCACTCTCTTAGAAATGGCTTTGGTTTTTTTTGGAGCCGTTTGTGAAAAACAAACATCTCCTTCCGTCGCGTTATATTTCAACATAATTCCATTTAAAAACGTGGGGATCCGGCTTCGATGGGCCCATTAAATAACTAATTAAACTGTACCCGTGAATTTCATGAATACTGATCCCAGTTCACGTCAATCCTTTGCTATTTGGGTTGTTATGGCTGAAAACAGTCTTGTTGGAAAAAAATGTTTATTGATTAATAGGGGGAACAACCGAGCGACGCGCTCATCTCCTGTTTTCAGCGAAGGAAAACGGTTTTTAAGTTTTTTTTATCCCAAAGATGCTTTCTCAGGGGGCAACTGAACTTTCTTGTTTTCCTTTGAAAATGTTTCGCTTCTCATCCAAGAAGCTTCTTCAGCTCTGACCGGATGGTGGGGAATGGAAAGATGTATACTCCTTGCAGACCGCTAGTCATTTGCATTCTTTTAGTGAGTCATTAAAGCTACCTGGAGGTTTATCTGTCTCTTCAGGCTCACCTGAGTGGTGCAAATGGGTGTGGAGCCTTCTCGGCTGCAGGATATTTTCTGCCCTGGGTCCCTTCCTTGTTGAAGACAGGCACACAGACTGTTGGGGATGAGTCTACGTTGTCTGCATTTCAAACTAAAGCCCCAATGTTTGCTGTAGTTTCCATCCGTTGCTTCTTGTCCTGCCTTCAGGTGCTTTGGAGAATAGGTTGACCCCCTCTTCTTTGGGGCAGCCCTTCAAATATTGGAAGATTGTTATCCTGACACCCCTAATCTTCCTTTTTCATGTCACCCTTAGTCCTTCTTTTCATTAAATTAGACCAGTGATGGCGAACCTTTTAGAGACCGAGTGCCCAAACTGCAACCCAAAACCCACTTATGCATCGTTGGGTGCCGGGTGGATGTGGCCCATTTGGGTGGGTGTGGCCCATTGGGTGGGCATGGCCCATTGGGTGGGCAAGGCTGCAGTGGTCACGGCAGACTGGGTGGGACTAAAAAGTTCAATCAATCAATTCCAACTTTGCAAGATCTTTTTTTTTCCGCGAGAAGTTGAAATTGACTGATTGAACCTTTTTTTTTTTTTTTGTACACGGCGGCGGAGGCCTAAAGCGAAAAGGTTTTATAAAACCCAGCTGAAGGCCTAGGACTGGGGCGACGGTGCACATGCCCACAGAGAGGGCTCTGAGTGTCACCTCTGGCACCCGTGCCATAGGTTCTAGACATACCCAATGCCAGCAACCATCTTTCATATGTATTCCAAAGATGCTTTTTTCAGGAGGCAACTGGACTTTCTTGTTTTCCTTTGAAAACGTTTTGCTTTTCATCCAAGAAGCTTCTTGAGCTCTGACCGGATGGTGGGGAATGGAAAGATTTATACTCCTTGCAGACAGCTGGTCGTTTGCATTCTTTTAGCGAGTCGTTGAGGCTACCTGGAGCTTTATCGGTGTCTTCAGGCTCACCTGAACGGTGCAAATGGGTGTGGAGCCTTCTTGGAACTGCTGAAAGGACTGTGTTCTAGATGGGAGATAGATGATGTCGGATCCCTCCCCCTCTGTTGAGAGAGGGCTGTTGAGTTTGGACACAGATGGCCTCTCTCAACAGAGGGGGAGGGATCCGACATCATCTATCTCCAGTCTACAACACAGTCCTTTCAGCAGTTCCAAGAAGGCTTCAACCCCATTTGCACTCCTCAGGTGACCTTGAGGACACAGGTAAACCTCCATGTGGCCTCAACAACTCTCTAAAAGAAAACGTGTTCGCCCAAAGATCTCTAATAACTTAAAAGTAGTTAACAAGTAATTCTGAAGATATTAGAAAAGGAAGATTTTGCAAACGTAAGAGTTCTTTAAAAGGCACCAATCACAATGCTATTCCTGTTATCTCCCAGTGCTCAAAACTCACTGGGGACCAGTCGCTTGTGGTTTCCTCACAGGGACCAACTTTTTGGAGTACACGTGGGCGTTCTCCCAGCCTCTCCTTGTCCAGACAACTGCTATGCTTACTACCAATTCATTCTTCGTCTCAGTGATGGACTCCACTATTTGAAACACTATTTTCAGCACACACACACCCATTAATTCCTCCAGATTTTTCTGTAAGCGTCTCAACCAAGAGAGGGGAAACTGGCAACTCACGGTCTTCTCCAAATGGTCTTTGATTGCTCCCTTCCTCTTGCAGAATCCCTTGAGAAGTCTCCAGAGAGAAAAATGCATTTATTTATTTACTATGTGTTTACAGCTGGAGAAAGCTCTTTTTCTCGTTATGTGCACAAGGCATTAAGAGTTTATCTTCCTTATTTGTTTTCCGTGCGTATACAATAGAAGATCACAAGATAAATGACCTACACATTTATCTATAAGCCTCAAATGTTTTGGCTATCCTTCAACGTTTCCCCTGCTAATTTAGCATAAGGTTTCCTGGCAAATGTCGTGATCTGGTCACCGTCCACATTCATCCCGTAGCTCCATGTGCTCTGTGTAGGGAAGCTACTGGAGGACTTGGTTTAAAGAGGACCATGGCTTATCTTGAACAGGATCGACTTGAAATCTGTGCTTAGATTTCAAGAACCGACTGTTCTATTTGTCGGTTGAGAATTCTGCTGACTGTAGGTTGAACCTCTCAGTGGAAGAGAAGCAGTGGTCAAAATTACCCAACAGTTTGTTATAGGCCAGTGGTTCTCAATCTGTGGGTTGGGACCCCATTTGAGGTCGAACGACCATTTCACAGGGGTCACCAAACAACGCAGTCCACCATTTTTTTCCCCTTTTCCTTAGCTGTGCTACTCCCTTTTATTCTATTGGCTTTTGAAAGCCAATAGAATAGACTCTCTTGAATAGAGTCTAATTCTATTGGCTTTCAAAAGCCAATAGGAATTGTCCAGGCTGACTCTGCCCTGCTGAGCCCACCAAAAGTCCCATTCTGCAAACGGTGCTGCACCCGTTGAGTAGTCCTCGACTTGCGACCGGTTGAGTAGTCCTCGACTTATGACCGGTTGGGGGTCGCGGCATTAAAAAGGTTGAGAACCACTGTTATAGGCAATACGAAGAGGGTCACTCCCCCTCCAAATGCATGCACGCACAGAGAGAGAGACCCATGTACACCCTGTCACACACATGACAGGACATCCAGTCACGCTGAAAACTGGCAGGGACAGAAAACTTGGCAACTGGTAACTTGAAACAAAATGAACAGCTGAAGGTGAATTACATTTTCCTGTAACAACAGGGACAAAAGAGAGGGGGGGGGCTTTGATGTCAGCTTCTCTCCCCCCCATCTTAAACATGGTAGATGAATGGAGGTTTGTGTCTATGGGGATTCTCAGTCATCCAGGTCACGGTTGCCCCAAAGGTGCTCTTTGAATAGGCAACTGGGCTTCCTTTGTTTTTCCTTGAAGACGTTTCGCTTCTCATCCCAGAAGCTTCTCCAGTTCTTGCAGAAGAACTGCAAGAACTGAAGAAGCTTCTTGGACGAGGAAAAACAAAGAAAGCCAAGTTGCTTATTCAAAAAAACCCCTTTAGGACGAACAGAGGCTTTTCATGACTAAAATGTTGACCTTGTGCAACTTTCTTCTCTGAGTTTTTGGTTTGTCTGCCTCAGTGTTGTCTTCGTGGGTTGCGGCCAAGACAGTAACTTTTTAGATCAGAGCTCCCCAGCTTTCTGGATTGACAGCCTGGAGGGAAAGGGAGGAGCGGGGAAATGTACATGAGTGTGTGCACGAAACGGGTGCGTGCATGGCGGCGGCGCTAGTGCCCGCACGCATGCACTAGCGCTAGTGCCTGTGCACATGCACAAGCACAAGCAGGCTGCATGCACCAACGGCAGCACTGGTGGTGGCGCTGCTGCCCCTGTGCATGCGCAAATGGGCCGCTAGCACCCACACGGCAGCACTAGCATGAGCGGGGAGAGTGTGTGCATACGTGCACACACTCGCCAGCCATTCCCGCCAACAGGCCATAGACTGATACTGGGCCACGGCCTGCAGGTTGGGGACCCCTGTTTTAGATGACCTTTTAAATCAGTGTTTCTCAACCTTGACAATTTTAAGGCATGTGGACGTCAACTCCCAGAATTCCACAACCAGCCATGCTGGCTGTGGAATTCTGGGAGTTGACGTCCACATGCCTTAAAATTGTCAAGGTTGAGAAACACTGTTTTAAATGCTTATGGATTTCTTTATTGCAGATTTTTGCTGTGGTGTCACGTCCACCCCTTTTTTTTCAAGTTATTGTTCTGTGAGATGTCTTGGTTATATTTCTCTTTAATTATCTGCGCCACCAAATCTATTGTATATCTGTGAGCTGCACAGCATTGTCACCCCATGATTTGACATAAAGACAGTTTTTGAAGACTTGCCACCAAAGATTTTTCACGTGTTGATCTTCGGTATTTTGTCTGCTTAAAATCTCTGAGCTCAGAAATTTGTACTTGCAAAAGGATTGAAACTCACATTTGCTGAAGATGGATGGATGGATGGATGGAAAGAATAGAGGAAGGAAGGAAGGAAGGAAGGAAGGAAGGAAGGAAGGAAGGGAGGGAGGGAGGGAGGAAGATGTGTATGTATTTCTACAGCACTTCCTGATTCTCAAAGTGCTTTAAAATATTCCCTTTGTACTCTTTGAAGCTGATTAATTTGCAGGATAATAATTTGCCAAAGGCTGCTTGCTGAGAAATGGATTCAGGAATTTAGATATTTGACTCTACGCCTGACAGCTATATTTAACAAGACTGACGGCAGAAGAAGAAAAGAAAGGCGAGGAACAACTTAGATGGACAAGAGACTGTGTCCATTTTGGGGGGGGGGGGAAGCAAGCACTTCTCCATGCAGTCATCCAGAACAAAACTCAACTTCTTGGCATCTTGCTAGTTAAATTTCAGCCAGCTCACCCTTCTCTATTTTATTTCAAAAAGCTTTTTGTAACTTTACACCCATCTATCTGGGAATGAAGGGAGGGGAGAGAGAGAGAGAGAGAGAGAGAGAGATGGGTATGTAAATAGAACAACTGGAGAGCAATCAGTGAGAATTGGGCAGAAAAAAAACAACTTCCCCGGGAAAACAAAATGATTTGTTGAAGCCAAGCATAAATAGATATGTTTCTTTAAGGAGAGGGAAGGAAGCATAAGTAGAATTACCCTGAGATGCTCAGGGGAGGGAATTTAACCCAGTGCTCCCCCCCCAGGTGTGAATAATTCCTCCTCCTTGACTACATTATTCAAATAGAAATGAATAAAAATAAGAGGCTTGCATGTCACATCTCACATATCTATCCTTTCTCTTTCGTCTTTTGGAGTTCCACTACAGCGCTGCCAGCCCAGAAGCGAGGAGTTAAATTTCAGCCAGCCAGCAAAGCAGGAGGTGAGCTCCTTGCTCTGCCAGTAAGCTGCCTGCAGCCCCTTTTATTCCCCCCCCTCCAACACACACACACACACACACTGAAACATGTAGTTTATGGTGTCACTCCTCCAGAACATCAGACCGGCGTTTAGCAGACGAGATGTGAGCTGGATGCAAAGATGCTTCTTCACCCAACACCTCCTGTGGGCAGGACGTAAATATACCTGCTGGCTGAGTCTGTCTGAGATCCTTCCCCCCCCCCCTCCTGCCCTTTGGCTCTCCAACAACTCCAACCCAGAGAGGCAAGAGCAGACCAAAAGCAGGGACACACACACACCCGTGAAAAGACCCCAGCCGTTTCTCACGATTGCTTCCAGCTTTGGTGGAAGTTTTATTGTCGAGAGGGTTGACGCTGGTTTGAAAACCTGGTGGAAGCTGGCGATGTTTGCTTCCATCTGGTACGCCAAGAAGCTGGGACGCCGGTTTGTCCACAATGCCAGGAAAGCAAAGGCTGAGAAGGTACGTTGTGGGGTTTTTTTTTGGTGTGTGTGTGTGTGTGTGTGTGTGTGTGTGTGTGTGTGTGTGTGTGTGTGAGAGAGAGAGAGAGAGAGAGAGAGAGAGAGAGAGAGAGAGAGAGAGAGAGATGCTTTTCCTTAATGCCTCTGCAATCTCTCGGTTCTGGTCCAATAATTGGAGTGAGCCCATCTGTACAAGCGTGGTGGGACTCTTTTCGTTGTTCTGTCTCTAGCTCTGCCAGGTTTCACCGCAAAGTCTTGCAAAAGATCCTTTGGGGGTTTTTTTGGGGGGGGGGAAATGACTGAGAATCTACTAGGTCTGAGCTCGTCAACTTGTTGCAGTGGCTGTACTACCGCGGTGGTGGTGGTGGTGGTGGTGGTGGTGGTGGGGCTTAAAATACATCTGGTACTTTTTCAAAAAGGCATATTTGGGGGTCTGAGGAAGGAAGAAGGTTCTTGTAGACCCACCAACCCCGAAATGCCTCAATGCAGTATAAGTCTGGGAAGGCCAGTGTGTGGATGCTGGAAGCCAGCTTTCGCTGTTACTTGTTGCCATCAACCTCATGCTGGCTGGAGGCCGTTCAGTAAACCCTTTTATTTTTTATTTTATTTTTTAAAGGACCGTTAATTAGGCTCACCCGTAAATAAGACACACACACACACACACACACACACACACACACACACACATACCCTGCCTGGGAACTTAAGCATTAATCCCCGTATCTAACATTTGTTCATATTGGATTTTGCAGTGTAGCGTCTTCTTCTTCTTCTTCTTCTTCTTCTTCTTCTTCTTCTTCTTCTTCTTCTTCTTCTTCTTCTTCTTCTTCTTCTTCTTCTTCTTCTTCTTCTTCTTCTTCTTCTTCTTCTCTCTACCTCTTCTTCTTCTTCTTCTTCTTCTTCTTCTTCTTCTTCTTCTTCTTCTTCTTCTTCTTCTTCTTCTTCTTCTTCTTCTTCTTCTTCTTCTTCTTCTTCTCTTCTTCTCCTTCTCCTTCTCCTTCCTTCTTCTTCTTCTTCTTCTTCTTCTTCTTCTTCTTCTTCTTCTTCTTCTTCTTCTTCTTCTTCTTCTTCTTCTTCTTCTTCTTCTTCTTCTTCTTCTTCTTCTTCTTCTTCTTCTTCTTCTTCTTCTTCTTCTTCTTCTTCTTCTTCTTCTTCTTCTTCTTCTTCTTCTTCTTCTTCTTCTTCTTCTTCTTCTTCTTCTTCTTCTTCTTCTTCTTCTTCTTCTCGATGAGCTTCAGTCTGAACGGACCATTTTAAGCAAATCAAGCCACAGTAGAGGCTTTTGCTGGGCGTCTCTGTGTGACAGGAGCAATGCTATTCGCGCTTTCAGAATCGGTCTCCAGAAACCAGGAGATAGAAAAAAAAGGAAGGGGGAAAAAAATAATCATCTCACTATTAGTTTGGAAACAAGGTCTATTCACTCTGCTGCTTAGACTAATGACAACAGTCGATTTCCAGGAGTGTGTCTGTGTATGTGTATGGGGGGGGGGTGTTTGTAAATCATGGTTTTCAAGAACTCCAAGCATTGGCTCAGGAGTCTGGTGGGAAAGGATGGAAATATGGAGCTGTGCAAAGCCCCTATTATTGCCGGAGTCCATCTGCTGCGAGGGTTTTGCTGCCTTCGTTAGAGGAAAAGTAGCAGTGAAGAATTCTTGGTGTTCTCTGAGCTTGGTGGCTTTCTTGCCGACGTTTCATTACCCAACTAAGTAACAGGGTCAGTGTTAGAAGGGAGTGGGGTTTGTTCTCAGGGACCCCACGGTTGAAGGCTGAGCTACCAATATTTTCTTCTTTTGAGGGTCTGCCACAAAAGAGGAAGGGGTCAACTTATTTGCCAAAGTACCCGAAAGCAGGACAAGAAACAACAGATGGAAACTAATCAAGGAGAGAAGCAACCTGGAATTAAGGAGAAACTTCCCGACAGTGAGGGCAATCAAGCAGTGGAACAGCTGGCCTCCAGAAGTTGTAGGTGCTTCATCACTGGAGGTTTTTAAGAAGAGACGGGACAGCCACCTGTCTGAAATGGTATAGGGTCTCCTGCTTGAGCAGGGGGCTGGATTAGGAGACCTTCAAGGTCCCTTCCGGCTCTAGTGTGATTGAATTAGTCAGCTGCTTTAGTTTGTTGGTCTCCTTTTGGATTTGTGTAATTGACCTGGTCTACAGTTACTTACACCTCCCGCTGCCTTCTACAAGCCTCACTGGACATTTTGTAATCAGGCATAGAAGCTGCTAACCGGGATATGGAAAAGGGTTGGGATCTGAGTTTCTGCTATAGAAAGCTGCAAGCAAAATGCCGACCGTCCTCGGCCACAATTTGGGCCCAAACTTTCTGTTGCTAAGCGAGACAGGCGCTCAGTGAGTTTTGCCCCCATTTGTCAACCTTTCTCGCCACCGTTGTTTAGGGAATCACTTGCAGTTGTTAAGGGAACACGGTTGTTAATGTGCATCTGGATCCCCCCCCCTTGATTTTGTCTGTCAGAAGGTTACAACGGGTGATCACATGACACCCCCCCAGGACGCTGCTGCCGTCACAAGTGTGAAAAACGGTCCTAAGTCATGTAACTTCTAACGGTCACTAAATGGACTGTTATTAGTCAAGGACTACCTGTATTCAGTCCAGGGCTTCAGCTGTTTTTCGTTGGCTTCTCTATTTCCATCTCTCCCCCTCCGTCTCCCTCTCACCCTCTCCTCTCACCCTCTCTCTCTCGCCCTCTCTCTCTCACACCCTCTCTCTCTCCCTCTCGCCCTCTCTCCTCTTCCCTCTCCCTCTCTCCCTCTCACCCTCTCCCTCTCTCTCTCCCTCTCTCTCCCTCTCACCCTCTCCCTCTCACCCTCTCTCTCACCCTCTCTCTCCCTCTCACTCTCTCCCTCTCCCTCTCACCCTCTCTCCTCTTCCCTTTCCCTCTCACCCTCTCCCTCTCACCCTCTTTCTCTCGCCATCTCTCTCTCCCTCTCTCTCCCTCTCCCTCTCACCCCCTCCCTCTCTCTCTCCCTCTCTCCCTCTCACCCTCTCCCTCTCACCTCTCCTCTCACCCTCTCTCTCCCTCTCACCCTCTCCCTCTCCCTCTCACCCTCTCTCCTCTTCCCTTTCCCTCTCACCCTCTCCCTCTCACCCTCTCCCTCTCACCCTCTCTCTCTCGCCATCTCTCTCTCCCTCTCTCTCCTTCTCCCTCTCATCCTCTCCCTCTCGCCCTCTCTCCTCCTCCTCCTCCTCCCTCTCCCTCTTCCTCTCATCCTCGCCCTCTCTCTCCCCCCTCTCCCTCCCTCCCCCTCCCTGCCCCCCCCAGTGTTAGTATACTTATTGATCAAATCCTGTTTCCAGGACTTCGGAATAGCTTCCTGTCCCGATCAGATCCAGTATCAAACCAATACACACCAACTTTTGTTTTTATGGGTCCGGAGAAGTTCTTGGCCATCTCAGCGCCCTGCTCCAGCTGGGACAAGCAAGCCCCTTTAATATACTTATTGCAACCCAAGATCATTGTATCCAGCATCCTGTTCCAATTAAAGCCAAAGAGACGCCTTCGTGATTGCTAGAAATATGAGCCACTCAGTGATCCGAGCCATCCGGTCTTCACTGCCCCCTAACCTTAGAAATTTGATTTAGGAATGTCGAAAGGTGATTTATATTAGGTCAAACCATTTCTGCATCACCCCTAGCATTCTTGACCTTGGCAAGCAGCTGCTGGTCAGTTCTTGATGATGCCAGTAATGGCAGGTAATAGAATAACAGAGCTGGGAGGGACCTTGGAGGTCTTCTAGTCCAACCCCCTACTCAGGAAGGAGACCGTGTGGCATTTCAGGCAAATGGTTGTCCAATCTCTTCTTCAAAAGGTCTAGCATTCTTCTGCTGAACTGGGGTGCAACTTTAAATAAAGCCCCTTTCCTTGATGAGAGGGTCCAATCTCTCTCTTTTTTTTTTACTTCAAATAAGCAATACCTTCTCTAAAGAGACTTACGCGTTGTATAAATTCACATGCACTTAGCCCAGGGGTAGGCAACCTTGGCTCTTTTATGACTCGTGGACTTCAACTCCCAGAATTCCTCTGCCAGCTTTGCTGGCTGAGGAATTCTGGGAGTTGAAGTCCACGAGTCATAAAAGAGCCAAGGTTGCCTGCCCCTGGCCTAGCCGGTTGGAGAACCATTTCGTTAAACGGCCCAAAGTTGTACTGCACGTGCAAAATGAAACTGAGAAAAGGAAAGAAATCTGTTCTTCCTTTCCATCCCCATTGCGCATTTTTTTACACACTCTCCAAAGCAATGCCCGTGGATATTAGAGCTTCTATTTGAATATAATGACGCATTGAGTAAAAATGCTGCCCACCCTTGGCATGGAACCATATAATTTTTTTTTTTTTGCCTTACTGCGCCCACATGCAAACGTTATAGGAAGCTGTTTCTATACAAAGTCCCCATTGCAATCTGGTTTTCGTTTGTTGCTCTTCTCTCTTTCTTTTCTAACACGCCTCACCACCACCCCAATTCTGCCCCCCTCCCAGCCAATGTTTCTACGTCACTGGAAAGCTTCGTGACAATGTGCGTGTTTTCAGAGGAATGGGAGGAGTGAAAAGGATGAGATCAAAGAGGATAAAATTGTACCAATTTGACAGGAAGCTCTTTCATCGTGTTGAAGGAAAAGTCTTCATCAGGGTCCAGTCCAAGCTGGGAAAAAAACAACATGGCGACTGCTTTAGAAAGAAGGTTGCAGTTTATTGAAGAGGAGAGTCAGACAGAGAGATGGCTCTGGAAAAGAGAGAGAGAGAGAGTACATGTAGGGAGTTGTTTTTTATACCCTCTGGGGCTCTTGAAGATGTTTCCTGTTCTTGTTTGAGGTTTTGTATTTCCTGTATCATGTACTTTGACCTGAGTCTGAGAATACCCCTTTGGCATCTGTGGGTTACTCCTATTATGTCCTGTCTTAGAGTTTGGATGGGGTATGTAGATTTTAGGTTTCTTTGTCTTCCTAAGCTACTAGCTGGAGGGCTCCAACCTTCCTGAATGGATTATTACATCTGCATTTCTACAGAGCTGGTTTCTGCTTGGGGGAGGGAGACTTGGGGCTATTAAGAAAAACTGGGCATGCTTTTCTGCCTCTTTAAGATCCTTTGAGGAAATATAATATTCTGCCCTTTTAATATTTCCTTCTCTGGGGGGCTGACTTCCCACAGTCAGGTACGAACTCCCCCTCAATGGCAGCACTGCGTCCGATTCACCTGCCCACCAACATTTCACATAAAATACGGAACGCCATCATGCTTATACGAACGATGCGATAGCTCAGAGATTTATAGTTAGCAAATCCAAGGAAAATGAGATTCTTCTTAGTCCTCTCAGCACATTTCTCCGCTTTTAAAAATGTCCTTGGCTTCTGTATTTTTTTTTTTTTCACGTCCTATAAGCAATGGGAGACAAAAAGACTTGGCTTTTGAAATTCAGATCAGATCTGGAATGAAACACCAAAACACCAAGGTAATATATACAAAAATATAGCCAGCAAAGGGTTTTATGTCAGTTTAAAAATGGGGAGATTTATACCAGCGTAAGATCTTGCCACGCCATTCCAAGTCTTCTGGCTTTTTACGTCATTCTTTGGACAGTTGATTGAAAAAAAAAAGAACCTTTTGCGATGTATCCTTGAGGAGATCCCACAAGACAGAAAAGAATATTTATATATTTATATATATACTTGCTCGCTGCAAGTCCGGAAAAGCATTAACTTTTAGAATAAGAGTTCCTCAAATAGTTTTCTATTTTTTTTTATTGAAAATTTTTATAAACATTTTACAATAAAATACCCCCCCTCCCACCCCATAACCCTCCCCCCTCCTTCCCAGAGCTGAATACAGGGTTAAAGAAAGAGAAAAAAAAAACATACAAATTAAAGGAACATCAATCCACTATACATACATCCCAAAAAAATTTAAAGTACTTTAACTCCAATACATAAAAACTACAAATCCAACCATACCCAGTTTAAACTATAAATTATTCAAAAGCTAAATAATACTTCCTAATCCCATATTTAATCTGTACAAAATTTACCCATCTTTTCCACAGCGAAATATATCTCTCTTGTGAATGGTCTTTCAGATAAGCTGAAATTTTTGCCATTTCTGATAAATGAGAAACTTTAAGAAACCATTCTTCTATAGTAGGCAAGGAATCCTTCTTCCAATATTGCCCAATCAGCAACCTTGCCGCCGTAATAAAATTTAACATTAAGGTAATCTCTTTACCATCACAATCTACAATAATACCTAACAAAAATAATTGTGGTGTAAATTTTATCCTTCTATTAAAAATCTTCTGAATGTTCCACCAAATCTTAATCCAAAAAGCCTTTACATTTCTACATGACCACCAAATATGATAGTTTTCTATTTTGTATGATTGGATACGAGAGAACTTCTCTTTCACTAGATCTGAACCTCAGAATTTTGTAATCTGTTTGGTGGGACTGTCGCTTCAGTGGCGTGCCTGCTTTGAACATGAAATGTGAGGTTGCTTTTTTTCTGTACTTTATGTAAGAAAAAAAAAAACCCTTCAGTAATAGCTGTTGGGAAAGGGATGAGATGTGATCCATCACATGGAGATCAAGGTAGCTTCTTGTGTGTCGGTTGGGCTCCATGCATCATATCAGACAAGTATTCCCAGTTTTCTGTGATAAATGTTAGAAAATGTAGGGTAATGCAAAACTAAAAGACCTCTGCATTTAGGAAGCCTGTACTCAGAACTCGAAAACCACAGGATCTTAGAGTTGGCAGGGTCCATTTATGTAAATCATCCAACTTAAAGAATCTCAGACAAATTGACAATTTGTGTGGTCCTTGGTGCTCTCTGATCTTGGTGGTTTTCTTGCAGACGTTTCTTGACCCAACTAGGTGACGTCATCAGTGCTAGAAGCGAGTGCGGTTTGCTCTCAGTGGATTGTCCCGTCATTGCTGGTGGGGATGTTCTTGGTAGTTCCTTACTAAATAATAAAGTTGGAATGGACCTTGGAGATCATCTAGTCCAATCCCTTGCTCAGACAGGAAACCCTATACCATTTCGGACAAATGGCTGTCCAGTCTCTTCTTAAAAACTTCCAGTGTTGGAGCATTCACCATTCTGGAGGCAGGTTGTTCCACTGATTAATTGTTACAACTGTCAGGAAGTTTCTCCTCAGTTCTAGGTTGCTTCTCTCCTTGATGAGTTTCCACCCGTTGCTTCTTGTCCTGCTCTCAAGTGCTTTGGAGAACAGCTTGACTCCCTCTTCTATGTGCCAGCCCCTGAGATATTGGAACTCTGCTATCGTGTCACCCCTAATCCTTCTCTTTGTTAAACTAGACATACCCAGTTCCAGCAACTGTTCCATATATGCTTTAGCCTCCAGTCCCCTAATCATCTTTGTTGCTCTTCTCTGCACTCTTTCTAGAGTCTCAACATGTTTTTTTTTACATCGTGGTGACCAAAACTGGATGCAGTATTCCAGGTGTGGCCTTACCAAGGCATTGTAGAGTGGTATTAATACTTTACGTGATCTTGATTCTATCCCTCTGTTAATGCAGCCCAGCACTGTGTTGTGTTAGCCTCTTTTAAAAAACTTCCAGTGATTTCTGGGGGCAAGCTGTTCCACTGGTTAATTTTTCTCACTGTCAGGAAATGTCTCCTGAGTTCTAGGTTGCTTCTCTCCTTGATTAGTTTCCATCTTTTGCTTCTCGTCCGGCCTTCAGGTGTTTTGGAGAATAGCTTGACTCCCTCTTCTTTGTGGCAGTCCTTTAGATTTTGGAACACTGCTATCATGTCACCCTTAGTCCTTCTTTTCATTTTCAAATGAATTCAATCCTTGTGGCTTGTTCAATGAACTGTAGATAAAAGGAACCTTGGTTTAGGATGATAGGCCATTAGGTTAACTCTGGAGTGATTTGGCTTTAAGCAAAGCTTCAGATTTATTCTCCTGAGAAAAACTGGGGTAACGCATTAGAAAAAGGGCTCCTTAGAGTATAGAAGATTCCTTGGCCTCTGAAATTTCTGTATGCATAAATTTTGAAGCATCATGTACAGTAATAAATGGAATGAAGAATTTCTTATAAATAAAGCACTTATAAAGCATTCTGAACAAGATAGACATTGTACAAGATGACATCTCAGGATTTCTAAGAAATAAGACAGCTAAGAGCATTAAGTGTCACCTTCTAACCTTCTTTCTTCCAAGATAAAATAAAAAAAGGAGTTAATATAATGGTTCAGCACAAATTATAGCTCATTCGTTCCTGTTAATAGCCTTTTCATATACCCTTAATGTGCCGTGCTCTAATATTCGCTTGTGTGGAAAAAGCCTGAAGGCCGTGTTTGCCTTAGAAAACCGAGTTGGCAGGGACCTTGCAGGTATTCTGATCCAACTCTCTGCTCAAGTAGGAAACCCTATACCATTTCAGGCAAATGGCTGTCCAGTCTCTTCTTAAAAACCTCCAGCGATGGAGCACCCACAACTTCTGAAGGCAAGCCATTCCACTGGTTGATTGTTCTCACTGCTGGAAAATTTCTCCTTAGTTCTAGGTTGCTTCTCTTCTTGGTTAGTTTCCATCCGTTGTTTCTTCTCCTGCCTTCAGGTGCTTTGGAGAATAGCTTGACCCAGTGGTGGGATTCAAATATGTGAACAATTGGTTCTCTGTGTGGATGTTGCTTCTGGAAGTCCATTCTGGGCCTGGGCAACAAAAAAATAGCTACCATTTCTGCCGAAGTGGTGTGAACTGGTTGAATCCCACCACTGGTTTGACCCCTTCTTTGTGGCCTGTCGTCCCCTTCTTCTATTGCCCTCCCTCTTTCCCAGCATTAGGCCCTTCTCCAGTGAGTCCTTCCTTCTAAATTAAGTGGCCAAAGTATTTGAGTTTCAACTTCAGGATCTGGCCTTCTAAAGAGCAGTCGGGGTTGATCTCTTCTAGGACTGACCAGTTTGAACGCCTTGCAGTCCAGGGGACTCGCAGAAGTCTTCTCCAGCACCATAGTTCAAAGGCCTCCATTCTTTGGTGCTCAGCCTTTCTTATGGTCCAACTTTCACAGCCATACATTGCAACTGGGAAAACCATGGCCTGGACTATACGCACTTTTGTTGGCAGGGTGATGTCTCTGTTTTTTAGTATGCTGTCCAGATTTGCCATAGCTTTCCTCCCCAGGAGCAAGCGTCTTTTAATTTCTTGGCTGCAGTCCCCTTCTGAGGTGATCTTGGAGCCCAGAAAAATAAAATCTGTCACTACCTCCTTCATACAACTAGACACACACTTTTCCTGCAACAGTTCTTCATGTGGTTTAGCCTCCAGCCCCTTAATCATCATTGTTGCTCTTCTCTGCACCCTTTCTAGAGTCTCAACATTTATTTCTTTTTTTTATATTGTGGTGACCAAAAACTGGATGCAGTATTCCAAATGTGGCCTTTCCAAGGTATTATAAAATGGTGCTAACACTTCATGTGATCTTGATTCCATCTCTCTATTAATTCATCTAGAACTGTGTTGGCTTTTTTGGTAGCTGCAGCATACTGCTGGCTCATATTTAAGCGGTTGTCCACTAGGACTCTGAGATCTCTCTCACAGTTATTACCAGGATAGTTTGGGAATATCAGGCTGAGAAGGATGTCCTAGAGCAGGGGTAGGCAACCATAGCTCTTTTATGACTCGTGGACTTCAACTCCCAGAATTCCTGAGCCAGCCATGCTGAGGGGAGAGGGAGAGGTTTCCAAGCTGAGCCATGCTGGCTCAGGAATTCTGGGAGTTGAAGTCCATGAGTCATAAAAGGGCCAAGGTTGCCTACCCCTGTCCTAGAGGAATAGCTGCCAAAATGATATTGGACATTGGAGATTAATCATGAAAGAGAAACTGTGGAGAGACAGGATACCTGCGGCATAGGGAAGAGAGCCAAATTTATAGTTATAGTACGGATAGGCGGAATTGGCTAATATACCATTATTTTGAAGTTTTTATGATCCATTATGGCTAGTGAAACTGGTCATGAGTCAGCAGTTTGCAGTGACATAAAAGGCACAAGCCATTTTAAAATATATTAAGAGCCTTCATCTTATCTCATTAAGGTAAAGCCATATCTTGCGTCCTATCACAACTTTTAGGCTTGATTGCCCCATGCTTCATTCACACACTTGCTGAATGGTGGTCCCAATGCCGAGATAGGTTTTGAAGCAGGATGCTGATAAATCACAAGGCTAATCACAAGGCAATTTCAAGGGTTGGGACATTCAAGATAAGACCTGGCTTTAAAAAAGACAATTTGTATAGTGAAAGGCAGCTGAAGAGCAAGCATTTTATCTCAAAGGAACTTAAAGGACAGATGTACCGAGAGTTTTAAAATACTCAGAAAGAAAGTGGGTGCTATTTTTTTCCTCTCTCTCTAAAAATTATAATACTGTACGGACATTTTTATTCGAAGTGGAAGTGGCAAAGCTTCAACCTGACCCATTAGGTTATAAGATGGGCAGGGAACCGGGAAAGAAATTATCCTGTCCATCAAAAAATCTAAAACATCAATCAAAAAGTCAGCCCTAACATGCTTTTGACGACTGCTTGAGGAGTGGCTATGGAAACATTTCAATTGGTTACCTGCTAATTTTATCCCAGGAAGATAAAATCTAGATTTGAGAAGATAAAATTCTAGAATAGTCTGCAAGGTAGAATTCTGGAGGGGAACATTCCAGAAGGATCCAGAATATAGAATTCTAGAAGAAACCAGAAGATAGAACTCTGGAGAACTCTAGAAGGTGGGGGGGGGGTTTTCTAGAAGACAGAACTCTAAAGGCTCCAGAGGATATGATTCTAAAAATCTCTAGGAAACAGAATTCTGGAAAGACTCTAGAAGATGGGCATCTAAAAGAGGGTTTCTAGAATCTAGAAAAATGACGCATGCACAACTGCATACATGCATAACTGACAGCATTATGTGAGTTAAATCCTTATAGGACTTCACCATTCAAGACTGCTATTACAAAACTGCTTGGCTGTTTGAATACAACCCATAGTAAGACTGCTTCATATAGAAAAGAAACGTGTTGTCTGGGAAACATATTCCACTTAAAACTTTCTGTTATTTTTTTTCCATTACAATGGGCTGCAGAAATCCAGATGACCACTAGATGTCAGGCATGAGTTAGCTTTCTGTATCTCTTTGCTGCCATCTACTGGTTGCTCTGCATGAAAAAAGTTAGTTTTAGCATTTAACAGGGTTGTTATCAGCACATTTTTAAAAGTCATTCCTTTCAATCACTTTTCTGGCAATAGATCTATGATCACAAGTCCGCTTAAACCTGCAAACAAATATCTCTCTGGAGTATGATTCAGTGGCTTCCGGAGAGAGGGAGAGAGGGAGGGAGGGAGAGAAGCACAAACACATAGGCCCAGCACACACGGAGAGCCCGAGAAAATTTTTGTGTGTGTATTCCCCTTCCTCCCACATCTTTAATTTGCAGTATAAGTATCAATTATTTCAATTCTATTTGAAGCCAATTTTCACAGCACATTGCTAATGCAACCATTTCTCCACTTTTACATCAAGTATGGAAATGCAGACTAGAAAGACAGGAGAGAAGAATGTGCAAACAATTAAAAAGAAAATACGGAATTTGCCATTCCTGGTCTTACCTGGAAATGCCTGGAACATAATGGGTGGGGGGGAGGGAGAGAGAGAGGAAAGGGGTATTTTGTATACACAGCAGATCATCCACTGCTGAGTTGTAAGTCTTGTGGACTTATTCCCTGGGTTGCACCATGCAGTAACAACAGGGAGATCAGCCAGCGATTAGAAGCTGCTTCCACATAATTGGGATGCACCATCACAGGGATGCTATACCTATTTTCTAGAATGCAGAAAGCTACAGTGTATGCCAGGGGTCTTCAAACATGGCCCCTTTATGACTTGTGAACTTCAACTCCCAGAATTCCTCAGCCAGCATGAGGGACCTAAGGCACCTTCATGACTTGTGGACTTCAACTCCCAGAGTTCCTCAGCCAGCATGGAGGAACTAAAGCCCCTTCATGACCGGTGGACTTCAACTCCCAGAATCCCTGAGCCAGCATGGGGGAATTATGGCCCCTTCATGACTTGTGGACTTCAACTCCCAGAATTCCTGAGCCAGCATGCCTGGCTGAGGAATTCTGGGAGTTGAAGTCCACAAGTCATAAAAGGGCCAAGTTTGAAGACCCCTGGTGTATGCAATGCTTACATGTAGAGATGCAACAGATTTTATATTGTCTGCCACTAAAGCTGCTAAATGAGGTGGCTGGTTTCCTATTACTCGAACTGTGGAAGCAGAGTATTAAGAAATTTTAATTCAAATTTCTCCATTGAGCAGGGGACTCAACATGATCGTTTCCAGCTCTAGGTTTCTCACTTAGCCGTGTTCCAATATCTAAGGGGCTGCCACAAAGAAGCAGGTAGATTCTAGAAAGAGTACAGAGAACAGCAACAAACATGATTAGGGAACTGGAGGCTAAAACATATAAGGAACGATTGCTGGAATTGAGTGTCTCTAGTTTAATATAATAATAATAATAATAATAATAATAATAATAATAATAATAATAATAATAATAATAATAATCCCCCAGTGAGGCACTACCTTGACGTGGTTGTGGGGCTTGTGTACTCTGAGGAAGATGAGAGCTATGCCAGAGGTTCAACCATACTGGACAGGTCTCATCAGAGGAGTCAGACAAAGAGTGTCTCTCCCATAAAAAATATGGTGAGACGTAAATTTCAGAATGCCATACCGGCTCGGATGTCGCCCGGGTTAACAAGGTCCGCACTAGATATTGGAGTTCCTGGATATCTGGTGAAAAATGGGTTACAGGACTCAGGACTGTTGGCTGAGCAACCAGGGCCAGCAGCTGCAGAACTACTGGAAGAAAAGATGTTTACCCGTCGTCCATATCTGCCTATCCCAGGTCCTGGGTAAGGACTCAATAGGTAGACAAAATGCCAAATCCAGTCTGAACATCTGGCTGACTGTGCGATGATCGATAATAATAATAATAGTAACTGAAGAAGATAACAAAATACAAAGACCTACAAATAGAAATAGAAAGACTATGGCAAAAGCAAGCAAGGGTAGTACCAATAGTCAAAGGCTCCTTGGGTGCAATCCCAAAACAACTGGAGCACCACTTGAACACCATTGGCATTGACAAATTCGCTATTAGTCAATTGCAAAAGGCGGCCTTACTAGGAACTGCTTCCATCCTGCAACGATATCTGTAATACCATCAAACATCCACATCTGCCTATCCCAGGTCCTGGGTAAGGACTCGATAGGTAGACAAAATGCCAAATCCAGTCTGAACATCTGGCTGACTCTGCGATGATCCATAATAGTAGTATAATAATAATAATAATAATAATAATAATAATAATAATAATAATAATAATAATAATATAAATCCAATCAGAAACATTTCTACCAATCCATCAATGGAGAAACTGCAAGGAATCAGTCAGTACCTGACAAGGAAGAAAAAGTGCAGTTCTGGAAGCAGATATGGGTAACCCAAAGAAATACAACAAGGATGCGGCTTGGTTAAAAGAGGTGGATGCAAATAAAACAGAAGTTGAAATGAAAGAACTAGTAATAACAACAAAAATGGTAGAAAAAAGAGCAAAGAAAATCAAAAATTGGTCAGCACCAGGTGAAGATGAACTGCATGGGTTTTGGTTGAAACATCTAACTGTTATACACCCACTCATTGCCAAGCAGTTCAACAATATACTACAAGGAGGAGAAATTGAAAAGTGGCTAACAACTGGGAAAACCTACCTAATAATGAAAAATCCAGCAAAAGGGGCAACACCAGGTAACTACAGGCCAATTACCTGCTTACCAACCACTTTCAAATTACTAACTGGTGTAGTAGCTGATGCAGTACAACAGCATCTAGTTGAAAACAATCTCTTTCCACCTGAGCAGAAAGGAAACCGCCCCAATAGCAGAGGAACAAAAGATCAACTCCTAATAGACAAAATGATCTTGGAAAACTGCAAGAGAAGGAAGACCAACCTGAATGTGGCATGGATTGACTACAAAAAGGCATTTGACTCTCTGCCACATGATTGGATAATAAAGTGCCTAGAAATAACAGGAGTCAGTAGAAACATCAGAAAATTTGTGCAAAGATCGATGGCACAATGGAAGACACAGTTGCAGATCAATGGTGAAAAGCTGGGAGAGGTTAATATCAAGAGAGGAATATTTCAAGGAGATTCATTATCACCATTACTATTTGTTATTGCACTGTTTCCTCTGTCAACAATACTGAATAACTCAGGACATGGCGATCAAACATCAAAAACATCTCCCAGACTATCCCACCTCCTTTATATGGATTTTCTGAAGCTGTATGGAAAAACATCATCTGGAATAGAATCGCTGCTCAACACTGTCCGTATATATAGCCAAGATATTGTAATGGAGTTTGGCTTGGACAAATGTGCCACACTTACTATCAAACAAGGAAAAATAATGAAAAATGAAGGAATCAAGATGCCCCACAAAAATAACATTAAGAGTCTGGATGAGGAAGAGTACTACAAATACTTGGGTATCCTTCAAGCTGACAACATCAAGCACACTGAAGTCAAGAAAAGATTAGAGGTGAATACATCAAGAGAGTGAAGAAGATCTTAAAATCCAAACTCAATGGAGGAAATACCATAAAGGCAATCAACACCTGGGCAATCCCAGTAATTAGGTACACAGCTGGAATAGTGGACTGGACTCAAGCAGAACTAAAAGCAATGGATAGGCAGACCAGAAAAATAATGACAATGAATCATGCCCTTCATCCACGCAGTGACATTGATCGACTTTATCTACCAAGGCAAATAGGTGGGCGTGGAATGCTACAAGTACATCAGATGGTTGAAGAAGAAAAAATGGCTTTGGAAGAATATCTGAAGAACAATGATGAAGATGCACTGAAATTAGTATATCAGGAAGGCTTACTAACTACTGGAGAGACCAAACTGGCCTACAAGAAAGACCAAATGACGAACAGAATAGAGGCATGGGAAGACAAAGCACTACATGGCCAATACATGAAAAAAATAGCTGGGAAAGCAGAAAATAATAAAACCTGGCAATGGCTAAGAGCAGGAAAATTGAAGAAAGAGACCGAGGGACTAATTCTGGCTGCACAAGACCAAGCCTTAAGGACAAATGCATACAAAGTCAAAATTGAGAAGACAGCAACAGACAGTAAGTGCCTCCTATGCAAAGAAGCTGAAGAAACAGTGGACCACTTGGTAAGCTGTTGCAAGAAGATTGCACAGACTGATTACAAGCAGCGGCATGACAAAGTAGCAACAATGGTGCATTGGAAGATCTGCAAAAAATATCATTTGCCTGTAAGCAAAAACTGGTGGATCATAAAATAGAGAAAGTCATAGAAAATGATAAAATTAAACTGCTCTGGGACTTCAGAATTCAAACAGACAAGCACCTGCAACATAAAACCCCAGACTTAACAATTGTCGATAAGAAAGACAAAAAAGTCTGGATAGTGGACGTGGCAGTGCCTGGAGACAGCAGAATAGACGAGAAAGAACTGGAGAAGATAACAAAATACAAAGACTTACAAATAGAAATAGAAAGACTGTGGCAAAAAGCAAGCAAGGGTAGTACCAATAGTAATAGGCTCCTTGGGTGCAATCCCAAAACAACTGGAGCACCACTTGAACACCATTGGCATTGACAAATTCGCTATTAGTCAATTGCAAAAGGCGGCCTTACTAGGAACTGCTTTCATCCTGCGACGATATCTGTAATACCATCAAACATCCACATCTGCCTATCCCAGGTCCTGGGTAAGGACTCGATAGGTAGACAAAATGCCAAATCCAGTCTGAACATCTGGCTGACTGTGCGATGATCGATAATAATAATAAAGTTGGAAGGGATCTTGGAGGTCATCTAGTCCAACCCCCATTTCAGACAAATGGCTGTCCAGTCTCTTCTTAAAAACTTCCATTGTTGGAGCATCCACCACTTCTGGAGGCTGGTTGTTCCACTGGTTAATTGTTCTCACTGTCAGGAAATTCCTCCTTAGTTCTAGGTTGCTTCTCACTTTGATTCGTTTTCATCCGTTGCTTCTTGTCCTGTCTTCAGGTGCTTTGGAGAATAGCTTGACTCCCTCTTCTTTGGGGCAGCCCCTTAGATATTGGAACACTGCTATCATATCCCCCCTCGTCCTTCTCTTCATTAAACTAGACCTACCCAATTCCAGCAGCCGTTCCTTATATGTTTTAGTCTCCAGTCCCCTGATCATTATTGTTGCTGTTCTCTGTACTCTCTCTAGGGTCTCAACTCAAGAAGCAATGGTTGGAAACTGACCAAGAAGAGAACCAACCTAGAACTAAGGGGAAATTTCCTGACAGTGAGAACAATTAATCAGTGAAACAACTTGCCTCCAGAAGTTGTGGATGCTCCACCATTGGAGGTTTTAAAGAAGAGATCAGACAACTATTTGTCTGAAATGATATAAGGTTTCCTGCTTGAGTAGGGGGTTGGTCTAGAGGATCTCCAAGTTCCCTTACAACTCTGTGATTATGTTTTAATTGATAAAACTAAACATTGCTGATAGACTATAGATGGAGTGAGTTCAATTCTTGTGGTAAGTCATAGCTTGTTGAAAACCTGATATATTAAATAACCTATGAAAGTAGGATATTGGGTGGTTGTCTCGACTAACAATCAAGCAGTGAGCAATGCCCAAATTAAGGAAGTACCAACTCAGTAAACAGCAGCCTAATCAAAGAAGCACCAAGAATATTCCCACCAATGCTGACAGGGCAAGCCATTTGTATATAAGCAGTGAGCAAACCCCACTCCCTTATAGACTGGTGATGTTACCTAGTTGGGTAATGAAAGGTCAAGAAAACAACCAAGCTCAGAGAGCACCATGTACTGTTCCCCTTCTAGTGAAGACTTTTTTTTAAAAAAAAAAATTCTATGTTCTGATGATCTGGGTGAATGTGGGTTTCGATAATGGAGGACCTATTGGCAATTGTTATCAATCGGAGTTGTAGCTGTTAAAGCAGACATGTCAAATACAAGGCCCGGGGGCCGGATGCGGCCCGCGAAGTGGTTTCATGTGGCCCGCGAAGCCATCCTGGAAACAGTGAGGGAACGGCCCCCTCTGCCTTGGCCTTGGCCCAGGCCAGCCGGGAGCCAATGTACAATTTTGTGGTGGCCATCTACGCGGAAACACATTCAGTCTTAGCTCCATAACACCAACCCCCCCCCCCGGCATGGCCTGAGAGGAATAGTGAGGCTCCTCCAGTGGACCATGCCTTGACACTTGCCCTGGTCCCACCCCCTTCTGCCAGGGACCCTCAGATCTGTCCCATTCCTGCCCAGGACCCCACAGGGACCCTTGACGTGAATGATGTAGAGCTGGCCACACCCACCCAGTAGGCCACACCCACTCCATCCACGCCCACCCCGTAGGCCGCACCCACCCTGGCCACACCCACCCGGCCCCCTGAGGGCAATCGCAATGCTGATGCGGCCCTCAATGAAATTGAGTTTGACACCCCTGTGTTTAAAGCATCAGGAAAAAACTTTAAGAATAGCAAGGTGTTTTTGTTTTACCATGCAGAGACAGGATTCCTTCCTCGCTAATTATTTCTCTCCTTTCAGGAGTTAATCTTCCTTAGGAAGTTATATAAACCATCACTTTGGGCTGCTGTTTCTTGCAATGAATAATGAAAGCATCCTCATGATATAGAGCTCGTTAAGGTCATCTTGTCAGTTCTGATTGCTAAATTCCCGGCTGACTTCGGTGTCATAATCTATAGCCAACAGCACAGTCCCAAGAAGCTATTCAGCTCTCCTTCTGTGTCTTGATGGCTTTTAAATTAGGCTTTCATGGAGCTCAACATCTCTACCGATGGTAATCCGTTCACAGTCAAAATTCATTTTCGCCAAAGATTTGGGATTTTAGAGCTTCTAGGTTTTTGAGGTCCGGCTACGAAGTTCCTGCTAGAGAAATCCAAGTTCTCCAGGTACGAAGAATCAATTCCTAGGAATTTCTGTGTTTGTGTCTGGTGTTAAGTTCCTCTAGCCATGATTGTTCCTATAATTATCCCCAATAAGCAGTTCCTGGTCCTTTTATCTTGTAATATCAGAGGAATCAGCAAAGTAACTTCCCTGTGGGGTCCTGGGTGTTCTCTGAGCTCGGTGGTTTTCTTGCAGACATTTCATTACCCATCTAAGTAGCATCATCAGAGGTGCTGGTGTAATAAGGTTACCTAGTTGGATAATGTCTGCAAAGAAACAACCAGGTGCAGAGAGCACCAAAAACCTCACAGTCCTCCTCCTCCTCCTCCCCTCCCTCCTTCTCTTCCTTTCCACACACCCTACTCCCTTCTAACACTGATGATGTTCCCTAGTTGGGGAATGAAACGTCTGCAAGAAAACCACCAGATTCAGAGAGCATTAAGGACCCCACAATCCTTTCTCTCCTCCTCCTTCTTCTCCAACGCTCCAGACACCCCACTCCTCTGTAGCACTGTTGATGTTCTCTAGTTTGGTGATGAAACATCTGCAGGAAAACCACCAGATTCAGAGAGCATTAAGGACCCCACAATCCTTCTCCTCCTTCTTCTTCTCCAACACTCCAGAGACTTAGCGAACCAGATGTAACCATGGGTAGCACGGTTCTCCCCAGCAACCTCATTTTAAAAAAAATTGCTCACAGTTTAAACAAAGCAAAACAGCAGAAAAAAAAGAGAGAACATGACATTTGGAAAACATCTTCCACACCAGTGGATACATTGATTGCAAGTTTGGGAGTTCTCGCTGTGAATGGAATGGAGTTGGTTTGGATCCCTTATTAATGTTGTATAGTCAGTTTTATTACCACTGAGCAGGACATCCTGGGTTTTCTTTTTTTTTTTTAAAAAAAAAGATGTTGCTTGCTGTTTTCTGTTCTGAACCTTTTAGATGTTTATTTAGAAAGTTTATATGACCGCCCATATAAACAGAAATAAAACCCCAAATACAAAACTCAATCTGGAGACAAGAATCAGACCAAACCACTTGCTGGATTCCATATCACCCTGGAGTTCCTGCTGGCAAAATTATGGTTTTGGGGGCCTTTCAAAAGAGCGTCAAGGTGGGGACCAATCTTATTTCTGCAGGGATGATGTTCCACAGGAGGGAGCCACAACGGAGAAGACCCATCTTCATAGTCTCACTAGATCAGGGGTCTTCAAACTTGGCCCTTTTATGACTTGTGGACTTCAACTCCCAGAATTCCTCAGCCAGGCACGCTGACTGAGGAATTCTGGGAGTTGAAGTCCACACCTCTTAAAATGACCGAGGTTGAGAAATACCAGTTTAGCTCCTTCTGAGTTAGCATTATTTCCCCCTCACATTATGTCAGGGAAATAATGCTAACTCAGAAAGACCTAAACCGGTGTTTCTCAACCTTGGCCCTTTTATGACTTGTAGACTTCAACTCCCAGAATTCCTCAGCTAGACACACTGGCTGAGGAATTTTGGGAGTTGAAGTCCACACCTCTTAAAATGGCCGAGGTTGAGTTAGCATTATTTTCCCCTCACATTATGTCAGGGGTCTTCAAACCTGGCCCTTTTATGACTTGTGGACCTCAACTCCCAGAATTCCTCAGCCAGGCATGCTGACTGAGGAATTCTGGGAGTTGAAGTCCACAAGTCATGAAGGGGCCAAGTTTGAAGACCCCTGAACTAGATGGACCTCCTTCAAAGAGAGGACTTATATACATACCCTGCCTCCCTGCTCTGGTGGGTTGGGCAAATGTATCTGGAAAAAGACAGCCCTTCCAATAACCTGACCCTCAAGCCATGTAGGGCTTTAAAGGTGACAACTAAAATCTTGAAATAGATCCAGAAGCAAATTGACAACCAAGGCAGCTTCTTCGAGAGAGGGAAATGTTTAGCAATCAAACAATCCTTATATCTTCTTAATTATGGATAGGGAACATGGTACCATCTAGGTCAGTGGTGGCAAACCTATGGCACGTGTGCCAGAAGCGGCGCTCAGAGCCTTCTCTGTTGACAAGAGAACTAGCAAGCTCGAGTAGAGGTGGTAGAGCAGAGGTCACCAACCATTGTCGATTGGTGGACTGGAAGAAAAGGGAGGGGGAAGCATTTTACATGCGCCCAGGCGCGTACGGGGCCGCGAGCACGCACGCGCTGCAAATGGGGTGGGGCTAGTGCCTGCGTGATACTCACTAGCCCTGCCCCGTTCTTGTGAGATGCAGCGCCTTGTATCTGCACCCCACGGTGTGGTGGCAGCCGTTTTTGCGCCTTGCAGCACGGTGGCCCATTTTTGTGCCCCCAGTTTTTGTGTGCGAGAGGTAGCACTCAGAGGCGCCTCCTTGCCCCCCCAAGAATACCACAATGCTGATGCGGCCCTGGCACTTTGCAATAAATAAGTGGGTTTTGGGTTGCAGTTTGGGCACTCAGTCTCTAAAAGGTTCGCCATCACTGATCTAGGTGCTATTGAACCATGCCTTTCAGCATCCCACAACCATGCTGCTTGCTGGGGCTGCTGGGCATTGTGGTTTGACAGCATCTGGGGAGAGACTGTACCTTCATCTCCCCTTTCTAAATTCTCTAACTGGCTGTGTTTAAATATATAAGATAAGAGTTCCTCTTTGCATTTATGCTCTCCTTCGGCTGCATCTGCAGTACTACTTAGGAATGCATTTAATTAAGAAATTGCTCAGTGTTTTTATGGATTTGCCCACAACCCTGCAAACAAACACGCATTTTCCCTCTCTTTTTTTTCCAGAAATGTATTAAGAAAGTGCTGTGCCCAAAGTGCTTGGCAGAGAATGCTTTTAGATTCAGTACATATATTTAGTTGCTGAGTTGCTGGTGCTTGTCGTATATGCACTGGAAACCACTGATTGTTGCTGTCTGAAACTTGAAATTGAGCATTAGGAAATGGGTCTAGCTAAGCTTCTGTTTTAGATTCTTTGGGGAAGTTTAAGCATGAGAGCAGTGTTCCAATATCTAAGGAGTGGCCACAAAAAAATCAGTCTATTCCCCAAAGAACCTAAAAGGCAGGACAAGAAGCAATGGATGGAAACTAATCAAGGAGAGAAGCAACTTGAAACTAAGGAGAATCTTCCTAACAGTGAAGACAATCAATCAGTGGAACGACTTGCCTCCAGAAGTTGTGGGTGCTCCAACACCAGTAGTGGGATTCAGCCAGTTGGTACCATTTCGGCAAAACTGGTAGCTAATTTTCTGTTGCCCAGAATGGACTTCTGGAAGCAGCATCCACACAGAGAACCAGTTGTTCACATATTTGAATCCCATCATTGTCCAACATTGGAAGTTTTAAAGAAGTTTTAAAGAAGAGACTGGATAACAGTTTGTCTGAAATGGTATAGGGCAGTGGTTCTCAACCTTTTTAATGCCGCGACCCCCAACCGGTTGTAAGTCGAGGACTACTCAACCAGTCGTAAGTCGAGGACTACTCAACTGGTGCAGCACTGTTTGCAGAATGGGACTTTTGGGGGGCTCAGCAGGGCATAGACAGCCTGGACAATTCCTACTGGCTTTTGAAAGCCAATAGAATTAGACTCTATTCAAGAGAGTCTATTCTATTGGCTTTCAAAAGCCAATAGAATAAAAGGGAGTAGCACAGCTAAGGAAAAGGGGAAAAAAATGGTGGACTGCATTGTTTGGCGATCTCCCATGAAATGGTCGTTTGACCCCAAATGGGGTCCCAACTCACAGGTTGAGAACCACTGGTATAGGGTATTCTGCCTGAGCAAGGGGTTGGACTGGAACAGGGCTTTTCAACCAGTGGTACAGGCACCACCTGTGGTACATTGGCATCTGGCAGGTGGTACGCGACCATCCTAGAAAAGTGGTAGTGGGGGAGGGGAATGAGCTGAACCGGTGGCAGCACCGCACAAGCCTGAGTGAGAGACAGCTGGAGCTGCAGGGCTGTCAGGGCTCAGCAGAAGTGCCAGGATCAGTGCTGCTTTCCAGCTGATCGGTGCCTCTTTGGGGCTGACAGGGCTCAGTGGAAATGCCAGGATCAGTGCCAGGCTCCACCTGGAACTTGGCGCTGATCCTGGTGCTTCTACTGAGCCCTGAAGAAGCACCAATCAGCTGGAATGTTGCAGCATCTCCAGGGTCTTATGATTTACATTCCGATGTTTGGCAACTGATTCATATTTATGACGGTCACAGTGTCTCAGGGTCATGTGAAGTGATCAAAACCTGCTGCAACCACCCAGCAGACGGGGGGAATAAAAACCAAACACCCCCCACCCCACCCCTGCTGCCAATCCTCAACAGAAATGCTCACAACAATGAAAACCTCGGACAGGAGGAAGAGTGCCGCCAGGTGGGCAGGCAGGTGTCTCGCACGGCTGTGGCTTGGGGGGCACTTTTTTCAGTGCCATTGTAACTTTGAACAGTCACTAAGCGAACGGTTGTAAGTCGAGGACTACCTGTACTTTATCACTTTTTTCCTTTTTTTGGTCATCAAGTTTTTGACACCTTGCTAGGTGACTGGTGGTACTCGGATGTTGCCATATCCTAAAAGTGGTACAAAAGGCTGAAAAGCCCTGGAGTAGAAGACCTCCGAGATCCTTTCCAACTCTGTTATTCTGTCACTCTGTTTTTTTTTCCATCAAACAATTTTGCATTACAGGTAGTCCTCAACTTACAACAACAGGTTCTCTGTGTGGATCCTGCTTCCAGAAGTCCGTTCTGGGTCTGGACAACAAAAAAAATTAGCTACTGGTTCTGCTGAACTGGTGCGAACCGGCTGAATCCCACCACTGCCTATTCAGGAACACCCATGGCGAGAAGGGGCAGGGTCTAAAAATTCAAGATGGTGACCACATGATCAAAGCTCTGTTCTGGTTGTGACCAGACAACCAAAACACCTTTTTATGTACATCACAATGTATGAGGCTTCAGTGATGCCGTCGTAACTGCCATTTTGGATTTGTGGGTCTTCTCTCCCCTTTGCAGATGCCCCCATCCTATTTATCATATGAATGCTCCTTACCTAGAGATGGGATGCAAGGCTGTAGATTATTGGCAGAAGATAGACATGGTCTCAATCAGTACTGAGGATTCTGTTTCCACAAAATGTCTTTTGGAAGCTGATCAACAAAACATTAACAGCATGATGTGGGGTAGCCCAAAATCATGAGGAATCTGGTGGCATCTTTAAGTCTTTTCACCTTAATGTTCCTAATGTTGAGAAACACTGCCATGTATTAACACAATTGTCTACCTACAATTCCCAGGAGAAAGAAACTGAGAATGACACAATCAGTTGCTTAGAATACTTTCTTTATTGCTGTTTGCCCACAGACAGGAATCTTGCCAGACTAAAACATACTGAACTGTCGGAAAACCCTGCGAAGATTAAGGAGGATCCCTCTTGGGTTTCTTTCTGCATTCCAAGGACTCAAGGCTGATTTGACCTTTTAGCTTCTTGTGAAAAAAAAAACACTTCCCTCCTGCAATTTGGTGCCAAATTCCACCACAACAATATGGCGAACTGATTAAGGTGTTGGACTGGGTAGGAGAAGATTTGTGTTCAAGCCCCTCTTCACCCAAGAAAACTTTCTGGGTGACTTTGAGCTAATCGTTCTCTTTTAGCCCTGAAATCAGATTTCTCTTGTGGGATTAGTAAGAAAAGAGATCTCCATATAAACCAGCTTCTTTTCTAAAAAGAAGCTGCGAAAAAAATGATCACTGGTGATTTTACCCTCCATAATTTGCCTAAACTCTGGGAAGCTGCCCAGAATTAAGGCAATCATCTTAAAGAATTATGGAACTATGTTTTCATCGCTTCTGTATATTCTGTCAGTTGGTGTCACAGGATAAACTTTGGTTTTGCTATTGCACAGAAAGGAGGGAACATTTTGCAAGTTTTATTTTAATCGCACATACAGTAGCATCCCACAATCTTTCCTGCCTCTTCTCTAATGCAGTTTTTCTTCTAACTATCTTTTATATCATCATTTAAAGCTTGTGACTTTTTAAAAAAATAAATCTGAGCTCTGGTCCATGGATAAGCCAAATTCATTTTTTTGAGTGTAAATAAATCAAATTGGGTGGCACTATTAATTCATACTGTTTTATGCATATACTTGCATGTGTAGACTATTCAGCAATTTATGCTTGCACCAATAGATGATGATGATGATGATAATGATGATGATGATAATAATAATAATAATAATAATAATAATAATAATAATAATAATAATAATGTTGGAAGGGATCTTGGAGGTCATCTAGTCCAACCCCCCTGCTCAGGCAGGAAACCCACCTATACCATTTCAGACAAATGGCTGTCCAGTCTCTTCTTAAAAATTTTCAGTGTTGGAGCATTCACCGCTTCTGGAGGCAGGTTGTTCCACTGGTTAATTGTTCTAACTATCAGGAAATTTATCCTTAGTTCTAGGTTGCTTCTCTCCTTGATTAGTTTCCATCCCTTGCTTCTTGTCCTGCCTTCAGGCGCTTTGGAGAATAGCTTGACTCCCTCTTCTTTGTGGCAGCCCCTGAGATATTGGAACACTGCTATCATGTCCCCCTCATCCTTCTCTTCATTAAACTAGACATACCCAATTCCAGCAATCGTTCCTTATATAGAGATAGATAGATAGATTTCCACATTTGAAGATGAGAGAGAGAGAGAGAGAGAGAGAGAGACAGAGAGACAGAGAGACAGAGAGACAGAGATAGATAGATAGATGATAGATAGATAGATAGATAGATAGATAGATAGATAGATAGATAGATAGATAGATAGATAGATAGATAGATAGATGTATACACACACACACACACACACACACACATACAGAGAGTTTTACAGACAGCCGGTCTGATTGATTGCACCTTTGGCATTTTGACTGCTATACTGCAGTATAGCAGTCAAAATGCCGAAGGTGCAATCAATCAGACCGGCTGTCTGTAAAACTCTCTGTATATACTCCTTTGACTCAGCTGACAAAGAGGGGAGGAGAGCCTGTGGCCTGGTGGTTAATACAACTGCCTAGCAGCTAGACTGCCCAGGTTTGAATCCCATAAAGGGGTGTGGCTAGCTGATGAGGACTAATGAGTCCAAAATAGCTATATTAGTCTCCCACTTAAATCTTTAACTCTTGTCAGCAAAAAAAAAAAAATGTGAATAGATAGATAGATAAATATAGATAGATAGAGTGAGAGAGAGAGAGAGAGAGATACCAACTGTGAACTGTGGTGTCCTTGGTGCATTCTTAGTCGTTTTCTTGCAGATATTACCAATTGGGTAACAATCACCAATGCTAGAAGGGAGTGGGTTTGTGCTGTTTAAATACAGGTGACTTGCCCTATCAGCATCAGCGGGGTGTTCTTGGAGGTTCCTTAATTAGGTTGGTCTAATCAAGCAATAAACAATCCCTCAATCAAGGAACTAACACAAAAAAACCCCCAAAGAGTAAACAACAGCCTAATCAATAAACCACCAAGAACACTCCATGACAGGGCAAACCACTTGTATATAAACATAGAGCAGGCCCCATTCCCTTCTAGCACTGATGATATTACCTAGTTGGGTAATGAAATGTCTGCAAGAAAATAGCCAAGCTCAGAAAGCATCAGGAACCCGACAGATAGACAGACATTTATCCACATTTGATCCAGATACAGTAATGGACAATTCTCCACCTATAAAAAGATCTAGGATCAGTTCTATTTAAGATGTAACTGAAAATGAACACAGAAAAGAATTTAAAAAAAAAAAAACAGCTGAGTTCCCAACAGTCCTTTCCTTGTCCTTCTGAAAAATCTGTGTCAGTCCACAGTGGATCAGCTATAGGGCCATCAACACATATCTATTCATTATATTCATGTCTTCTCTTCAAATTCTCTTAGACAAAAGGATTTCTCACTTCCTTTTTGACGGGATAAAAGGCTTGAGTGTGGAGCTGGACCTACAAATTAATTTGCAGAGAGCATTGTTGGCACTTAAGAAGTGTACACTGGCACACAACAGCACAAATCACTTTGAGAGATTGAGATTTCTGCAGGGTAGGGGTTTAGAAGAAGAAGGATGGGACATGGTTTTATTTTAAGGGTGGATTTAGATTTCTGCTTCCCTAGGCACGTTGTGGCCCAGGGTTGGTCCCAACAAGTAGCAACATCTGGTTGAACTTGTTGGGACTTGGAAATTGAACGGAGTCAGACAACATTGGTGGGAGATCATCAGGAATTCCAGGGCTATGCAGGCAGTCCTCAACTTACAACCACAATGGAGCCCAAAACACATGTTGGTAAGAGAGGATTTGGTTAAGTAGGTTTTGCCCTCTTTTACGACTTTTATCGTCACAGTTCTTAAGTGAATCTCTGCAGTTCTTTAATTACTAACATGGTTGTGAAGTGAATCTGGTTTCCCCATTGGCTTTGCTTGTCAGAAGGTCACACAAGGGGATCACGTCACTCCGGAACACGGCAACCGTCATAAATAGGAGTCCGTTGACAAGGGTCTGAAAAACAGTCACTCAGTGAACTGTTGTAAGGCAAGGACTACCTGTAGTCTAGATTGGACAGCCAGAAAACATCTGAAAGAAAGCAATGGTAAAACATTTATCTAGTGCAGGGGTAGGCAACCTTGGCTCTTTTATGACTCATGGACTTCAACTCCCAGAATTCCTGAGCCAGCCATGCTGAGGGGAAAGGGAGAGGTTTCCAAGCTGAGCCATGCTGGCTCAAGAATTCTGGGAGTTGAAGTCCACAAGTCATGAAGGGGGCCAAAGTTTCCCTCATGCTGGCTGAGGAATTCTGGGAGTTGAAGTCCACAAGTCATGAAGGGGCCAAAGTTTTTCCCATGCTGGCTCAGGAATTTGGGGAGTTGAATTCTACAAGTCATAAAAGAGCCAAGGTTGCTTACCCCTGCTCTAGTGTTTTCAAGAAAACAATATAAACATAGATGTATAAAACTGGAAGGGACTTTGGGGGTCTTCTAGTCCAACCCCATTCCCAAAGCAAGTGTCCTTATACCATCCTGGACAAATGGTTGTCCAATCTCTTCTTGAAAACATCCAGTGATGGAGCACCCACAACTCCAGGAAGCAAACTATTCCATTAATTAATTGTTCTCACTGTCAGGAGGTTTCTCCTTAGTTCTAGGTTACTTCTTTCCTTGATTAGTTTCCATCCGTTACTTCTTGTCCTGCCTTCAGGTTCTTTGGAGAATAGCTTGATTCCCTCTTCTTTGTGGCAGCCTCTGAGATATTGGAACACTGCTATCATGTCCCCCCTCGTCCTTCTCTTCATTAATCTAGACATACTCAATTCCAGCAACCATTCCTTACATGCTTTAGCCTCCAGTCCTCTAATCATCTTTGTTGCTCTTCTCTGTACTCTTTCTAGAGCAGGAGTCTATAAATTTGGCCCTTTATGACTCAGGAATTCTGGGAATTGAAGTCCACAAGTCATAAAAGGGACCAAGTTTGAAGACCCCTGTTCTAGACACTCAACATCTTTTTTACCTCGTGGCAACATCTCTTTACATCTCTTTCAAATCCACACATCTTAAAACCACCAAGGTTGACAAATACTAGAGTAGACAATTAGGATTGTCCCTGGCTTTGCTCAAAATAAAATTCAAGTAAGGCCTAAGGGAAAAACCCATATCTTTGGTGGCCCCATCATGGTCCTCAATTGCTCCTTTTTTGTCAAAGGAGATTTCCTTGCAGTTCTTGCTGTTGCTGTTACAGAGGATGCAATTAAGTCTTTAGCCATTAAGAATGAGATTTAATTCCAACGGAGCACCTTTAGCTTTGTCACATTTAGAAATTAAATATTTAGTTGTGTATTAAATTAGACATGTTGTGCCATCATTGGGGAGCGGCTGTTCGTTTTTCTGCTGCATAAATGTTTTACAAGCCTCTGCTTTGCTTCTGGTAAATTAATAATGAAGGTTTTGGGCTCGTAATTGATTATTAGAGTTTAAGGGGAAAAAATTAATTTAGGGGGACTGAGTCAATGTGCAGAGAGGGGGCAGTTTCAATTTGTTGTGGACAAGAAGGCGGTCACTTATCAATTAATTGGAACGGCGGTGGATAAATTAAAAACAGAGGCAATTTTGTCTACATCTTGAGGCTGCCTGTCACATTCATATTTGCAATAACAGGTGGCTACTTTTTTCCCCACATGCTGTCATGGTTCCGACAGATGAAACTCTTCAAAAGAATTTCGAGGCATTGTTTACCTTAAAGAATCTTTTATTTGAGAAACAAAATATCAGCACTACATAGTTGAAGCCAAGAACTGAATTCCCCTCCCCTGGCACAAAGTAGCAAAGCCCAATTCCCTCTTCCAATTAACAGTCATAAATCACACTCCCCAATTAACTTGAACCATGGCCTCCCTTCCCAGTGCTCCTGACCACCAAATTTCTATCAACTCTGGACCTAATATCCTTGGGTTCCCACTGCTGAGTTATTATTGTTATGACTAGCTGGCCTCTCATCCACATTCCCCCTCCCAGCATCAACTAATTCTAAAAGCAATAGAGAAAATGGCTGCATTTCCATCTGTTGTCAAAGCAAGAACATCCGATGTTAGCAGCATTGACACATGCACTTTTGCACTCCTAACCCGGACCCAAAGTTGCTATAAGGTAGGCTGCCTGGGCTGTGGGATGCATTAACAGAGGGATAGAATCAAGATAACATGAAGTATTAATACCACTTTACAATGCCTTGGTAAGGCCACACTTGGAATACTGCATCCAGTTTTGGTCACCATGATATAAAAAAGGTGTTGAGACTCTAGAAAGAGTACAGAGAAATGCAACAAAGATGATTAGGGGCCTAGAAGCTAAAACATATAAGGAACGGCTGCTGGAATTGGGTATGTCTAGTTTAATGAAGAGAAGGACGAGGGGAGGACATGATAGCAGTGTTCCAATATCTCAGGGGCTACCACAAAGAAGAGGGAGTCAAGATATTTTCCAAAGCGCCTGAAGGCAGGACAAGAAGCAACAGGTGAAAACTAATCAAGGAGAGAAGCAACCTAGAACTAAGGAGAAACTTCCTGACAGTTAGACCAATTAACCAATGGAACAACCTGCCTCCAGAAGCGGGGAATGCTCCAATACAGGAAGTTTTTAAGAAGAGACTGGACAGCCATTTGTCCAAAATGGTGTAGGGTTTCCTGCCTGAGCAGGGGGTTGGACTTGATGACCTCCAAGGCCCCTTCCATTTATTATTATTATTATTATTATTATTATTATTATTATTATTATTATGGATCATCGCACAGTCAGCCAGATGTTCAGACTGGATTTGGCATTTTGTCTACCTATCGAGTCCTTACCCAGGACCTGGGATAGGCAGATGTGGATGTTTGATGGTATTACAGATATCGTCGCAGGATGGAAGCAGTTCCTAGTAAGGCCGCCTTTTGCAATTGACTAATAGCGAATTTGTCAATGCCAATGGTGTTCAAGTGGTGCTCCAGTTGTTTTGGGATTGCACCCAAGGAGCCTATGACTATTGGTACTACCCTTGCTTGCTTTTGCCACAGTCTTTCTATTTCTATTTGTAGGTCTTTGTATTTTGTTATCTTCTCCAGTTCTTTCTCTTCTATTCTGCTATCTCCAGGCACTGCCACGTCCACTATCCAGACTTTTTTGTCTTTCTTATCGACAATTGTTAAGTCTGGGGTGTTATGTTGCAGGTGCTTGTCTGTTTGAATTCTGAAGTCCCAGAGCAGTTTAATTTTATCATTTTCTATGACTTTCTCTATTTTATGATCCCACCAGTTTTTGCTTACAGGCAAATGATATTTTTTGCAGATCTTCCAATGCACCATTGTTGCTAATTTGTCATGCCGCTGCTTGTGTTATTGTTGTTGTTGTTGTTGTTATTATTGTTATTATTACTATCGATCATCGCACAGTCAGCCAGATGTTCAGACTGGATTTGGCATTTTGTCTACCTATCGAGTCCTTACCCAGGACCTGGGATAGGCAGATGTGGATGTTTGATGGTATTACAGATATCGTCGCAGGATGGAAGCAGTTCCTAATAAGGTCTGCCTTTTGCAATTGACTAATAGCGAATTTGTCAATGCCAATGGTGTTCAAGTGGTGCTCCAGTTGTTTTGGAATTGCACCCAAGGAGCCTATGACTATTGGTACTACCCTTGCTTGCTTTTGCCACAGTCTTTCTATTTCTATTTGTAGGTCTTTGTATTTTGTTATCTTCTCCAGTTCTTTCTCTTCTATTCTGCTATCTCCAGGCACTGCCACGTCCACTATCCAGACTTTTTTGTCTTTCTTATCGACAATTGTTAAGTCTGGGGTGTTATGTTGCAGGTGCTTGTCTGTTTGAATTCTGAAGTCCCAGAGCAGTTTAATTTTATCATTTTCTATGACTTTCTCTATTTTATGATCCCACCAGTTTTTGCTTACAGGCAAATGATATTTTTTGCAGATCTTCCAATGCACCATTGTTGCTACTTTGTCATGCCGCTGCTTGTAATCAGTCTGTGCAATCTTCTTGCAACAGCTTACCAAGTGGTCCACTGTTTCTTCAGCTTCTTTGCATAGGCGGCACTTACTGTCTGTTGCTGTCTTCTCAATTTTGACTTTGTATGCATTTGTCCTTAAGGCTTGGTCTTGTGCAGCCAGAATTAGTCCCTCGGTCTCTTTCTTCAATTTTCCTGCTCTTAGCCATTGCCAGGTTTTATTATTATCTGCTTTCCCAGCTATTTTTTTAATGTATTGGCCATGTAGTGCTTTGTCTTCCCATGCCTCTATTCTGTTCTTCATTTGGTCTTTCTTGTAGGCCAGTTTGGTCTCTCCAGTAGTTAGTAAGCCTTCCTGATATACTAAATTCAGTGCATCTTCATCATGTTCTTCAGATATTCTTCCAAAGCAATTTTTTTTCTTCAACCATCTGAGTATTGTAGATTCCACGCCCACTATTTGCCTTGGTAGATAAAGTCCTATCATTCAACTGCGTGGAGAAGGGCATGATCATTGCATATTTTCTGGATTGCCATCCATTGCTTTAGTTCTGCTTGAGTCCAGTAAACTATTCCAGCTGTTATCTAATGACTGGGATTGCCCAGGTATTGATTGCCTTTATGGTATTTTCTCCATTGAGTTTGGATTTTAAGATCTTCTTCACTCTCTTGATGTATTCACCTCTAATCTTTTTCTTGACTTCAGTGTGCTTGATGTTGTCAGCTGAAGGATACCCAAGTATTTGTAGTACTCTTCCTCATCCAGACTCTTAATGTTATTTTCGTGGGGCATCTTGATTCCTTCAGTTTTCATTATTTTTCCTTGTTTGATAGTAAGTGTGGCACATTTGTCCAAGCCAAACTCCATTACAATATCTTGGCTATATATACGGACAGTGTTGAGCAGCGATTCTATTTCAGATGATGTTTTTCCATACAGCTTCAGATCATCCATGTAAAGGAGGTGGGATAGTCTAGCAGATGTTTTTGATGTTTGATAGCCATGTCCTGAGTTATTCAGTATTGTTGACAGAGGAAACAGTGCAATAACAAATAGTAATGGTGATAATGAATCTCCTTGAAATATTCCTCTCTTGATATTAACCTCTCCCAGCTTCTCACCATTGATCTGCAACTGTGTCTTCCATTGTGCCATCGATCTTTGCACAAATTTTCTGATGTTTCTACTGACTCCTGTTATTTCTAGGCACTTTTATTATCCAATCATGTGGCAGAGAGTCAAATGCCTTTTTGTAGTCAATCCATGCCACATTCAGGTTGGTCTTCCTTCTCTTGCAGTTTTCCAAGATCATTTTGTCTATTAGGAGTTGATCTTTTGTTCCTCTGCTATTGGGGCGGTTTCCTTTCTGCTCAGGTGGAAAGAGATTGTTTTCAACTAGATGCTGTTGTACTGCATCAGCTACTACACCAGTTAGTAATTTGAAAGTTGTTGGTAAGCAGGTAATTGGCCTGTAGTTACCTGGTGTTGCCCCTTTTGCTGGATTTTTCATTATTAGGTAGGTTTTCCCAGTTGTTAGCCACTTTTCAATTTCTCCTCCTTGTAGTATATTGTTGAACTGCTTGGCAATGAGTGGGTGTATAACAGTTAGATGTTTCAACCAAAACCCATGCAGTTCATCTTCACCTGGTGCTGACCAATTTTTGATTTTCTTTGCTCTTTTTTCTACCATTTTTGTTGTTATTACTAGTTCTTTCATTTCAACTTCTGTTTTATTTGCATCCACCTCTTTTAACCAAGCCGCATCCTTGTTGTATTTCTTTGGGTTATCCCATATCTGCTTCCAGAACTGCACTGTTTCTTCCTGGTCAGGTACTGACTGATTCTTTGCAGTTTCTCCATTGATGGATTGGTAGAAACGTTTCTGATTGGATTGAAATTGGAGGTTCTGCCTATAGTTTGCAATGCGAGCTTCATATCTACTGATTTTCCTGGCTATAGCTGTTATTTGTTGCTTTATTATTTCCAGTGCTTCCTTGATCTTCCTTGTTTCTAAGTGGTATTTCTTGATTAGGTATTCTTTGGTCTTCTTGTTCTTCAGCTTCTTTTCTTTCATCTGTTCTAGCTTGCTTGCATGTGAGCTTAACTTGCTGATCTTATTTTCTAGTCTAACCTTCCATTTTTTTTCTGGTGCACTGTTTGTTGTTTTCTTTGTGATTGATCCCAGGTATTCTGTAGATACTGCGCTGTGCGTACATTAGTTGGTGTGTTTCTTGCAGTGAATTGGTGCTTATACTTGATATTGCAGTATTTGTATCTTTTAATGCTTGTGCTAGCTGTTTCTTTGGAACAAGCTCAATGCAGGCAGCCTTATTCTGTTGTTTTTGTGCTGTTCTAGATGCTCAGTTATTCTTTGTTTCAATTCTTTTATTTCTTTAGTTAGAGGGTTTTGTTCTTCCTGAGGAAGAGGTGCCTGGTTTCCAAATGAGAACAGTGTATATCTCTGCTGGATTCCTTCACTGCCAACTCCCCCTGGTTTGCCTCTACATTCTGAATTACTTCTGGTAAGGCTTTGATTTCTTTGCCCTGGGTAAACCTTTGCAGTTCGTCCAATTCTGTTTCTGTGAATATTTTATTTCGTATTATAAATCGGCATTGATCTGCTAGTCTCTGTTCTGTTATTTCTGATTCTGGATGTTGTTCTTTCCAGAACTGGTGCATTTGTTTTAGATATCCTCTTCTTGTTGGACTTGATCTGTAGTAACAGATCATTATTTCTTTGTTTTCCATCACTGTGTATCTGCGACGGCGTAAACACCTTTTTCCAGTAGTTCTGCAGCTGCGGGGCGTGGTTGCTCAGCCAACAGTCCTGAGTCCTGTAACCCATTTTCACCAGATATTCAGGAACTCCAATATCTAGCGCGGACCTTGTTAACCCGGGCGACGTCCGAGCCGGTATGGCATTCTGCAATTTACGTCTCACCATATTTTTTATGGGAGAGACACTCTTTGTCTGACTCCTCTGATGAGACCTGTCCAGTATGGTTGAACCTCTGGCATAGCTCTCATCTTCATCAGAGTACACAATCCCCACAACCACGTCAAGGTAGTGCCTCACTGGGGATATTACTATTATTATTATTATTATTATTATTATTATTATTATTATTATTATTATGGATCATCGCTCAGTCAGCCAGATGTTCAGACTGGATTTGGCATTTTGTCTACCTATCGAGTCCTTACCCAGGACCTGGGATAGGCAGATGTGGATGTTTGATGGCAGATGTGGATGTTTGATGGTATTACAGGTATCGTCGCAGGATGGAAGCAGTTCCTAATAAGTCCGCCTTTTGCAATTGACTAATAGCAAATTTGTCAATGCCAATGGTGTTCAAGTGGTGCTCCAGTTGTTTTGGGATTGCGCCCAAGGAGCCTATGACTATTGGTACTACCCTTGCTTGCTTTTGCCACAGTCTTTCTATTTCTATTTGTAGGTCTTTGTATTTTGTTATCTTCTCCAGTTCTTTCTCTTCTATTCTGCTGTCTCCAGGCACTGCCACGTCCACTATCCAGACTTTTTGTCTTTCTTATCGACAATTGTTAAGTCTGGGGTGTTATGTTGCAGGTGCTTGTCTGTTTGAATTCTGAAGTCCCAGAGCAGTTTAATTTTATCATTTTCTATGACTTTCTCTATTTTATGATCCCACCAGTTTTGCTTACAGGCAAATGATATTTTTTGCAGATCTTCCAATGCACCATTGTTGCTACTTTGTCATGCCGCTGCTTGTAATCAGTTTGTGCAATCTTCTTGCAACAGCTTACCAAGTGGTCCACTGTTTCTTCAGCTTCTTTGCATAGGCGGCACTTACTGTCTGTTGCTGTCTTCTCAATTGTGACTTTGTATGCATTTGTCCTTAAGGCTTGGTCTTGTGCAGCCAGAATTAGTCCCTCGGTCTCTTTCTTTAATTTTCCTGCTCTTAGCCATTGCCAGGTCTTGTTATTATCTGCTTTCCCAGTTATTTTTTTCATGTATTGGCCATGTAGTGCTTTGTCTTCTCATGCCTCTATTCTGTTCTTCATTTGGTCTTTCTTGTAGGCCACTTTGGTCTCTCCAGTAGTTAGTAAACCTTCCTGATATACTAATTTCAGTGCATCTTCATCATTGTTCTTCAGATATTCTTCCAAAGCCATTTTTTCTTCTTCAACCATCTGCTGTACTTGTAGCATTCCACGCCCACCTAGTTGCCTTGGTAGATAAAGTCTATCAATGTCACTGCGTGGATGAAGGGCATGATTCATTGTCATTATTTTTCTGATCTGCCTATCCATTGCTTTTAGTTCTGCTTGAGTCCAGTCCACTATTCCAGCTGTGTACCTAATGACTGGGATTGCCCAGGTGTTGATTGCCTTTATGGTATTTCCTCCATTGAGTTTGGACTTTAAGATCTTCTTCACTCTCTTGATGTATTCACTTCTAATCTTTTTCTTGACGTCAGTGTGCTTGATGTTGTCAGCTTGAAGGATACCCAAGTATTTGTAGTACTCTTCCTCATCCAGACTCTTAATGTTATTTTTGGGGGGCATCTTGATTCCTTCAGTTTTCATTATTTTTCCTTGTTTGATAGTAAGTGTGGCACATTTGTCCAAGCCAAACTCCATTACAATATCTTGGCTATATATACGGACAGTGTTGAGCAGCGATTATATTTCAGATGATGTTTTTCCATACAGCTTCAGATCATCCATGTAAAGGAGGTGGGATAGTCTGGCAGATGTTTTTGATGTTTGATAGCCATGTCCTGAGTGATTCAGTATTGTTGACAGAGGAAACAGTGCAATAACAAATAGTAATGGTGATAATGAATCTCCTTGAAATATTCCTCTCTTGATATTAACCTCTCCCAGCCTCTCACCATTGATCTGCAACTGTGTCTTCCATTGTGCCATCGATCTCTGCCACAAATTTCTGAGGTTTCTACTGACTCCTGTTATTTCTAGGCACTTTATTATCCAATCATGTGGCAGAGAGTCAAATGCCTTTTTGTAGTCAATCCATGCCACATTCAGGTTGGTCTTCCTTCTCTTGCAGTTTTCCAAGATCATTGTGTCTATTAGGAGTTGATCTTTTGGTCCTCTGCTGTTGGGGCGGTTTCCTTTCTGCTCAGGTGGAAAGAGATTGTTTTCAACTAGATGCTGTTGCACTGCATCAGCTACTACACCAGTTAGTAATTTGAAAGTTGTTGGTAAGCAGGTAATAGGCCTGTAGTTACCTGGTGTTGCCCCTTTTGCTGGATTTTTCATTATTAGGTAGGTTTTTCCAGTTGTTAGCCACTTTTCAATTTCTCCTCCTTGTAGTATATTGTTGAATTGCTTGGCAATGAGTGGGTGTATAACAGTTAGATGTTTCAACCAAAACCCATGCAGTTCATCTTCACCTGGTGCTGACGAATTTTTGATTTTCTTTGCTCTTTTTTCTACCATTTTTGTTGTTATTACTAGTTCTTTCATTTCAACTTCTGTTTTATTTGCATCCACCTCTTTTAACCAAGCCGCATCCTTATTGTATTTCTTTGGGTTATCCCATATCTGCTTCCAGAACTGCACTGTTTCTTCCTTGTCAGGTACTGACTGATTCATTGCAGTTTCTCCATTGATGGATTGGTAGAAACGTTTCTGATTGGATTGAAATTGGAGGTTCTGCCTATAGTTTGCAATTCGAGCTTCATATCTACTGATTTTTCCTGGCTATAGCTGTTATTTGTTGCTTTATTATTTCCAGTGGTTCCTTGATCTTCCTTGTTTCTAAGTGGTATTTCTTGATTAGGTATTCTTTGGTTTTCTTGTTCTTCAGCTTCTTTTCTTTCATCTGTTCTAGCTTGCTTGCATGTGATCTTAACTTGCTGATCTTATTTTCTAGTCTAACATTCCATTTTTGTGGTGCACTGTTTGTTTGTTTTTCTTCTTTGTTGATTTTGCATCCCAGGTATTCAGTTATAACTGCAGCTGTGCTGTACATTAGTTGGTTTGTTTCTTTCAGTGAATTGGTGCTTATACTTGCTATTGCAGTATTTGCATCTTTTAATGCTTGTGCTGTTTCTTTGAAACAAGCTTCAATGCAGGCAGCCTTATTCTGTTGTTTTTGTGCTGTTCTAGATGCTCAGTTATTCTTTGTTTCAATTCTTTTAATTCTTTAGTTAGAGGGTTTTGTTCTTCCTGAGGAAGAGGTGCCTGGTTTCCAAATGAGAACAGTTGTATATCTCTACTGGATTCTTTCACTGCCAACTCCCCCTGGTTTGCCTCTACATTCTGAATTACTTCTTGTAAGGCTTTGATTTCTTTGCCCTGGGTAAACCTTTGCAGTTCGTCCAATTCTGTTTCTGTAAATACTTTATTTCGTGTTATAAATCGGCGTTGATCTGCTAGTCTCTGTTCTGTTATTTCTGATTCTGGATGTTGTTCTTTCCAGAATTGGTGCATTCGTTTTAGATATCCTCGTCTTGTTGGACTTGATCTGTAGTAACAGATCATTATTTCTTTGTTTTCCATCACTGTTTATCTGCGACGGGTAAACACCTTTTCTTCCAGTAGTTCTGCAGCTGCTGGCCCTGGTTGCTCAGCCAACAGTCCTGAGTCCTGTAGCCCATTTTTCACCAGAGATCCAGGAACTCCAATATCTAGCGCGGACCTTGTTAACCCGGGCGACGTCCGAGCCGGTATGGCATTCTGCAATTTACGCCTCACCATATTTTTTATGGGAGAGACACTCTTTGTCTGACTCCTCTGATGAGACCTGTCCAGTATGGTTGAACCTCTGGCATAGCTCTCATTTTCCTCAGAGTACACAAGCCCCACAACCACGTCAAGGTAGTGCCTCACTGGGGGTTATTATTATTATTATTATTATTATTATTATTATTATTATTATTATTATTATTATTATTATTAACTCTTCAAGGGCAGCACCATGTAAAGTGCAATTACTTATTTATTATTTCTCCAAGAGCTTGAGGTGGCTTGCAAGGAAGGCTCCCTTAAATTTTAGGCTTAAGAAGACCAACTCTGTGGAGGGAACCTGGGAACAGCTGAGTCTGACTTCTCCATAGTTTCCAGTGAATTTACGTGGCCGGAGATGGTCTTAAACCCAGATCTCTCCATTCATAAAACAGCACTTTAGCCTCCACTTTACATGCAGGCTCTAATTGTCCTAATTGTTCGTGCTGATAATATATAACTCTAACTATGCATTTGCAATTCTAAATTTGAAGAGGCCTCGGTTCTGTCTGCTGATATTGTATTATTTTAATTTAATATCATTAACTTTTCATGTGTTTATTTCTGCCAATTTTAAAACACGGGACCTTCCCCCCTCCTTTTTCAGTTCTTAAGGGCATGCATGCAATCTTGCAAACAACGAAGCTGCTTTATGCCCAGAGCTGAATACGCTATATGCCATAAAGAAAACAGCTTTGGAAGGACTTAACTGTACATGATTGGAATTGAAAGCCTCACTGTCTTAATCTGAAGGACAGGTAGGTAAATAGGCAATATTCAGTCATGATTAGGAGCAGGTGAATCTCTAACAGCTGCTTTTTACATATTGCTTTCATTAAGCAAGGTAATTAGCAGGCTTATAAAGCCGTGTCTTCTGTGGGGAAAACATCCCTTTTAATAAGAAAACCCCAGTGTAATTATTTTTATATCAATTATTAACGTCTGGCCAAATTTTATGTAGGGTTCTATTATATTATCCAAGAACAGGCCTGTTAAATCCTAACAGTGCTAAGAAAATTAATACACATATATATATGCATGTGTGTGTGTTTATGTCTCTGTGTGTGTGTGTGTATACAGTCAGCTTACAACAGTTCATTTAGTGACCGTTCAAAGTTACAATGGCACTGAAAAATGTGACTTGTGACCTTTTTTCAAAGTTATGACAGTTGCAGCATCCCCAGGGTCACGTGATCAAAATCCAGAGGCTCGGCAACTGGCATGTACTTATGACGGTTGCAGTGTCCCTGGGGTCACGTGATCCCCTTTTGCGACCTTCTGACAAGCGAAGTCAATGGGGGAAGCCAGATTCACTTAACAACGGTGTTACTAAGCTAACAACCACAGTGATTCACTTAACAACTGTGGCAAGAGACATCGTAAAATGGGCAAAACTTAACAAATGTCTCACTTAGCAATAGAAATTTTGGGCTCAGTTGCAGTCGTACACTGAGGACTGCCTGTACTGGGAAAAGCCTAGCTTTGCCTATGTGGAATATCTATTTATACAATTCTTAAAACTAGTGTCTCTTCTTTGTTTCAAGCTTTGGATCTGAAATACCCTTGTTTAAAAAAAATGCACTAGATCAGGGGTCCCCAACCTGTGGGCCACACCCCATTACCAGGCCGTGGCCTACTGGCCACTAGGCCACAGAACCAGCTGGCCAGTGCTTGCGTGTCTGTGCACGCACTCACCCCCATTCGCACTAGTGCTGCCGCCGCTATGCAAATGGGGCACCGCTTGGCCAAAACAGGGCACTGCGTGGCAAAAATTTCATGCATGGTGAAAACAGGGTGGTGCTAATGCCCGTGTGGAAAAAAGGAGCGGTTGCTAGCGAGTGTCATGTGGGTGCTTACACCGCCCTGTTTGTGTTGCGCGTACTCGCGGCCCTGTTTGTGTGCACGCATACATAAAATGTTTCTCAACCGAGAAAGATTGGTGACCTTTGCACTAGATGTTAGATCACTTTTGACAAGAGAAATGGCAGATGTGAATCCAGATCAATATCTCAGTAGGGAGACAGAGAGATAAAACAACTGTGCTATCACACTAGAATCCCAATGAAAGTAAAACCCATGTGTTTTAATCTATAGTTCAACACACACCCCCCATAAATCCCTTCTGATGCTGGGCTTGAGATGGAGATGCCTGTGACAAGCCACAATCACTTTGAAGGAGAATACTTGTAGCTCACGGTTGAAATGGTGCTCTCTGAGCTGGCTTGTTTTCTTGCAGACGTTAGTTAGAGTCATGAAATATCTGCAAGGAAACAAGCCAGCTCAGAGAGCACCAAGGACCCCACACAATCACTGTAAAATAATAAAACATGTGTCATGATGTGCACCCATGCACTAAACCAGGGGTAGGCAACCCAAAACACTCAAAGAGCCACTTGGACCCGTTTCCCACCAAAAACAAAACACTGGGAGCTGCAAAACCCTTTTGATATCTAAAATGGAGCTTACACAGCATATATCCTTTTTTACCTTTATTATAAGTGTGTGTGTGTGTGTGTGTGTGTGTGTGTGTGTGTGTGTAGGTCTTTGGTTATTCGGGTTTTCTCCCACGTAAAATTGGAAGTATCTTGGCGATGTTTCGACGAAGTCCCATTCGTCATCTTCAGGCTGGTGTTTTCAGCTTCGTGCTTCGAGGAGCAATGTGACTACAAGCAGTGGCATGACAAAGTAACAACAATGGTGCATTGGGAGATCTGCAAAAAATATCATTTGCCTGTAAGCAAAAACTGGTGGGATCATAAAATAGAGAAAGTCATAGAAAATGATAAAATTAAACTGCTCTGGGACTTCAGAATTCAAACAGACAAGCACCTGCAACATAACACCCCAGACTTAACAATTGTCGATAAGAAAGACAAAAAAGTCTGGATAGTGGACGTGGCAGTGCCTGGAGACAGCATAATAGAAGAGAAAGAGCTGGAGAAGATAACAAAATACAAAGACCTACAAATAGAAATAGAAAGACTGTGGCAAAAGCAAGCAAGGGTAGTACCAATAGTAATAGGCTCCTTGGGTGCAATCCCAAAACAACTGGAGCACCACTTGAACACCATTGGCATTGACAAATTCGCTATTAGTCAATTGCAAAAGGCGGCCTTACTAGGAACTGCTTCCATCCTGCGACGATACCTGTAATACCATCAAACATCCACATCTGCCTATCCCAGGTCCTGGGTAAGGACTCGATAGGTAGACAAAATGCCAAATCCAGTCTGAACATCTGGCTGACTGTGCGATGATCCATAATAATAATAATAATAATATAATAAAATAATAATAATCATAAATAATCATAATAATAATAATAGCTGATGCAGTGCAACAGCATCTAGTTGAAAACAATCTCTTTCCACCTGAGCAGAAAGGAAACCGCCCCAATAGCAGAGGAACAAAAGATCAACTCCTAATAGACAAAATGATCTTGGAAAACTGCAAGAGAAGGAAGACCAACCTGAATGTGGCATGGATTGACTACAAAAAGGCATTTGACTCTCTGCCACATGACTGGATAATCAAGTGCCTAGAAATAACAGGAGTCAGTAGAAACATCAGAAAATTTGTGCAAAGATCGATGGCACAATGGAAGACACAGTTGCAGATCAATGGTGAGAGCTGGGAGAGGTTAATATCAAGAGAGGAATATTTCAAGGAGATTCATTATCACCATTACTATTTGTTATTGCACTGTTTCCTCTGTCAACAATACTGAATAACTCAGGACATGGCTATCAAACATCAAAAACATCTCCCAGACTATCCCACCTCCTTTATATGGATGATCTGAAGCTGTATGGAAAAACATCATCTGAAATAGAATCGCTGCTCAACACTGTCCGTATATATAGCCAAGATATTGTAATGGAGTTTGGCTTGGACAAATGTGCCACACTTACTATCAAACAAGGAAAAATAATGAAAACTGAAGGAATCAAGATGCCCCACGAAAATAACATTAAGAGTCTGGATGAGGAAGAGTACTACAAATACTTGGGTATCCTTCAAGCTGACAACATCAAGCACACTGAAGTCAAGAAAAAGATTAGAGGTGAATACATCAAGAGAGTGAAGAAGATCTTAAAATCCAAACTCAATGGAGGAAATACCATAAAGGCAATCAACACCTGGGCAATCCCAGTCATTAGGTACACAGCTGGAATAGTGGACTGGACTCAAGCAGAACTAAAAGCAATGGATAGGCAGACCAGAAAATAATGACAATGAATCATGCCCTTCATCCACACAGTGACATTGATAGACTTTATCTACCAAGGCAAATAGGTGGGCGTGGAATGCTCCAAGTACATCAGATGGTTGAAGAAGAAAAAATGGCTTTGGAAGAATATCTGAAGAACAATGATGAAGATGCACTGAAATTAGTATATCAGGAAGGCTTACTAACTAATGGAGAGACCAAACTGGCCTACAAGAAAGACCAAATGAAGAACAGAAAAGAGGCATGGGAAGACAAAGCACTACATGGCCAATACATGAAAAAAATAGCTGGGAAAGCAGATAATAATAAAACCTGGCAATGGCTAAGAGCAGGAAAATTGAAGAAAGAGACCGAGGGATTAATTCTGGCTGCACAAGACCAAGCCTTAAGGACAAATGCATACAAAGTCAAAATTGAGAAGACAGCAACAGACAGTAAGTGCCGCCTATGCAAAGAAGCTGAAGAAACAGTGGACCACTTGGTAAGCTGTTGCAAGAAGATTGCACAACTGATTACAAGCAGCGGCATGACAAAGTAGCAACAATGGTGCATTGGAAGATCTGCAAAAAATATCATTTGCCTGTAAGCAAAAACTGGTGGGACCATAAAATAGAGAAAGTCATAGAAAATGATAAAATTAAACTGCTCTGGGACTTCAGAATTCAAACAGACAAGCACCTGCAACATAACACCCCAGACTTAACAATTGTCGATAAGAAAGACAAAAAAGTCTGGATAGTGGACGTGGCAGTGCCTGGAGACAGCAGAATAGAAGAGAAAGAACTGGAGAAGATAACAAAATACAAAGACCTACAAATAGAAAAAGAAAGACTGTGGCAAAAGCAAGCAAGGGTAGTACCAATAGTAATAGGCTCCTTGGGTGCAATCCCAAAACAACTGGAGCACCACTTGAACACCATTGGCATTGACAAATTCGCTATTAGTCAATTGCAAAAGGCGGCCTTATTAGGAACTGCTTCCATCCTGCGACGATATCTGTAATACCATCAAACATCCACATCTGCCTATCCCAGGTCCTGGGTAAGGACTCGATAGGTAGACAAAATGCCAAATCCAGTCTGAACATCTGGCTGACTGTGCGATGATCCATAATAATAATAATAATAGTAAGGTTGGAAGGGACCTTGGAGGTCATCTAGTCCAACCCCCTGCTTGGGCAGGAAACCCTACACCATTTTGGACAAATGGCTGTCCAGTCTCTTCTTAAAAACTTCCAGTGTTGGAGCATTTACTGCTTCTGGAGGCAGGTTGTTCCACTGGTTAATTGTTCTCACTGTCAGGAAGTTTCTCCTTAGTTCTAGGTTGCTTCTCTCCTTGATTAGTTTCCACCCGTTGCTTCTTGTCCTGCCTTCAGGTGCTTTGGAAAATAGCTTGATTCCCTCTTCTTTATGGCAGCCCCTGAGATATTGGAATACTGCTATCATGTCCCCCCTTGTCCTTCTCTTCGTTAAACTAGACATACCCAATTCTAGCAACCGTTCCTTATATGTTTTAGCTCCAGTCCCCTAATCATCTTTGTTGCTCTTCTCTGTACTCTTTCTAGAGTCTCAACATCTTTTTTACATCGTGGTGACCAAAACTGGATGCAGTATTCCAAGTGTGGCCTTACCAAGGCATTGTAGAGTGGCATTAATACTTCACGTGATCTTGATTCTATCCCTCTGTTAATGCAGCCCAGCACTCTGTTGGCCCTTTTGGCAGCTGCAGCACACGTCTGGCTCATATTTAGGTGATTGTCTACTAGGACTCCGAGGTCCCTCTCACAGTTACTACTATTAAGCATGGTGCCACCTATGCTGTACTTGTACATTTGGTTTTTCTTGCCTAAATGTAGAACCTTGCTTTTTTCAAGGTTGCCTTGTATTTTTTTTTATTTTTTTATTTTATTTTATTTTTTGCTGTTCTTCAAGATTGGTGGTGATGACTACTGTATTTCCTGAGACTTTCTTTCCGTCGTAAGTAACGTTCGAGATGATGCGCAAGAGAATGAAAAGCTGTCAAAAACACAATAAAAATATAATAGCACTACAGGCTCAACCACAGCCGTTCTTCAAGGTTTTGAAATGTAAAAATATAGCAAAACAAATCTGATTATTCAAGACGATATTTTAAAAAAGCAACATATTTAATGCTCATTAGATGGACTGTTATTTTAATCCTTTAAAGAAAGCAAAGTCCAGTTGCCTTTAGAAAAAACGCCTTTGTATGTTTTTTCATTGCCATCTGTGCTACTCAATGCTTCTAAGTCAAGTTTCCAAGTTGTCACCTTTCATTTACGTATTTCCCTCTGTAACGTCTATAGTTTATGTGATTCCATTATGCCCAAATCCAGTTTTGGCTACTTCTGGTTCCTTTAGTAGAGAGTTGCCAAATGTTTAAAGATTGAAAAAAAAAAAAAGGTGGATTGGAGCTGTGAATTAAAGCAGATATTCAAATACTGGCATGCACCAGCAACACCGGTTCTCTGAATTCATAAAATAATCTATGGGAACCTTTTTTATTCTCTGTTCCGCTAAAAACCACATTTGACTGATTGCAGATAATTAGAACAATCACAGCTTCCAAATTTGAAAAAGGTTTCAAAAAGGCATTCTTTAGTGACTATTGTTTGTAATGACGATCATTTTAAAGAAAAAAATGCTGTATTAACACAATTAAGGAGGTTTGAGGGGTTTGTTTTTTAGTGAGAATGGAGATATCTTTGAAAATTAATTGCTGGTTGCAGCTTGTTTGCCTGGTGAATTTAAACATTAATGGGTCTCTTTCTTTCTTTCTTTCTTTCTTTCTTTCTTTCTTTCTTTCTTTCTTTCTTTCTTTCTTTCTTTCTTTCTTTCTTCCCTCCCTCCCTCCTTCCTTCCTTCCTTTCTTTTTCCCTTTCTTCCTTCCATTCTTTTTCTTTCTCTCTCTCTTTTTTCCCTCCCTTTCTCCCTCCCTCCCTTCTTCCTTCTTCCCTCCCTCCCTCCCTTCTTCCTTCCTTCCTTCCTTCCTTCCTTCCTTCCTTCCTTCCTTCCTTCCTTCCTTCCTTTCTTCTTCTCTTTTTTCCTTCCTTCCTTCCCTCCCTCTCTTCTTTCTTTCTTTCTTTCTTTCTTTCTTTCTTTCTTTTTCTTTCTTTTTTCCTTCTTTCTTTTTCTCTTTTTCCCTTCCTCACTCCTTTCTTTCTTTCTTTCTTTCTTTCTTTCTTTCTTTCTTTCTTTCTTTCTTTTTCTTTCGTTCTTTTTTTATTTCCTTGTGTTTTCCTCTGGTCTTCACCCAAAGCAATTTGTTTTTGTTTTTCCTCCCTTTTTCATATTTGGTTATTTCTAGTTAGAAGAAGAAAAAGTGTGTGGACACGCACTTGTATATTTTTGGGTGGAAAAGTCATTGATGTGTGTGAAAAGAACAATTAGAATATGCAGAGAGGGAGAACGATAATGTATATTGCAAATTGGATGGCTTGGCAATTCATATTAGTGTGTGTATGTGCGTCTGTGTGTGCGTGCTTGTGAATCCCCACCTCTCGCTATTTTTAAAAGCATGGTTCCTGGCATATATTTGTGTGTCTGTGAGTGTGTCAGTCCCCATCTGTGGTTTCTAATGTGTGTTTATATCTGTCTTTGTGAATCCCCACCTCTCACTATTTTTTAAAGCATCGTTTCTTGCATACGTGTGTGTGTGTGTGAGTGAGTGGGTGTCAATCCCCATCTCTTCTTATTTTTTGAAGTGAGATTTTTGTGTGTGTGTGTTTCTGTCTATCCATCTGTTTGTACATGTGTGAATCTCCGACTCTCACTACTTGCATGTTTATTTGGTGGGTAAGGAGCCCCTGTGGATTTTACTTCATTTGAACCAGCGCAGCCCGAAGACATTTCCGTGGTCATGTGATCAGCATGAAGTAATAATAATAATAATAATAATAATAATAATAATAATAATAATAATAATAATAATAATGTTGGAAGGGACCTTGGAGTCATCTACTCCAGCCCCGTGCTCAGGCAAGGAACCCTATACCATTTCAGACAAATGGCTATCCAGTCTCTTCTTAAAAACCTCCAGTGTTGGATCATTCACTGCTTCTGGAGGCAGGTTGTTCCACTGGTTAATTGTTCTAACTGTCAGGCAGTTTCTCCTTAGTTCTAGGTTGCTTCTCTCCTTGATTAGTTTCCATCCGTTGCTTCTTGTCCTGCCTTCAGGCACTCAAGCAGGAAAGAATTTCAGACAAACAGCTGTCCAGTCTCTTCTTAAAAACTTCCAGTGATGGAGCACCCACAAGTTCTGGAAGCAAGCTTTTCCACTGATTAATTTTCTAAGTGTCAGGAAATTCCTCCTTAGTTCCAGGTTGGTTCTCTCCTTGATTAGTTTCCATCCGTTGCTTCTTGTCCTGCCTTCAGGTCCTTTGGACTTCTTTTCTCTTTGAAGTCACATAGATATTTAGATGTAGAACATTAAGCCAGATAAAACTGCTGCTCATGAGATGGCCAGGATGTGACCATTCACAAGTTTAGTCTGATGGATGTCCATCAACATCATAGAGGACCAAGGAACCTCCTGATTGTGCAAGAGAATTTACCTCCTCTAGAACTTTCATTTATATTGTCATAAGGTATTTCTTCTATTTTTCTTACGTTGATGCTGGAATAATCACATTCCTATATATGTCTTATTGATGCACAATTATAAAGCAGAACCTCAAAGAACTTTTCTTGCTTTGAATTCTCCTACACTCATTGTTTAGGTGTGTCTTTTAATCATGAAGCATCAGAAGAAAGCAAGCAAACCGCGGTCATACTTGACGCTAATTATCACCTAGACCACGTGAAAAAGAGTTAAGAATACATGAGTTTAGCATGAGATGTTAAACTCATGTCCGTCTCATAGTTAGTCCTCAACTTACTACTGTAATGTAGCCTACCCATTATGGTCATAAGTTGTGAAGGCCATAAAGAGGGTCATCACGTGTCTGGACCCGATTTTGTGACCTTTGCGTGGTTATTAAGCGAATGCTTCAGTCACAAAGTGAATATTGCAGTTATTAACTGAATCCATTGTTTGCTATTGGGCATTTATGTCGAAAAAATGAAGTAAATGCCGATTTGGAGCATAAATGTTGTGAATTGTGGTCACATGACTACAGGATGCTTCAAACAAATGCAGTCATGTACAAGTACAGATTAGGCAAAGCCTGGCTCAAAAACAGTAACTGTTAGAGGGACCTTGGAATCCTAGTGGATGGTCACTTAAATATGAGCCAGCAGTGTGCGGCAGCAGCCCAAAAAGCTAATACAATCCTTGGTTGTATATAAATAGAGGCATAGAGATCAAACCCAACTGCTCTTTAGAAGGCCAGATCCTGAAGTTGAAACTCAAATACTTTGGTCACCTAATGAGAAGGAAGGACTCCCTGGAGAAGAGCCTAATGCTGGGAAAGATTGGGGGCAATAGAAGAAGGGGATGACAGAGAATGAGGTGGCTGGATGGAGTCACTAAAGCAGTAGGTGTGAGCTTAAGTGGACTCCAGAAGATAGTAGAGGACAGGAAGGCCTGGAGGAACGTTGTCCATGGGGTCGCAATGGGTTGGACACGACTTCCCAACGAACAATAACATAGAATCAAAATCACATGAAGTATTAGTGCCGCTTTATAAAACCTTATTAAGGCCACACCTGGAATACTGCATCCAGATTTGGCCAGCACATTACAAAAAAGATGTTGAGATTTTGGAAAAAATGCAAAGAAGAGCAACTAAGGTAATTAAAGGCCTGGAGACAAAAACCTATGAAGAACGGTTGCAGGAATTGGATTTGGCTAGTCTAAAGAAAAGAAGAAACAGGGGAGACATGATAGCAGTCTTCCAGTATTTGAGGGGCTACAAAGAAGAGGAAGTCAAGCTATTCTCCAAAATCACCAGAGGGCAGGATGAGAAACAATGGATGGAAACTAATCAAGGAGAGAAGCAACCTGGAATTAAAGAGAAACTTCCTAACAATGAGGACAATTAACCAGTGGAACAGATGGCCTCCAGAAGTTGTAGGTGCTTCATCACTGGAGGTTTTTAAAGAGAGTGGACAGTCACTTGTCTGAAATGATATAGGGTCTCCTGCTTGAGCAGGAGGTTGGACTAGAAGACCTCCAAAGTCCCTTCTATTCCAATTGATTGATTGATTGATTGATTGACCATGTAGGATGGGAAGGAGGAACCCAGGCATCGGAAATTAAGAACTGGATCATAAGTACCCCTTTAAGATATACAATCTCCCTTAATGTACTGGTTTCCAAGCTACTCTCTTGATGTCACTGCTCATTGCTAGGCCCAATTTACACTGCAGTTTATGTAATTGCAACTTTTTCCCATCCTTGATTCTTGTCAGAGCATGCACAGTCTTACTGTGCTGAGATAACCCAGGAGTAAACACAGCAAATGGTAGTCTATATTAACTGGTGGTTTATATTACACTATCTGCAATATTATACATCAGGGACAATATACCTAGAAGTGGTAATACAGCAGGCTCCAATACACAGCAGTTACAGCAGGGAAATGGAAGAAAGAGCACACATCTGCGGAGCCTTCCCTTTTATACAAAGCTCTTAAAGAGATACAGACCCTGCTGAGTCATTCCCAACATTACATCATACACCTTACATTACACCAGCTGGTTAGCTTTTAAATTATTACCTTGACAATTCTCAAACTTATCCGCACCTCTTATGCTTCCGTTTACCCTTGTCTTGGGTCAATATAAAGGTAGTCCTTAACTTACGACCACAATTGAGCCTAACATTTCCGTTGCTACACAAGACGGTTGTTAAGTGAATTTTGCCCCATTTTCCAATCTTTCTTGCCACAGTTGTCACTGCAGTTGTTCGGTTGGTAACCTGGTTGTTAAGTGACCCTGGGATACCGCATCATAAATATGAGTCAGTTGCTAAGTTTCTGAATTTTGATCACGTGACCACGGGGATGCTGCAACGTTCATAAGTGTGAAAACCAGCCATAAGTCACTTTTTTCAATGCCCTTGTAACTTTGGGCAATCACTAAATGAATGATTATAAATCAAGGACTACCTATATCTTCTATCTATATTATATACAAATAAAAATGTAAATGTTCGTTTGTTCAAAATCTTAAATCTCCGAAAGTTCTTCACCGATTGCTTTGAAATTTTGACACAACATTGCATTCGAATACGCGCGTGTTTTTATATTACCTACTATTATATAAATGTCATACCTGTGGCAGGTAAAAACATGCTTTTTTTGAAAAACAGCGCAGGCAAACCAGACAATCTCTATATCTGCACAGACAATAGAACAACAAAAAAATATTGTATACCCACAAGCATTGTGAAATTAAACATATTACAAACGTGCGCTTTCTCTTTTCTTTCTTTCCCATTTAACCAGACTGAGCCACAGCAACACGAGGCTGGGTACAGCTAGTCCTCAATAAAACCCAAGTCTCCTTCTACAGAGTCTGGAGTCTGTTGATATACTTACCTTTCAATATACTGTTGGAGGAAAAGAAATATTGAATGGCCATTATTTCAATCAGAAACTTCCAAATATGCAGTAAATTACCCAACCCTGAATTCTTCTCATCTAACTGAATTTGCCAAAACCCCATTACTTGCTGCTAAGACTCTGAACAATTGGGCAGCCATGAAATTAGCTGTAATTTCTGCCCCTGCCAGAAGCTGATAACATTCTCTCAAAAGAGTTTTATTTAAATTCCTTGGACCCAAACTTCTTTCTCTGTGTTCTCTTCCTGGTTTCTCCACAATTACAACTGGGCTTCGTTCAGTCAGCTCACTGATTTTTACTACATCTCTCATCTGTTCAGTTCTTGCTCAACTTTTACCCTCAATATATAGCAATTTTCCTCGGAGCAAAGGCTACAGTAATTTCTGTGAATTCCATTTACTTGAATTGAACCCTGTAGGCATTCTAATCCTCAAGACACATCTTTAAATTCATCAGTGATAGAAAACTTGCTGGCTGCAAGAATTTTGTACAAGGTTTAAACCAGCTGCTTTTTTTAAAAAAAAATAAATCCTAAAACAGCCTTTGCTTCAAAATCTACCACAAACATGGGTTTTTTTTAATCCCCTGACCTCCGATTTAATCCTCATTTTTTAATCACTTGCAACCCTTTTCCTGAATATTTTTTTTTTAAAAACCTTGCATTTAACTTTTTGATAGTGTTCTTACTTGCAAGATTTGATGTAGTCTGTAGAGCATTGTATTTGCTTGCGCCTATATACATGTAGTGCTCAATTTACAACCATTCATTTAGTGACTTGTTTTAAGTTACAATAGCACTGAACAAAGTGACATGATCATTTTTCACAATTAATGGGCATTGTGGCTTCCCCATGGTCACGTGATCAAAATCCAGAGGCTTGGCAACTGGCATGTACTTATGACGGTTGCAGTGTCCCGGGGTCATGTGATCACTTTTTAATCACCTTCTGACAAGCAAAGTCAATTGGGAAGCCAGATTCACTTAACAACCGTATTACTAATTTAACAACCGCAGTGATTCCCTTAACAATTGTGGCAGGAAGGATCGTAAAATAGGGCAAAATTCACCTCACAAATGTTTCACATAGCAGCAGAAATTTGTGGCTCCCTTGTGGTCCTAAGTTAAGGACTACTTTCAGAGGTCTTAAAATGTAGTTTTATAGTGTTTGGTAAGTAAATCAATAATAAATCCACACTCCATAAATCTTGTATTCCTCCTTTATTTTAAATAATTTGTTTGTTTATGTTATATTTATGATTTAAACAATCAGCCCCATAAAACGTTTTGTCTGAAGGATCATCTTGTTTTTATAATGCAGGTAATGTTATCGTCTGTAAATGTTTATCATTAGTTCTGCACATGTTTGCAATTTAATTAACTTTAATATACTCTAGGTCTCAGATATGGGTATTTTCATTCTCAGGATCTTTTAGCAGAATAACAGAGATGGAAGGGACCTTAGAGGTCCGCTAGTCCAGTTGCCTGTTCAAGCAGAAAACCCTGTAACATTCCAGACAAACTGTTGGAATACCCACAACCTCTGAAGGCAAACCATTCAATTGATTACTTCTTCTAACTGTGAGGAAATTTCTCCTCAGTTCTAGGTTGCTTCTCTCCTTGATTAGTTTCCATCTGTTGCTTTTTCTCCTGCCTTCAGGTGCTTTGGAGAATAGCTTGACTCCCCGCTTCTTTGTGGCAGCCCCTCAGATATTGGAACATTGTTATCATGTCACCCTTAGGCCTTCTTTTTATTAAACTAGACATACCCAATTCCAGCAACCGTTCTTCATGTGTTTTGTCTTCAGTTCCTTAATCGTCTTTGTTGCTCTTCTCTGCACTCTTTCCAGAATCTCAACATCTTTTTTATATTGTGGCAACCAAAACTGGATGCAGTATTTCAAGTATGGTCTTACTAAGGCCTTATAAAGTGGTTCCTTCCTTCCTTCCTTCCTTCCTTCCTTCCTTCCTTCCTTCCTTCCTTCCTTCCTTCCTTCCATCTCTATCTTTCTGTCCGTCTATCTATCTATCTATCTATCTATCTATCTATCTATCTATCTATCTATCTATCTATCATCTGTCTGTCTGTCTATATGCTAATGCTCTACTTAAACATATATTTGTGTTTTTGTTGCTACGTGAGACAGTTGTTAAGTGAGTTTTGCCCCATTTTACAACCTTTCTTGCCACAGTTATTAAGTGAATCACTGAAGCTGTTAAATTGGTTGTTAAGTGAAGCTGGCTTCCCTACTGACTTTGCTGGTCAGAAAGTCGCAAAAGGGGATCACATGACCCCAGGATACTGCAACCGTCATAAATACAAATCAGTTGCCAAGCAACTGAATTTTAATCACGTGACCGTGGGGATACTGCAATGGTCGTAAGTGTGAGAAACGGTCATGTCACTTTTTTCAGTGTGCTTATAACATCGAACAGTTACTAAACAAATGGATGTAAGTCAAGGACTACCTATATATCAGTGATTGGATGACCTCTGTAGATGCCATACGCTAAATAAAATAAAAATAAGTCGGGATGTTTGAACTTTTCCAAACTGCTCCTGAAAAAAGCAATTTCTGACTCGAAGTCTTAAAATTCTGAGATTAGAATTTGAACGATTAACTCTGAGATTAAAACGTACAGAAGACATATATTCCTACTTGGTGAGCTAGGCAAATCTTGTTTTTAAGAGTATCCTGGCTAGAGTAAGTGAGTTTGGGATAAGATATAAACCATATATTGGCTCTCCCCACCTCCCAAGACGTGACCGGAGTGATGCAATTTCAGCTTTCCTTAACAACGAAGCCTGAGGATATTGTGATATCTCCCTTCTTTGAGGCTCGCAAGGGAGGGGCATCTGTCAGGAGTGTTTAAAATATAAGATTATGCCACCATATTGCAGAATATTAAATCAGTTGTCCTCTGAGGTTCCTTCCCAACAGGATTGAGCAATCCAAGGTAGCGACTTTATCAGCAACGGGAGCTATTTAATTCTGAGGAATTGGCAGCAGTGAAAACATAGTGAGGCAGTTGAAACCAGAAAGAAGCTTTCCTGGGAGAGAAAAATGCTGGCCAAGTGAAGACAAGCTGGCAATTAAAAAATAGGGGGAGTTTTTATTATCTAAATTTTTATTAAGTACAAAGAGAAAAAAAAGGATTAAAAACATTGAACATGGTAAATCATCTTTGACTGACATCTCAGTCCATATTGTACATTAATTACATATAATATACCTCTATACAACTATACATTTCTAGTCTCTATCTCAGTTTATCTCTGGGGGATAAACTGAGGGGGAGTTGATTAAAAAGTATAGCATTTCATAAGACCAGAATTGTAATAATAACAGAATAACAGAATTGGAGGGACCTTGGAGGTCATCTAGTCCAACCCCCTGCTCAGGCAGGAAACCCTACACCATTTCGGACAAATGGCTGTCCAGTCTCTTCTTAAAAACGTCCAGTGTTGGGGCATTCACCGCTTCTGGAGGCAGGTTGTTCCACTGGTTAATTGTTCTAATTTCTCCTCAGTTCTAGGTTGCTTCTCGCCTTGGTTATTTTCCATCCGTTGCTTCTTGTCCTGCCTTCAGGCGCTTTGGAGAATAGCTTGACTCCCTCTTCTTTGGGGCAGCCCCTGAGATACTGGAACGCTGCTATCATGTCACCCCTCGTCCTTCTCTTCATTCAACCAGTCCTTCTTTTCATTAAACATGAATACTTTAACATTAATTCATTAGTGCTAATTTAATAACTGCAGTGATTCACTTAACAGCTGTGATCAGAAAGGTCACAAAATGGGGCAAAATTCACTTCACAACTGTCTGGCTTAGCCACAGAAATGTTGGGCTCAATTGTGGCTGTAAATCGAGGACTCCCCGATATTTGCTTTGGTTAAAAAAAGAAACCAATGGTGATTTGATAATTGGGATAACTGAGAGGTAGGTTCAACTCGCAACCACGGTTCATGCTGATTATGCTCATCGTATTAGGCAAGCCTCAACAATCGACACAGAAAAAGTTGGCAATGTAAACCTGTGGTCACACTGGCTGAACTCAAAAAGCTGACCAGGTTGGACTAGAGCAGAACATAAAAAAAAAAAAAAAAAGCTGACCAGGAGAAGATAGTGGCAAAGAAATTCAGTTATATCCCTTTAGTGATTGAAAGTTGAGTTCATATATCTTGTCTTAAATGGAATTTATTAACTGATTAATTGGGAATTGGGTATGGCTAGTCTAGAGAAGGAAGGACTGGGGGGGGGGGACATGATAGCAGTATTCCAGTATTTGAGGGGCTGCCACCAAGAAGAGGGGGTCAACTTATTTTCCAAAGCACCAGAAGGCAAGACAAGAAACGATGGATGGAAACTAATCAAGGAGAGAAGCAGGCTGGAATTAAGGAGAAACTTCCTGACAATGAGGACCATTAACCAGTGGAACAGCTTTGCCTCTGGAAGTTGTGGGTGCTTCATCCCTCAAGGTTTTTAAGAAAAGTCTGGACAGCCCTCTGTCTGAAATGGCATAGAGCAGTGGTTCTCAACCTGTGGGTCGGGACTCCATTTGGGGTCGAATGACCATTTCACGGGGGTCGCCAAACAATGCAGTCCGCCATTTTTTCCCCTTTTCCTTAGCTGTGCTACTCCCTTTTATTCTATTGGCTTTTGAAAGCCAATAGAATAGACTCTCTTGAATAGAGTCTAATTCTATTGGCTTTCAAAAGCCAATAGGAATTGTCCAGGCTGTCTCTGCCCTGCTGAGCCTGCCAAAAGTCCCATACTGCAAACAGTGCTGCACCAGTTGAGTAGACCTCGACTTACGACCGGTTGAGTAGTCCTCGACTTACGACCGGTTGGGGGTCGCGGCATTAAAAAGATTGAGAACCACTGGTATAGGGCCTCCGGCTTGAGCAGGGGGTTGGACTAGAAGACCTCCAAGGTCCCTTCCAGCTCTATTCTGATTGATAGAAAGAGATCTCTGTATTTGTCCTTGCACATGTTCAGTCAGAAAGCTCAGCTAATCTGTGAGAATGAATTCACAGCCTCATGAAATTTAATTATGTGACAAGGCAAAAGGCAACTTTTGAATGTGGGTTGCCTTGAATGTAAGCCAGTTGAGCTTGTCTCGGTACATGCATTCCACGTTCCCTGGTTGCTCTGAGGATACAAGAGGCTTACGGTAGTAGCAGAGTAGGAAAAAAAACCCACCTTCTGTTAGACAGGAACAGGTGCAGCTCACAATGCTAAAAATGTCAGGGTCTTGTCATGTTGTATGGAAGCACTTAACAAGGCAAGAGGATGCTTAGAAATTGCAAATTAAGAGAAAGGAAGAAGAAAGATTTAACTTGGTTTAATCCATTTGGTAGCATTTACGCAAACAAGGAGTAAATGTTTGAGATCTAATTTCTCTTTTTGTTTTACTTCAAAACCTCGCTAACTGAGGGAACTCTGGCAACGATTCATTAACATTCAGAATTGTTCACTACTGAGGCACGAAGGCAATAGATTTTTCTCCCTTCGGAGTTTGTTTCTCCTGGAGCATTTTGATCAGACAGAAAGCTGAAGCTGAGAGGGAAAATTAACTACGTGATAGTGGTAATTTCAACTTTGATTAGCCACAGAATGTTGAAGGAAAAGTCATCATTAGGATCCAATCCAAGCCGGGAATAAACAAAATGGAGACTGCTTTAGAAAAAAGGTACTACAACCTTATTGAAGAGCAGAGCCTGACAGAAATGTGGTTCTGGGAAAGTTGACACATCTTGCTGGGAGTGGTGGGTTTTTATACCTTCTTGGGCTTTTGTGTTTGAAGTTGTTCCTGTGGCGTGAACTTTGACCTGAGGTTCAGTGTGCCTTTCTGGTATTCTAATGGTGGTGGACGTTAATCCTATTATGTCCCAAAGATAATTTCCTACTTCCTGGAGCTGGTGGCTATGTCCTGTGTTGGATTTTTTGGGGTGAGGGGTTGTTGGTTCTAGGGATCTTTGTCTTTCTAATCCCATCAGCTCCAAGCTTCCTGGCTCCAGTCTTTCTGAAAGGATTATCACAACTGCATTTCTACAGACCTGGTTTCTGCTTGGGGCAGAGAGGCTTTGGGGGGGGGTCTGCCTAAGATTTTCCATTATTCCTTTGGAGAAATATATTCTGCTTTTTTAATATCCCCCAAAATATTTATTTTCGGGGGGGTTCTGTCTTCCCAGAAGAGCAACCAAAGGAATTGAATCTTTTGCTCTTACATTAAGGAGCTGGTCTTCAGGAAAAGGGCTCTTTCGGCTTCTTTAAAGGAATATTGAGCTGTTTGGCCTTGAAGTAAATACAGGTAGTCCTCGACTTACGACCACAATTGAGCCCAAAATTTCTGCTGCAAAGCAAGACATTTGTTAAGTGAGTTTTGCCCCCATTTTACAACCTTTCTTGCCACAGTTGTTAAATGAGTTGCACTTGTTAAGTTAGTAACACCGTTGTAAAGTGCATCTGGCTTCCCCATTGACTTTTCTTGTTAGAAGGTCACAAAAGGGAATGGCATGACCCCGGGACACTGCAACCGTCATAAATATGAGTCAGTTGACATGTGTGTGAATTTTGATCACGTAACCGTGGGATGCTGCAACGGTTGGATGAAAAACAGTCGTAGGTCACTTTTTTCAGTGCTGTTGTAACTTGATATGGTCACTAAATCAAACGTTATAAGTTGAGGACTACCTGCATGTGGCAACCATTTGTAAAGTGTGAATGTGGCCCAGAAAAACAGGAGAGTTTAAGAAAGAAACTCAAGATTGCCCTTAGCTGCCTTTGATGTAAGACAGTGGTTCTTAACCTGGGCAATATTGCCCCCCAAGGGGCGATTTTGTTTTTCAAGGGGGCGATGGAATGAAAAGGGGGCAATATGGGGGCGATGGAGCGAGAGGTTTTGGGGACACTTTTGAGACTTTTTCGTACAGTGAATCGCTGTATGTCTGTCGTACAAAAACATCAGATCACTCGCTCTTAGTGGATTGAATTGTGTTTTCAAATGTTCCCCCAGGTAGCTTCAGTACAGAACGCCGTACACATGTGAAGACGCATCACTTATCTTCATGCGCGTTGCGCAGCAGCCTCTACCCATACAGTGGCACGCCATTGGCCAGAATATGGGAGATATGGGAAGAAGACTGGAAATAAATGATTTGCATCGATATGTCCTGATGACAATTTTAAAGAAAACAAACAAAAAAAGTGTTTGCATAAATTGAAGAATTATTTCCTATGCTGTGATTGAGAGGTGATGTTGGGGGAGGGGGGCGATGACAACTTCCTCATTGGCTCAAGGGGGCGATTCGTTCAAAAAGGTTAAGAACCACTGGTGTAACAGATGCACAGAAGTCTCTTCCTCCTCCTCCTCCTCTTCCTCCTCCCTCCCTCCCTCCTTCCCCCTTTCACTTTCTCCCCACTGTTGACAAGTCCCTGTAAATTTTTTGACAAGATGTCAGATGTGGTTTGCCATTGCATCCTTCTTAGGGCTGAGAGAGAGTGACTCTTTTCGTTATGGATTTTCTGGGAACTGAGGGTTTCAAATGCTTTTCTATACCTTAGAACCGATCCCACTTTTTCCATTAAATAAAGTATCTTCCCTCTCAGCGGCCATTTTTTAGAACCCAAAGGTGCTTTTTCAGGAGGCAACTGGACTTTCTTGTTTTTCTTTGAGGACGTTTGGTTTCTCATCCAAGAACCTTCTTCGGCTCTGACTCAGTGGTGGGAATCAGCTGGTTCGCACCGGTTCGGTAGAACCGGTTGCTAAATTTTGCTGCATTTGGAGAACCGGCTGGCTTCCAGAAGTCCAGTTTAGTTCAGGCCTAGAATGGCCCGTCGGAAGTGCGTGGATGCCACTTCTGGAAGTCCGTTCTAGGCCTCGGAGGCCTGGAGGAAGCCTCCCAGGCCTAGAATGGCCCACCGGAAGTGCATGGATGCCACTTCCAGAAGATCATTCTACGCCAGAGGCCCAGGCCTGCATCGAATAAGAGAACCGGTTGTTCAGGTATTTGAATTCCACCACTGCTCTGACCCGGATGGTGGGGAATGGAAGGATTTATGCTCCTTGCAGACAGCTAGTCATTTGCATTCTTTTAGAGCAGTGGTTCTCAACCTTTTTAATGCCGCAACCCCAACCGGTCATAAGTCAAGGACTACTCAATTGGTGCAGCACCGTTTGCAGAATGGGACTTTTGGCAGGCTCAGCAGGGCAGAGACAGCCTGGACAATTCCTATTGGCTTTTGAAAGCCAATAAAATTAGACTCTATTCAAGAGAGTCTATTCTATTGGCTTTCAAAAGCCAATAGAATAAAAGGGAGTAGCACAGCTAAGGAAAAGGGGGGGAAAATGGCGGACTGCGTTGTTTGGCGACCCCCGTGAAATGGTCGTTTGACCCCAAATGGGGTCCCAACCCACAGGTTGAGAACCACTGTTTTAGAGAGTCGTTGACATGATTTGGAGGTTTATCTGTGTCCTCAGGGTCATCTGAGTGGTGCAAATGGGTGTGGAGCTGTCTTGGCTGCAGGATGTTTTCTGGAAATCGGTTCACACTCCCTCACCGTTCAAAGGGTGTTCATCCCAAAGTACATAGCTCAATGTCTATGGAGCTTCTCAGTCATTCAAGTCATGGTTGTCCCAAGGGGGCTTTTTCAGGTGGCAACTGGATTTTCTTGTTTTTCTTTGAAGACGTTTCACTCCTCATCCATTTATCCATCCATAAATCCTTCCATTCATTCCCCACCATCCAGTCAGAGCTGAAGAAGCTTCTTGGATGAGAATCAAAACGTCTTCAAAGGAAAACAAGGAAGTCCAGTTGCCTCCTGAAAACAACACCTTTGGGACAACCATGATCTGGATGTCTAAGAATCTCCATAGACATTTTTTAGAAGTTTTCATCTTCTCTTATTACTGGAGAACTCCGAAGTTTCTCCTATACCGGAGTTCTCTAGCAGCCTTTTGAATAAATAGTTGGATATATGAGAAAGCAATCAAAATTGATATAGCTCCCAGGAGGCAAAACCCAGAAGGAAAGATGGCTTAGTGAAAAGACCATGAGTTCGGGCTGTTTTAAAATGTCTGTATGTTTACGCTACAACATTAGGCTTCCCTGTTCTTATTTTTGTGCACTGAAACACACAACTGTTCTCTGGGGTCTCATCCTTTTTGAACATATCGACTCAGCAAAGCCCAGCTATCAAGATTTTCCATTATCATCCTAAATAAAAAGTGAAAGCATAAATGGAATTTCCATGTTGTGCAAGGAACCTATCCAGTAAAACCAGAAGTGGTCAATGACTTTCAAAAGATGCTGCTGCTGGAGCAAGAAAGCCCTTGTGCATATTATAGCTCTATACCTTCTTAAAAACAGGATTGTAGGAGAAGATCAAGCAGAGCCTGGGGGTGGAGTCAAGCGAGTAATCAGCCTAGAACAGTGGTAGCGAACCTATGGCACGCGTGCCACAGGCACTCAGAGCCCTCTCTGTGGGCACGCACGCCATTGGCCCAGTCCTAGGCCTTCAGCTGGGTTTTATAAAACCTTTTCACTTTAGGCCTCCGCCACCCCGACCCGCCTCCCCCGCAGCCCTCACCAGCAGCCCCCCCTGGAGGAGAGTTGCCCCCGAGTGTGGCCTGCATAGAGCAGTGCAGCCAAGGACATGGCAACCGGGCAGCGGGGACAAGACTCCACTCTCGCACCCCATCACACGCAGTTGATGCTACAGGGTGCGGGCGGAGGGTGTGGCTGCCATGGCGCTGCTGGGCTGCCTAGGCAATCTGCGGCGGGCCATGGAGGTGGTGAATGGCCCTGCGGGTGGGCCAGGTGGGGGTGAAGCGGGCAGGACGGGAGGCAGAGCAAGGTGGCGGGACAGGTTTTTGGGCACTTGGTCTCTAAAAGGTTCGCCATCACTGGCCTAGAATCATTACATTCCCAACTCTTCTTGAATTCCATTGATTCTTATCTAGCATCAATTTAGTGCTGACCAGTAGTTGACTAGTTTCTTGTGAATGGGCATGATCAATAAATCTTCTTAATTGCAACTTAATGTGTGATCCCAATTATTTGCATCTGACAAAGACTAGAAATACCAGGTGACCAACATATGATGTTGCTATCTTCTTATGACAAAGAAGTACAATGGAAAGGCAGCCTGAATATTGGGAAACTCACAGCCAGGCAAGGAGGAGGAGCCAAGTGGGGAATTAGCCTTGAGTCTTTCCACAGCCATAAGAGGCATAAGCCTAAACCCCACCTAAGTTTCAGGAAACCATATCAGTTCGTTCCCAAGGCAAGGCAAGCAGATCCTTGTATGTAGGGTAGAGCAGAATAAAGTAGCTGACGTAGACCTTTCATGAGTGGATTTGATTGACACTGGAGGTTTTTAAGAAGAGATTAGACAACCATTTGTCTGAAATGGTATAGGCCAGGGGTAGGCAACCTTGGCTCTTTTATGACTCGTGGACTTCAACTCCCAGAATTCCTGAGCCAGCCATGCTGAGGAGAAATGGAGAGGTTTCCATGCTGAGCCATGCTGGCTCAGGAATTCTGGGAGTTGAAGTCCACGAGTCATAAAAGAGCCAAAGTTGTCTACTCCTAGTATAGGCTTTCCTGCTTGAACTGGGGGGTTGGACTAGGAGACCTCACAGCTCCCAACCCTATGATTCTATGTTCTATGTGGGAGTGGCTTTGAGAGCCAAACTCTATGATTCTATAGAAGAAGTTTGAAGGAGTTCTAGGATTCTGGTAGAACCCGGATGACTGCATTGCTCAGCATAAAGCATGTAACGTTTAATGTACACAGCACCACAATAAGATCCTTCCACTTCGTCAAGCAGCTAGGAGAATCTTTCTCTTTTTGAGGCAGCTGTGAATTCTCCTCTCCTCTCCTCTCCTCTTCTCTTCTCTTCTCTTCTTTTCTCTCCTCTCCTCTCCCCTCTCCTTTCCTCTCCTCTAATCCCCTCCCCTCTCCTCTCCTCTCCTCCCCTCCCCTCTCCTCTAATCCCCTCTCCTCCCTTCCCCTCTCTCCTCTCCTCTCTCTTCCCCTCCCCTCTCCTCTCCTCCCCTCCCTCCTTCTCCCCCTCTCCTCTCCTCTCCCCTTTCCTCTAATCCCCTCCCCTCTTCTCTCCTCTCTTCCCCTCCCCTCCCCCTCTCCTCTCCTCTAATCCCCTCCCCTCTCTTCTCTCTCTCTCCCTCCCCCTCATACCTTCCTCCCCCTCCCCTCTTCTCTAATCCCCTCCCTCTCCTCCCCTCCTCTAATCCCTCCCTCTCCTCCTCCCCTCCTCTCCTCCCCCTCCCTTCTCTCTCTCTCCCCCTCCCCTCCCCTCTCCCCTCTTCTCCCTCTCTTCCCCTCCCCTCCCCTCCCCTCCCCTCCCTCCCTCTCCTCTAATCCCCTTCCCCTCTCCTCTCCTCTCCTCCCCTCCTCTAATCCCCTCTCCTCTCCTCTCCTCTCCTCTCCTCTCCTCTCCTCTCCTCTCCTCAAGATTGACTGTCACTCTATCCAGATATTTTTATAGTGACTCATCATGAGCAGAATACATTATTCAGTATTTCTAAACCCAGCATTTAGCAGCACTCCAAGGCTTAGCCTTAGAGGGACAAGAGGCGGTGTGTGTATGTTATTGTAGCTTGTTTATTTTTCCCCTTTGTAGAGTGAGCCTTGAGCCACCTGGTGGAAACTTCAAATAATAACATTTGTCTCCCCAAGCAGAGGTTCAGTCCTGGAACAGCACATTAAAACACCACATTTCCCTCTTCTTCTCGTTTCACGGATGGCTTAATGAGCTGCAGTAATCGTTTGCTTAGCTGCAAAATAAATTTGAACTCGGAGCGTGATCCCGTTGGGGAAACGGGACTGAAATTTCAATTGAACTAAAAAAAAAAGCAGGAATTAGTCTTTTTCAGAGAGAAGTGTTTTTACTGTTACATTAAGGTAATTAGATCTTCGGGATGGTATAGGGGGCCTCTCGGCCCACGTCTGGCCCATTTTTAGATGGGATGATCGATTCCAGAAGAGGACTTCTATCAACTCTGGAATTTCACTTAGCATTTTTCAGACATTTGTGCGTTCTTTATTTATGCATGCATGCATGCCTTGGCTTGAGATGGGCAGCTATAGAAACTGAATATACAGTATAAATAAATGAATGTTACATCCTTCTTCTATCTAAGTAGATCCCACTGGGGGGGCTAACCTGTTTGGGTGAAAAAGCTAAACAGAATTGGGCTTTGTTAGTGTATAGATCAAAATATCTCCAAGAAAGACAGGGTTGCGTTGACTAAACTGGAAACTGAATTGTTATTCTAATGAATCTAATGATGTTCCTTTGGCAACAGTACAGAACAGAATAGAATAGAATAGAATAGAATAGAATAGAATAGAATAGAATAGAATAGAATAGAATAGAATAGAATAGAATAGAATAGAATAGAATAGAAAATATGGAATGGAATGGAATAGAATAGAATAGAATAGAATAGAATAGAATAGAATAGAATAGAATAGAATAGAATAGAATAGAATAGAATAGAAATACAGAATGGAAATAATATAGAATAGAATAGAATAGAATAGAATAGAATAGAATAGAATAGAATAGAATAGAAGAGAATAGAATAGAATAGAATAGAATAGAAAATATGGAATGGAATAGAATAGAATAGAATAGAATAGAATAGAATAGAATAGAATAGAATAGAATAGAATAGAATAGAATAATGGGATGGGATATAGAATAGAATGGAATAGAATAGAATAGAATAGAATAGAATAGAATAGAATAGAATAGAATAGAATAGAATAGAATAGAATAGAATAGAGCTGGAAGGGACCTCAGAGGTCTTCTAGTTCAGCCCCATGCTCAAGCAGGAGAACCTATCCCATTTCAGACAAAATTTCTATAGACTGAAGTAGAAATCCTAGAAGAACAGAGTGGCAAACCACATTTGTTTGTATGTTTTGCATGCTTTGGACTGAGATCCATGTATGTCTAGTTCAATGAAGAGAAGGACTAGGGGAGACATTATAGCAAGGTTCCAATAAATAAGAGGCTGCCAGAAAGAAGAAGGGGTCAACCTATTTTCCAGAGCACCTGAAGGCAACACAAGAAGCAACGGATGGAAACCAGGAGAGAAGCAACTAGAACTAAGGAGAAATTTCCTCAATTGTCATAAGTCAAGGACTGCCTGTATCAAGATAGCAAGAGACATGGCAAGCTCATTGGTTAGAATGCATTGCAGGCTAACTCTGCCGACTGCCGGCAGTTTGATCCTGACCGGCTCAAGGCTGAGTCTGCCTTCCATCCTTCCAAGGTCGGTAAAATGAGAACCCAGATTGTTGGGGTCAACATGCTGACTCTGTAAGCTGCTTAGAAAAGGCTGTAAGCCCTGTGAAGTGGTATATAAGTCTAAGTGTTATTGCTATTGCCATCAGGTTTTCCTCTGATCATGTGAGAACTAATTCTCACACTTTTTATAGCTAGTTGGTTCCAACTGCATCCATGCCATTTAGAGCTATCACAATGATGTCCTTTAATCTTAGATCCTGATTAGTATTTACTTAATGCTTCCAGGTGTGCCTTTGCTTCCTTTATGCATGCCAGCCTTGAGCAAACCTGTCTAGAAGTTTCTTTTTATTTCATCTGCCGAATGTTTGGATTGGACGCTTCCAATAGCAAAGTGTAATTTGTGCACTCCGTTTCAACTAGTTCGATATTTTTGACAATCTGTTCGGTTCAGAGCAGGTCAGTTTTAAGCAATTAAGTAAATTTTTGCAAACTTAGCAGAAGACGCTTGAGGCTGAGTCATTATGGGTACAGGGGAGAGCCACAACTCACCTTGATGAAGGCGGTCTTGGTTTATTTTTAACGCCAGTTATAGAATTGGGAATTGCATGCGGCTCAGAGTCAGCGTGGTTGGAAATGCTTATAAGCACTGCAAATCCATCCATCTTCTGCTGGCATGGGTTACATAAAGCAAAGGCAGGACAAGAAGCAATGGAGAAGAGATCAAACCTACAACTAAGGAGAAATTTCCTGACAGTTAGAACAATCCGTGGAACAATTTGCCTCCAGAGGTTATGGGCACTCCAACACTGGAAGCTTTCAAAAAGAGACTAGAATTGCCTCCTGAAGCTGTGGGTGCTCCAACACTGGAAGTTTTTAAGAAGAGATTGGACAACCATTTGTCTGAAATGATATAGGGCCGTGGTGGCAAACCTATGGCACGCGTGCCACAGGTGGCACACAGAGCCCTCTCTGTGGGCACACACACCGTCGCCCCAGTCCTAGGCCTTCAGCTGGGTTTTATTAAAACCTTTTCGCTTTAGGCCTCCGCCACCATGTGCAAAGAAAAAAAAGCTTCAATCAATCAGTCAATTTGTCACGGGAAAAAAAAGATCTTGCAAAGTTGGAATTGATTGATTGAACTTTTTAGTCCCACCCAGTCTGCCATTATCACCGAAGCCACGCCCACCCAATGGGCCACGCCCACCCGGCACCCGACAATACATAAGTGGGTTTTGGGTTGCAGTTTGGACCCTCGGTCTCTGAAATGTTCGCCATCACTGGTATAGGGTCTCCTGCTTGAGCAGGGGGCTGGACTAGATGACCTCCAAGCTCCCTTTCAATTTGGTTATTAGAAATGGGACATAACTAAGAGTTCAGCGGTCCGTTGATAAAGCAGCACTGGATTGAAAAATCGCAACCAAAAATTACTGATGATTTGCGATGGCAATTGTGAGAGATGTGTAGTAAGAGGTACTCATTTTCTTTCTTTATTCGTCTTTTATGCGGAGTGGTATATAAGGCTATTGCTTTACATTACAGATTTTGTCTGGGAGAAGTGGTACAGGCATTTGGAAACCATTTTTAGCCATTGGCTCAATTCTTGCTTGAAACATCCTTTGGGCTTTTCTGATTCTGTAATCAGAACTGGGGGAGGTATCTGGATCCTCAGAGTCACCTAAATCAGACGGCAAATGCGTGTGGAACCTTCTTGGAACTGCTGAAAGGACTGTGTGGTAGACAGGAGATTGTTGTTGTTGTTAGTTGCGACGTTGTGTCCGACCCATCGCAACCCCATGGACAACGTTCCTCCAGGCCTTCCTGTCCTCTGCCATCTTCTGGAGTCCATTTAAACTCATGCCTACTGCTTTAGTGATTCCATCCAGCCACCTCATTCTCTGTCGTCCGGTTCTTCTCTTGCCCTCCATCTTTCCCAGCATCAGGCTCTTCTCCAGTGAGTCCTTCCTTCTCATTAGGTGGCCAAAGTACTTGAGTTTCAACTTCAGGATCTGGCCTTCTAAAGAGCAGTCGGGGTTGATCTCTTCTAGGACTGACCGGTTTGGTCGCCTTGCAGTCCAGGGGACTCGCAGGAGTCTTCTCCAGCACCCTAGTTCAAAGGCCTCAATTCTTTGGCGCTCAGCCTTTCTTATGGTCCAACTTTCACAGCCATACATTGCAACTGGGAAAACCATGGCCCTTGTATAAACGTTGTCAGCTAAATGCTAAAGAAAAAGGGGGGAAATCTTTGCAGATATTGAAGGTGTCCACTGCAGCCTTCTAAAACAATCCAGTCCAGATTGTTGCTGTTAGTTGCGAAGACGTGTCCGACCCATCACGACCCCATGGACAACGTTCCTCCAGGCCTTCCTGTCCTCTACCACCTTCTGGAGTCCATTTAAGTTCACGCCTCCTGCTTCAGTGACCCCATCCAGCCGCCTCCTTCTCTGTCGTCCCCTTCTTCTTTTGCCCTCCATCTTTCCCAGCATTAGGCTCTTCTCCCGGGAGTCCTTCCTTCTCATTAGGTGGCCCGCCTCCCTGTTGAGGGAGGGCTGTGCAATTTTAACATAGATGGCCTTTTGGCGCCCTCTTTCAAACCTTTCTATCCAGAGTGGTGGACTTTGAGAATCTCCACAGAGATTTAGCTTGTGACTAGAGCAATGGTTCTCAACCTGTGGGTCGGGACCCCATTTGGGTTGAACGACCATTTCATGGGGGTCTCCAAACAACGCAGTCCGCCATTTTTCCCCCTTTTCCTTAGCTGTGCTACTCCCTTTTATTCTATTGGCTTTTGAAAGCCAATAGAATAGACTCTTGAATCGAGTCTAATTCTATTGGCTTTCAAAAGCCAATAGGAATTGTCCAGGCTGTCTCTGCCCTGCTGAGCCCACCAAAAGTCCCATTCTGCAAACGGTGCTGCACCCGTTGAGTAGTCCTCAACTTACGACCGGTTGAGTAGTCCTCGACTTATGACCAGTTGGGGGTCGCGGCATTCAAAAGGTTGAGAACCCCTGGACTAGAGGTACAGTGGTACTTGCCTTCCCTTTCAGTCCAACTCAAATCAGCTTCCTTCGAAGCAAGAGAGGGGGAGAGGCTGTGTGTATGTCTGATAGGGAGAAGCTTGTTTCTTGAAGGCAGTTGCGCTTAGTAACTTCATTTGGTCCTAGGTTAGCCCTTTCCAAAGAAACAGGCTGTGCTATTCAAAGCTGAATGCTTTAGTTAAAGGAGACAGGGCAGGCAAGACCAGGATTTTGCTTAGCGTGCCTGGCAATACAGAGTCAAAATTCAGCAACTGCCCTCCTGGTCTTTATTGGGTGTTTTCTGCTTGCCTCCTATTCCTCCTCCTCCTTGTCCGTCATCCCAGAAGGGATGGGTTTGAAGTTCACCCTTGCAACCCCAGCTGTGGGAAGCATCGATTGCTTCTGCCAGCAGCTGCTGCCAAGCAGCGCTGTGAGTTGAGTCATTTATTGACAAAGACCGACCAGCCGATGATGCTGTGCAGCTCCTCTCGCCCTGTTCCCACGATGCACCGCTGATAGCAGCTGTCAAAAGTATTTGGTTTACGAAAACTGGACCCTGGCTGCGGTGAAGGGAAGGATCCGATCACGGTCGGCTGCCATGAAGACGTACCTACCACGGCAGCATAGCTGTTGCCGTGAATCCGACGGGATAGAGGCTGCCCGAGGAATGCTAACTTTATCCAGTTGCACCTCCAGTTTTCAGAAAAGTGCCCCAGAGCATTGTGGGCATCCTCGACACCGTTGCCAGGTGTTAACATCTACTGCTTCGGGACCTTTGTGTCCGGCTTCATCCCAAACCAAGACTAGATTTCACTCAACTTGGGACAACGTGCAAGGAAACCCCAGGAAAACCTTGGTGAAAGTAAAAGGGACGAGCAGAGATAGAAGCTCAGAGTGCACCTGTCCCCACAACTGGCACAACCCTGTACAGGTGAGCCTCTTTTGTTCCCAAGTTACCTAGAAGGGATAGACTCCCAAATCAAGTCAGGTAACGGCAATTAGCCATCGCTTTTGGAGGGATAAAAGTTCTTAAGTCCAGCAGTACATTTTATGAAAGCCAGGTGTGCTCTCCAGCGTGGGGTAGGGATTATTTTGCAGGAATTAGCATCGGAGAAAGATCCATTCTCTCTTTTAATGTGCTGTCTTTGTCGTTTGGTGCCCTCTCCCCTGGCATATCGTGGCTTTGTAGCACTGGACAGTGTGTTAAAATTTGTCCCGTTGTCATTGTGTTGGGAAATGGCATCTCTAAGCAGCTCAAAAGCTTCAGAACAGGAAGAAGAAAAAGAGAATGACTGAAAAATAATTTAACAGGGGAATATCTGCATATCTATCTATCTATCTGTCTATCTATCTATCTATCTATCTATCTATCTATCTAGGATGAAATAAGATTTTTATTTTGCTTGTCTTCTACGTGCAGCATATATAATGAATTCGCTGTGGTCTGAAGTTTTTAAATGACACCTCAGGCACTGTTATTTGGATTTGGTTATGGCAACATACAAGAGATATCTAAGCAAGGCAAAAAATAAATCAACAGTGATCTCTGATGCTGATAATATTGAGAGATAACTATAATTGTCTCCCTTCTATAAACATCCAGAAATCAGAGTTTGTTTTTTTCATTTTCCCATGAGTTAAAATTTTGTTCAAAAAACTGATTTTATTACGAAACGTTGTTAAGGAGAAGCAAGAAAAATAGAAACATTTTTAAATCTGTAAACCAAGAAATTAGCGTAAGGATCCTTCTGAGAATGTTGTGTAAATAAATATTTCCTTTAAAGAATAATCTAGTCTTTTATTTAAAAGGAAGAATAAAGCACTTAAAGTTACATTTCAGTGCAGCGGTGCAGGTATTATGGTATAGGTATTAGCAAGAAAGATCTTTGTATTATTATTATTATTATGAGTTTGGAAAACTCCTGAGAACTTTATAAAAAATAAATGAACCCATGTGCACGATTAGTATTTACATGAAAAGAAAGCTAATAATGCAAATTCAGTTTCTGATGATTTCCACTCGTTGAATGGGAACACATGTTAAAGAAAAACAGTATTTGTATGTCTAACTCTATTCTTGTTAAATATCCATTAGCAACTATTATTCCTATGGGTCTGAAATTGTGTTCTTTAAAAAAAAGCATGTTCAAGTGCAGTCGACTGCTCTGTGTTGTTTATTCTATCAACCTGGTGGCCTAGATGTTTTAAAACAGGGGTCTTCAAACTTGGCCCTTTTACGACTTGTGGACGTCAACTCCCAGAATTCCTCAGCCAGGCATGTTGGCTGAGGAATTCTGGGAGTTGAAGTTCACAATTCATGAAGGGGCCATAGTTCCCCCATGCTGGCTGAAGAATTCTGGGAGTTGAAGTCCACAAGTCATAAAAGGGCCAAGTTTGAAGACCCCTGTTTTAAAATAACAAATAATAAAGGTTAATCTGAGGGGAAAGCTTCATTCCCCGAGCTTGTAGGTTGGCTTCCGAACGTTTCGTTACCAGGCTAGCTAACATCTTCAGCAGAGTTGAGGGGATGTCAGAATCAGTGTTTTGTTTATAAGGGCTTCAGGTGTGTGTGTGTGTGTGTGTGTGTGTGTGTGTGTGTGTGTGTGTGTGTGTCAAGTGAGGGTCTTGTGATGGGGAGGTTACATCTGGTCAGGGACATTGGGAGGTGAACTCCTGGTGAGAGGGGGGGGCTTGCGTAGGATGGTTGAGGGTCTTTCTGGTTGGCTGTGCGGTTGATTTGGATTCTGAGGGGTTCGTAGGCTGGCTGTAGGTCAATGTGTCTGTTGATGGACACTCAACACACTCACACCCAATGCCCTTATAAGCAGAAGTACACGGACACTGACATCCCCTAAACCAGGGGTAGGCACCCCAAAGCACTCAAAGAGCCACTTGGACCCCTTCCCACTGAAAACAAAACACCGGGAGCCGCAAAACCCTTTTGATATCTAAAATGAAGATAACACTGCATATATCCTTTTTTACCTTTATTATAGGTTTGTGTGTGTGTGTGTTTATGTGTGTGTATGTATGTATGTATGTATGTGTGTGTGTGTGTATATACACACACACACACACAGGTAAAAAAAGATATATGCAGTGTTACCTTCATTTTAGATGTCAAAAGGGTCTCTCTCTCTCCCTCCCTCTTTCTCTATCTGCCCTTGGTCTGCCAGTCCTCTTCCCCCACTCTCTTTCTCTCTCTCTCTCTCCCTCTCTCTTTCTCTCTCTCTCTCTCTCTTTCTCTCCCTCCCTCTCTCCCTCTCTCCTATCTGCTGCTCACCTGGCAAGCTGGCTTCAAGCTGTTCTCCAACAAGCTCAGGGGTAGGCGACCTCAGTTCTTTTATGACTCATGGACTTCAACTCCCAGAATTCCTAAGTCAGCATAGCTGGGCTAACTAGCTCTCTCCTGCTCTTCCTGCTTCCTGCTTCCTTCAGATATGCAGCAAAGGGAGGAGCTCCACCCAATAAACTTTTCAGCTCCTTGGAGAACACTGTGAGTGCACTCTCTTTTACACACACATACAGAGAGAGAGAGAGAGAGAGAGAGAGAGAGAGAGAGAGAGAGAAGCAGGGAAGCACAATTGCCTCTCTCTGTCTCTGTCTCTCTCTGCAAATGGCAGAGGAGGCTGGGAGTCACAGGGGAAGGCTCAAAGAGCTACATGCGGCTCTGGAGCCGCAGGTTGCCAACCTGTGCCCTAAACTCAGTGGTGGGATTCAAATATGTGAACCACCAGTTCTCTGTGTGGATGCCACTTCTGGAAGTCCATTCTGAGCCTGGGCAACAAAAAATTAGCTACCGGTTCTGCCGAAGTGGTGCGAACCAGCTGAATCCCACCATTGCTTACGACCACAACTGAGCCAAACGTGTTCATTGCTAAGCAAGGCCATCACTAAAAACAATGCAAAGCGAGAAATTCAATGTTTTTCAATGCTTTTTTTCCAATGCAGGCAACCCTCAACTTATGACCATAATCCACCTTTGTTTTGGGAAAAATGGGCATTGGAGGTGGGAAGGGATAACCCATTTCTGGGTTGGGTTGGGAGGACCTTTGCACAAGTTCGCCTGTTGCACCAGTTGCGACCCTACCTGGACCGGGAGGCTCTCCTTACAGTCACTCACGCCCTTGTCACCTCACGTTTGGACTACTGCAACGCGCTCTACATGGGGCTACCCTTGAAAAGTATTCGGAGACTACAGTTGGTCCAGAATGCAGCCGCGAGTGATAGTGGGTGCTCCTCGATACACCCACGTTACACCTATCCTCCGTGAGCTGCACTGGTTGCCTATTGGTCTCCGGGTCCAATTCAAGGTGTTGGTCATTACCTTTAAAGCCATATACGGCTCAGGGCCAGGCTATTTGCGAGACCGCCTACTACCTCATAGTTCCCTACGTCCGGTTAGATCCCACAGGCTGGGCCTCCTTCAGGCCCCGTCGGCCAAGCAGTGCCATTGGCGGGGCCGCAGAGGAGGGCCTTCTCTGTGATGGCGCCCACGCTTTGGAATCAGCTCCCCCCGGAGATTAGGATCGCTCCCACCCTGTTGGTCTTCCGTAAGCTACTTAAGACCTGGCTTTTCCGGCAGGCCTGGGGTTTATAAAACCTTACCCCTGGATGATTGTTTTTGTATTGTTGTTTTGTTATGTTTTATGTGTTTTTTATTGTTAGCCACCCAGAGTCCTTCGGGAGTGGGGCGGCTTATAAATTTTAAAAATAAAATAAAATAAATAAATTTCTGTAGGGTCTTTGGTGCTCTCTGAGCTGGGTGGTTTTCTTGCAGACGTTTCATTACCAAACTAGGTAACATCATCAGTGCTGGAACGGGAGTGGGATCAGCCCATCAAGCAGGCCTGGTTCATTGATAAGATTGCAGAGTTTAGGACTGAGTAGAAAGATAGGCCTGAGTCACTTCTGTATCTGTTGAGGTAACATCATGCTGAGAAGATCAACTGATAAGAATTACAAAGTTTACGTGTGAGTAGATAGTTTATGAATTGTAGTACTATGATTATATTAAAAAAAACAAAAATAAAAATAAAATACAGGATCTAATTCCGTATTTTCTTTTAGATAAAAGAATTCTGTAAATTCCTTTACCTACTTTAATAGAGAAAAGCCCAAAAGTAATAAAATACATAGGCGATAAAGACGAAGAATCAACATTCAGATAAATACATCATATTTAGAGCATACCCCAGTTGGTCTGCTCTAATGAGTTCTCAGCTCAATTGCCTTAACTATAAACTTACGAGCCTAAGAGATAGGGTTGCATAGAAAATAAATTTATAAATCCTTTATAAATCCTTAGCAAGAGCACACCTGGAATACTCCATCCAGTTTTGGTTATCACAGTATAAAGAAGATGTTGAAACTTTGGAAAAAGTGCAAAGAAGAGCAAATAGGATGATTAAAGGCCCGGAGACAAAAACATATAAAGAATGGTTGCAGGAATTGGGTATGGCTAGTCTAGCGAAAATAAAGACTAGGGGGTAACATGATAGCAATATTCTGGTACTTGAGGGGCTGCCACAAAGAAGAGGAAGGGGTCAGCTTATTTTCCAAAGCACCAGAAGGCAAGGCAAGAAACAATGGATGGAAACTGACCAAAGAGAGAAGCAACCTGGAATTAAGGAGAAACTTCCTGACAGTGAGGACAATTAACCAGTGGAAAAGCTTGCCTTCAGAAGCTGTGGAGGTTTTTAAAGAAGAGACTGGACAGCCATTTGTCTGAAATGTATAGGGTCTCCTGCTTGAACAGGGGGTTGCACTGGAAGACCTCCAAGGTCCCTTCCAGATCTATTCTGATTGATTGAAAGTTGTCTCAACTACTATCTCAGCTACTTATCCAAATAGTTTCTTCGATCTGAGCAACTTGGTCAGGGGGACCCCTATATATGTCTCCTAGGGTGGTTTCATTTAATAGACATATGTTTCCACCCCACCCCCCCTTTCTCTCTTTCTCTCTGTCTTTCCTGTCTTTATGCTCAATGTATACACCGAATTTTGACTTCTCTCCGGTAAGATCATTCTTGGCTTTATGATTCCTGCTATATTCCCTCAGTATTATGTTCTGTTTGGTATACGCTTCAATGATACATAATTGAATATGACAGCAAGGAGGGCTGATAAATAGGCATTAGTGCTCCATTTATGCAGTTCGTAGGAGCTTTTGTTGCTGAACTGCTGTACGTATTCCATGAATTAAAAGAAGAAGAAAGCCGCTGTGCATCAAATTACAGACCTAGAAATTCAGTGATTCCCTATCCCCTTAAAAATTACATTAATTTTGCTCCTCTAGATGAAATCTAGATGGCAAATCTAGATAGCATACTAAAAAGCAGAGACATCACCCTGCCAACAAAAGTACGTATAGTCAAGGCCATGGTTTTCCCAGTTGCAATGTATGGATGTGAAAGGTGGACCATAAGAAAGGCTGAGTGCCAAAGAATGGAGGCCTTTGAACTATGGTGCTAGAGAAGACTCCTGCGAGTCCCCTGGACTGCAAGGCGATCAAACTGGTCAGTCCTAGAGGAGATCAACCCTGACTGCTCTTTAGAAGGCCAGATCCTGAAGTTGAAACTCAAGTATTTTGACAACCTAATGAGAAGGAAGGACTCGCTGGAGAAGAGCCTAATGCTGGGAAAGATTGAGGGCAATAGAAGAAAGGGACGATGGAGAATGAGGTGACTGGATGGTGTCACTGAAGCAGTAGACATAAGCTTCAATGGACTCCAGAAGGTGGTAGAGGACAGGAAGGCCTGGAGGAACATTGTCCATGGAGTCGCGATGGGTCGGACACAACTTCGCAACTAACAACAACAAGATGAATGTTTATTTAGAAGTGTGTATTACCGCAACATGCAGTTAAGGTTGTGAAAATGATCTCTTTAATTGCCCTGACAATACATGTTCTTCTGCTTACTCTAATTCAGATTTCTTTAGCCAAGGAAGTTTTGTAGGCCTCAAATGGGGATCCACTTGGCTGCTTTATAGTCCTTGGACATGCAGCTGCGGAAAAAGAAAGAAAAGGCAGGGATAGTCATGCTAGAGCTACAATACCTTGGCATGATGACAAACATATTGAAGGCCAGAGTCTGCTTCTTAAACCTTCCCAGGGTGGTTAGACAATCAGCAAGCACCACGAGGATTGACTGAGCTGGCGGTTGAAACTATTTCCTTGATATTTCCAAGTAAATTTCTTCCTTCCTTGCCATATTTGCCCTTTTCACCTGCTGACCTGAGAGATCAGAAAGAAGGTGATCCAACATTAACTGATGTCAGGAGTGGTCCTTTGATTATCTATCTGTCTATCTATCTATCTATCTATCTATCTATCTATCTATCTATCTATCTATCTATCTATCATCTAATATCAAGCACCAGGAAATCAGGAGTTCCAGGCAGTAAAATGGGTATAAAGATTTATTGCAACTTAAGCTCTGTACAAGAATCTGAATTACTAATGGGTCAAGCAAATTAGTGGTAGATAAGAGCCAAAGGCATTCAAGGTGGACTGGACTTAGATCCCTTGTGGGCACAAAGGGATTCAAGACTGATGATGTATTTGACCTCTCCATCGGGCTCAGCCTGGTCATCTCCTACATCTATCTACTGTATCTACAGTATCTGCCTGCCTGCCTGCCTGCTGCCTGCCTGCCTGCCTGCCTGCCTGCCTGCCTGCCTGCCTGCCTGCCTGCCTGCCTATCTATCTATCTATCTATCTATCTATCTATCTATCTATCTATCTATCTATCTATCTATCTATCTATCTATCTACCTACCTACCTACCTACCTACCTACCTATCCATCCATCTATTTATCTATTATCTATCATCTCCATCCATCCATCATCTCTATCTCCTGGTGAACTGCTACCTAGTTGGGTAATGAAACTTCTGAAAGCAAACAGTCAAGCTTAGAGAGCACCAAGAACTCCTGTCTGTCTATGTGTTGTTTGCCTCCTCCTTCCCTCTCTCTCCCTTCCTCCCTCCCCCTCCCTCCCCCCCCTCTCTCTCTCACACAAACACAGACACATTCTCTGATTTAAGGTAGAAAAGAAACACTCTTAGAGGAATTTATCCATAGTGTAAATGCTTTAGGAGAATTGTATTGGATTTGGAGGAGCAGCTTGATTGTGTGTGTGTGTGTGTGTGTGTGTGGCTTTATTTTAATTTATATATCTGTGTAGGATTCTTAGACTGTGGTACTCAGAAATCATTATGCGTTGGAACGGAAAACCTATCAATTGTCTCCATTGTGTATTTGAAGCCTGACATTCACTTTCTGAAGTGTGCATAAGATCAACCAGCTGCTCTGCTATTCAGTCAGCGGAGGAACTGAATCGGCATATTTTTTTTTAAAAAAGATATTTCCTGTACAGATTTCTGTCTATTCCAACTTGATTGATGCTATTGTTTCCTTTTGAGAAAAGCAGCAATTTTGAAGGAGGTTTATCTCCTGTTCAAGTTGTCGGAAAGTGGTTGGAAGATAGAGAATCCTAGCCAAAATGGCAGCTGGTAACAGGGCCTCTGAAGTAATACTTTTCCTCTCTAGATTTTTCCCACTGTTGCCGGCTATTTGGGCCAATTGTGTTGTCTGTAATCTTGTGGAAAACGAATTCCAGAGGGTTTTAGCAGAGAGATTTATTGTGCAGGTTCAGAAGCAATAGCAACAAGCAATTCTGAACCCTGAGGGCGGGTTCAGACTTCAGTTTTATACTTTCTTTTTTTCCTCAGGAATAAAGGAATACACATTGAAATACACATTGTAATACATTAGGTTCGTTTCTCACGGGTATACAATGGAGAGTTTGCTACATACATTGTATCCAAGTGCAATGCGCATTAGGTTAGTCACATACTACTAACACAGCACCATTCCAATAATTATGCAGACACATCATTATTCTAGTGATTGTTCATTATTCCACATTAGTAATATAGCCACGTTGGACTATGCCATGAAATTGAAGGACACATTGCTTCAATGTCCTTAAGACCATGACAGCAGCATCAGGAGGATCCCACTGCTTTTGTCAGAACAACTAAAGCAACAATATGATGCTGTTGTGCATTTTACATACGCGCGTTCATGCACGGGGCCGCAAGCATGCACACGCTGCAAATGAGGCAGGGGTAGTGCCTGCGTGATAAGAGCCGAGGTGGCACACCAGAAAGTGCAGTACTGCAGGCCAGTTTAGCTGACTGTGTTCAGCAGGTCAGCGGTTCAAATCTCACCGGCTCAAGGTTGACTCAGCCTTCCATCCTTCCGAGGTAGGTAAAATGAGGACCCAGATTGTTGGGGGCAATGTAAATATATATATATATATATATACATTGCTTACTGGTGTACACTGCTTAGAGAGTGCTTGCACTTAAAGCGGTATATAAGTCTCATAAATAAATAAATAAAATACTCACTAGCTCTGCCCCATTCTTGTGTGGTGCAGTGCCTTGTATCTGCACCCTGCGGCACAGCGGCAGCCATTTTTGTGCCTTGCAGCACGGTGGCCTATTTTTGTGCTCCTGATTTTTGCATGCCAGAGGCAGCATTTAGAGGTGCCTCCCTGCCCCTCCCCCTTAAGGGCACCACAATGCTGATGGGCCCCTGGCACTTTGCCATAGATAAATGGGTTTGGGGTTGCGGTTTGGGCACTCGGCCTCTAAAAGGTTCACCATCACTGACCTATACCATCTCAGACAGATGGCTGTCCAGTCTCCTCTTGAACATTTCCAGTGATGGAGCACCCACGATTTCTGGGGGCAAGCTGTTCCACTGGTTAATTGTCCTCACTATCAGGAAGTTCCTCCTTAATTCCAGGTTGCTTCTCTCTTTGATCACTTTCCAACCATTGTTTCTCGTCCTTCCCTCTGGTGCTCTGGTGAATAATGTAACCCCCTCTGCCTTGTGGCAGCCCCTCAGATCCTGGAACACCGCTATCCTGTCACCCCTGTTTCTTCTTTTCTTTAGACTAGCCAAGCCCAAGTGCTGCAGCCGTTCTTCATTGAGAAAATCTTTTTACCTGTGTCCAAATACAGAGGGCTAAAAGGCATTCCATTCACTGAATCCAGCCATGCGTCAAAATTGAACAGAAATCCACGCTTTTGGGGAAATTCCTTTCAGGAATCCATACATTTCTGAACATTGCCTAAATGTAGAGAGAAACAGATTTTTTTTTTTTTAATATAAAGTGTCAGAGGAACATACTGTAATGGAATACATGTGCTTTTTTTATATTCCTCCTGGCAAGTAATGTTGGGCTCAATTGTAATCGTAAGCTGAGAGCTACCTTTAGGTATAGAAAACATTCGCTTTTTACTAAAATCTGGCTTCCTAAGAATTGTTCTTCCTTATCCATCCATGGCAACTTTCGTAAAGGTCAGAGAGATCTTCGCAAAAAAATTATTATTATCTGCTAAATAATGTTAAATACACTTATGATGTAATACAGAGGTCCCCAACCTTTTGGGCACCAGGGACCGGTTCCATGGAGAGAGGGTTTTCCACAGACCAGAGGGTGCGTGGTTTTGTGTGCTGCCTGCATCCCGTGGATGGGGCTTTGCTTGTTTGTGCAGACCATTTGCTGAAATGCTATGGACCGGTAGTGGTCCACAGCCTGGGGGTTGGGGACCCCTGATGTAATACATATATATATATATTTACATAATAAACATAATAAATAAACAACATCTTGATTCTTCATTTTATATGTGTTGGCATCTTCACTGGACTATTTTATTCCTGACATCCACACAGTTTGGAGAGCTCTATTTTTCTGGAAGCTTTTCTGGAGGGAGACCTAGATTCCTCTGGATAAAACAGCCTTTCAGGTAATTTGATCTGGAAGGAAGCCAGGTGTACAACAGACAGCGAGTAGTGGGTTCCATTCTTTCTCTACTGCTTCTCTGAGCTCATGCTGTGATGTGCCAAACTGACTTTTTAAATTGGCTGGCATTTGCCGTGATTGCTCCATCATAGGCCATCTGTGATCTGCTGGTGGTGATCCGCATGCTGAACAACTTCTATCAGATGTTCAGCCAGAATCCTTGGAAGTATGGGGGAAGGAAAGCCAGTGACTCAGTCCTTGGGCAGAGGGAGAGCTTCGGCTTTGTTATAGCCAGCCTCACCCCGGACTGATTATTTACAAGTAGTCCTCAACGTACGACTACAATGGAGCCCAAAATTTCTGTTGCTAGGTGAGACAGTTGTTAAGCGAGTTTTGCTCCATTTTATGACTTGCCGCAGTTGGCAAGGGATTCAGTACAGCTGTTAAGTTAGTAACATGGTTGTTAAATGGCTTCCCCATTGGCTCTGTTTGTCAAAAAGTCACAAAAGGGGATCAAGTGTGTCAGGATAATTATTTAAAGGCTAAACAGCTTATGTAATGATGTAATGCACGGGGGTCAAACTCGCGATGTGTTGTGATGTATCGCAACTTTTTTCCCATTGCCGGCAATGGGGTGGGCGCAGCTTTGGCGTGATGTATCCGGCCCGTGGGCTGGCAGTTTGACACCCCTGATGTAATGTAATGTAAGGTGGATGATGCAGTCATAGGAATGACTTAGCAAGTGTGTGTATCTCTTTAAAAACCTGAGTATAAAAGGGAAGTTTTTTGCTGCTGTTTTCTCTCTTGTCCATTCCCTGGTGTAATTGCACTCCTTACAGATAGCTGGTCATTTCCCTTCTTTTAGAGAATCTTTGAGGCTACCTGGAGGTTTATCCAAGAAGGCTCCACACCCATTTGCACCACTCAGTTGACCTTGTGGACACAGATAAACCTCCAAGTGGCCTCAACAACTCTCTAAAAGAAGGCAAATGACCAGCTGTCTGTAAGGAGTATAAATCCTTCCACTCCCCACCATCCAGTCAGAGCAGAAGAAGCTTCTTGGATGACAAGCGAAATGTCTTCAAAGAAAAACAAGAAAGTCCAAGTTGCCTCCTGAAAAAGCACCTTTGGGATCCATAACATACTCTGTCTCCTTGCTCTGGTGGGTTCGGTAGATGTAACGGGGAGAAGACTTCAAATAATCTGGCCCCAAGCCATGTAGGGCTTGAAAGGTGACACCCTGCACCTTGAATTGGACCTGGAAGCAAATGGGCAATCAATGCAGCTCCCGCAAGAAAGGGGATATGTACAAAGACAAAAACATGCAGGGTGTTAATTTTTGAATCAATGGAAGCTGCTAGATATTTTACATCTGCGGCCCCATGTAGAGCAAATTGCAACAGTCAAGATAGGAGGTAACTAGTGTGTGGGTGACTGTGAGCATGGATGGTCAAGATAATTGACTCACCTTTCATTCCAGAAAGTCCATAATGACCTAGTAAAAATAGCTCTTAACACTGTTCTCTTCAGGCCACCACATAGAGGAGGATAACTAATCGATCGCGGGATTAAACATCTGAGTCCTGAGAGAACTTTTTGCTAGTTGGCATGGACAATGTGGAACAAAACTGGCTCAATATAAAACAGAACTGTAACAGAATAACAGAGTTGGAAGGGACCTTGGAGGTCTTCTAGTCGAACCCCCTGCTCAGGACAGGAAACCCTATACCATTTCAGACAGTGTTCGTAGCTTTCTGTGTCAAACCTACATTTCATTCCTGGATACTTGCATCCTTTGGCGATTAAACTTAGCCACGTACCTTCCTGTGGGCCTCTTTGCTCTCTGTTTGCCATTCTGAGATACTGACATTTAATTTATTTGGACTCTGAACTCATCTCTGGCCCTTCCAGATGTTGCAAAGTTGGGCAGCAAAAGCTAATACTGAGAGATTGGCCTTGTCTGACCAGTGCCAGGATGAGACACTGGTGGGAGAACTGTATAAGTTGCATTGCAGTTTTTGGAGGGAGAGCAAGGCCCAGCGTGGATCTTGGGAGGGTAGACAATTTATTTAGTTATTCTAGCTATATTTATCCTGCCTTTATTATTTTTATAGATAACTCTAGGCAGGGAACATACCTAATATTCCCCCCCTCCTCCTATTTTCCCCACAACAACAACCTGTGAAATGGGTTGGGCTGAGAATGAGTGGCCCAAGTCAGTCTAAGGCAGGACCAGAACTCACTATCCCCTGATGATTGGCCCAAGGTCAACCATTTAGCTTCCATGCCTAAGGTGAGTCTAGAACTCACCATCTCCTAGTGCAGGGGTAGGCAACCTTGGCTCTTTTATGACTCGTGGACTTCAACTCCCAGAATTCCTGAGCCAGCCATGCTGAGGAGAAAAGGAGAGGTTTCCAAGCTGAGCCATGCTGGCTCAGGAATTCTGGGAATTGAAGTCCACGAGTCATAAAAGAGCCAAGGTTGCCTACCCCTGCACTAGTGATTGGCCCAAAGTCACCCAGACAACTTTCATGCCTAAGGCAGGACTAGAACTCGCCATGATTGGCCCAAAGTTACCCAACTAGTTTTCATGGCTAAAGTGGAGCTAGAACTCACAGTCTCCTTGTTTCTAGCCTTTGGCCTTGACTTAAACCAAGCAATTTGCTTGTTTTGTCCTGGTCCCTTTACCTTTATGTTTCCCACTTTCTAAACTACTGCATTCCTGCTTCCAATTTAAAGTGTTCCCTCCATTCAGTTAACAGAAAAAAATAACTTTTTTTTTTTTTTTGCTAATACGGGGTTCTTGAAAAAGATTTGGGTAACACATTCGCTCATTTTATCTGATGTAATCACAATTAGCAAAAGCAAAAAAAAAAAGCAGAGACATCACCCTGCCAACAAAAGTGCGTATAGTCCAGGCCATGGTTTTCCCAGTTGCAATGTATGGCTGTGAAAGCTGGACCATAAGAAAGGCTGAGCGCCAAAGAATGGAGGCCTTTGAACTCTGGTGCTGGAGAAGACTCCTGCGAGTCCCTTGGACTGCAAGGCAATCAAAACAGTCAGTCCTAGAAGAGATCAACCCCGACTGCTCTTTAGAAGGCCAGATCCTGAAATTGAAACTCAAATACTTTGGCCACCTAATGAGAAGGAAGGACTCACTGGAGAAGAGCCTAATGCTGGGAAAGATTGAGGGCAAGAGACGAAGGGGACGACAGAGAATGAGATGGCTGGATGGAGTCACTGAAGCAGTAGGTGTGAACTTAAATGGACTCCAGAAGATGGTAGAGGACAGGAAGACCTGGAGGAACGTTGTCCATGGGGTCGCGATGGGTCAGACACGACTTCGCAATTAACAACAACAACAACAATCACAATTATGTTAATTTTATTTTCCAGCTCAGTCAGGACAGAGAGATTGGTGCAGAGATTTTAACCGTAGATTTATATTAATTCAGAACCAAAGGTAGTAAAACTATCTAATGCAAAATCTCCTTCCCTTCTGGTATCTTGAGATGCAAATTCTATTGTTTCTCCAGAGAGTGAAATTGCATGAGGCATCTTAAATCAAAAGTGACAGTGATACAATCCAGTGTAAAATGTTGGATTTTAAAGGGAATGATAATTAATGTTTAGCTGTGAGTATGCTTGCTGGAATTGTTTTAAAAAATGTTGTGGGTCTTTAGATGATGATAACTTCCAGTGTTATCATGCAGGGAGGGGGAGTTGTGTAGATGAACGGAAAGGGAGAAAGGGTGAGTGGATCTGAGGATATGTATAGACTACATTTGTAAAATGTTGCAATAAGGATTGCTTAACCAACTCTGTCCAAGTGCAGATAAAGCCAAGCAAAATCAGATACACTTTGTTGAAATTATTATTACTACAGTACTAGTAATGTGCAAATGGTGTTCCTCAAAGAATCTCTACATCAGGGGTCTTCAAGCCAGGCATGCTGGCTGAGGAATTCTGGGAGTTGAAGTCCACAAGTCATAAAAGGACCACGTTTGAAGACCCCTGCTCTAGAACAGAGGTGTCCAACCTTGGCCACTTTAAGACTTGTGGACTTCAACTCCCAGAATTCCCATCAGTCAAAGTTTACAAGTCTTAATGTGGCCAAGGTTGGACACCTCTGCTCTAGATAGGTGGGAATTGCATCTGTCCCAGGTTCTTCTTTTAACTTTATAGTAATGTTGGAGGAAAAGTCTTCATCATGGTTCAGTCCAAGCCGGGGATAAACAACATGGTGACTGCTTTAGAAAGAAGGTTGCAGTTTATTGAAGAGGAGAGGCAGAGAGAAAGATGGCTTTAGATACAAAGAGAGAGCACATGTAGGGAGTGGGTTTTTATACCCTCTGGGGCCTTTGTTTGGAGTTGTTTCCTGTTCCTGTTTGAGGCTTTGTATTTCCTGCGCCATGTATTCTGATCTGAGTCTGGATGTGCCCTTTGGCATCTGTGAGTTAATCCTATTGTGTCCTGTCTTAGACTTTGGGTGGGGTATGTAGATTTTAGGTGTCTTTGTCTTCTTAATCTTCTAGCTTCAACTTTCCTGGATGGTTTACATCTGCATTTCTACAGAGCTGGTTTCTGCTTGGGGGAGGGAGACTTGGGGCTATTAAGAAAACTGTGCATGCTTTTCTGCCTCTTTAAGATCCTTTGAGGAAATATATTTTTCTGCCCTTTTTATATTTCCTTCCCTGGGGGGCTGACTTCCCACAGTAACTTTATATTACCTGCAATTCTTGGATGTTTTTACGCTTCAAAAATTAGCAAGGTCTGGCCTTCTATGCCTTTCTTAAAAATCTACCCAGTTCAATCTGATGGCTTCCACCTATCTGGAAAGGACTGTAGGAATACATCCCAGGCTGGTTTTCTTGGCAGTAATATGGAAGTTGGTGGGGAATGTCTTGTTCTGGAGGGTTTTCTTGATCTTCTCCCATCTGAATTCTAATTAAGTCCATTATTATTTCCCATGTCCATATCAGCCAAGGTTGGCTTGGTGCTCCCATGGGGACAGTATTTTTACGATAGTCCTTTTAAAATTAATTGTTCCCTGCAGATGTGGGACACCTTATTATTATTTTTTCAATCCATTAGATGAAAAGTAAAATATGGAGCTTCCCTAAAACGTTTGTAGACTCAAAAGTAGTGATCAGAAGGGGTGGTGCAATTCTCATGTCCTATGGGGTCTCTGGTGCTCTCTGATCTTGGCTGTTTTCTTGCAGATGTTTCATTACCCAACTTGGTAATGTCATTAGTGCTAGAAGGAAGTAGGAACAAATCCAAGTTGAAGTACTAGAAAGGACTGGAACCACCAGAGACAATTGCAAGCCACTAGTATATAAAAAGAGATCAATCCCTGGTCCTTCTAGTACTGATGATGTTACCTACTGTGGTAATGAAATGTCTGCAAGAAAACAACCTAGCTTTGGGAGCACCCAGGACTTCACAGTTCAACCCTCAACTACAAACCTTCTCTTCTGTCTGTATTCTGCGGTCCTTCAAAATGTGTCATTTATGCCACCGACTTCTTAATTTTCTAATCTTTCCTAACCTGACTATAATAATCCAGAGTCCTAAGTGGCTTTTGTGTCATCTCTTTTTGTGTTACTTCCTTCAACATCTGTTAGGCCTCCGATGCATTTTTTTAAAAAGTTTTCCAGGAAACCGGTCTGTTCATTTTGGTTGATTTCTTTGACAGCTGCACCTGTGGTGTCAAGCTTCAAGTATTTTTTTGCAAGTTTTAAATTTTTAATTAATATCCTGTCAATTATTAATGAAATGCCTAGGAAGGTTTGGGAATTTGATTGGCCTGTCACCCTAGCTTTGCCATATGTGTGTTTTTTCCTACAGTAAGGAGTTCAGTAGTAATTCTCTCCTTGGGGCTGTGAGCATATTGTAAGCTCAAAGTGACCCATGTAAAGGATGGAGAGTCAAGCTGTTCTGTGAAGAACTCATAAGGGGTCTGTCATGATTCTGGTAAATGAGACCAATTAAAGGAACTTGAAGGCAAGGAATTCTTCCTCAAAGAACATTTTTATTTGGGTACAAAATAACGGGCACATACAAAGGTGAACTCAAGACTAAATTCCCCTCCCCTTGGTTACAAAGATACAAATTGCAATTCCCACCCCAATTAGGTGACATAAATCACATTCACCAATTATTAGAAAACGCGGGTACTCCTCTCAGCTCTCCAGCCCCTCAAAATGTTATCAGTAATGACCTTGGTTCCCATACATAAGAACTACACCCCCTCCCTCCTTCTTTCTAAATATGTGGCAACCGAAAACGAAGTGAAAGTGGCTTCAGTTCAGATCATTATCAGGTGCTCATCCGTTGGATTTTCCATCAGAAAAAAATTTACAGGTAGTCCTCAATTGAGGACCACAATTGAAACCCATCACTAAGCGAGACAGATGTTAAGTGAATTTTGCCCCACTTTCTGACTTTTATTCCTACAGTTGTTAAGTGAATCTGTCAGGGTAATGATTTAAAGGCTAACCAGATGATGTAATGTAAGGTGGATGATGCAATGATAGGAATGACTCAGCAGGGTCTGTGTCCCTTTAGAAGACTGAGTATAAAAGGGAAGGCTTTTACTGGAGTCTCTCTCTCTCTCTCTCTCTCTCTCTCTCTCTCTCTCTCTCTCTCTCTCTCTCATTTCCTGCTGTAACTACTGTATATTGGAGTTTGCTGTATTACCATGTGTATCTTCCTGATGTATATTGTAGATAGTGTAATATAATCCACCATTTAATTCAAACCACTGTTTACTGTATTTACTTCTGGGTTATCTCAGTGGAATAAAATTGTGCATGCTCTGACAGAATTCTGCAGTTGTTTGTTAGTAACACAGTTGTTAAGTTAATTTGGCTCCCCCCTTGACTATGCTTGTCAGAAGGTCGCAAAAGATGATCACATGACTTTGGGGACATAGCAACTGTCATAAATACATACCAGTTGCCAAGTGTCTGAATTTTGATCACCTGATCATGGAGACGCTGCAACGGCCGTAAATGTGTAAAACAATCATAAGTCACTTTTTTGAGTGCCGTTGCAACTCAAAATATCAGTAAATGAATGTTTGTAACTGCCTGTATTATTTCCTCCCCCTCTTTACTCTTAGGAAACACATAAGTAGTAGAGTCTGTGATGTTGGTTAGACTGAGTGACAGGCTGGGCTTGCATCACACTAAACTGATAGAGATGTCAGATAGGTCAACAAATGACAATTACCCAGCTTCAAGGCCACAATCTACTGCAAACATAGCAACTTTAAAATGTGTGGATTTCAACTTGCAGACTTCCTTAGCCAGCGTTTTTTCAGTGCCTTTGTGACTTTGATTGGTCACTAAACAAATGCTTGTAAGTCGAGCACTATGCGTAGCCTTGTTTGGGGTGTTGTATATGGACGAAGACCTATGGTGCCAAAGTTCTTTTTTGTCCCTCAACAAGTTCTGGATTTTGGTTTTTTTATACACCTCCTGGTTTCCTGAGAAATGCAACTTTATTTTTCCCTTTAAGGAAAGCTTTGGCTGTAAGAATTAGGGGGGGGGGGGAATCAGAAAAATATTAAAGTATACAGTAGTAGAACATAGAAAAACAGAGTGGGAATGGAGCTTGGAGATCATTTAGTCCAACCTCCTTCTCAAGCAGGGGATCCTATATCATTCTGGACAAATGTCCCAAAGGTGCTTTTTCAAGAGGCAACTGGACTTTCTTGTTTTTCTTTGAAGATGTTTTGCTTCTCATCCAAGAAGCTTCTTCAGCTCTGACTGGATGGTGGGGAATGGACGGATTTATACTCCTTGAAGACAGCTGGTTATATAAATCCTTCCATTCCCCATTCAGAGCTGAAGAAGCTTCTTGGATGAGAAGCAACACATCTTCAAAGAAGAACAAGAAAGTCCAATTGCCTCTTGAAAAAACACCTGTGGGACAACCATGACCTGGATGACTGAGAATCTCTGTAGACATTCTGGAATGACTGTCCAGTCTCTTTTTAAAAACCTCCAGTGTTGGAGCACCTACAACTTCTGAAAGCAAGCTGTTCCACTGATTAAGGAAAGTTCTTCTTAGTTCTAGGTTGCATCTCTCCTTGATTAGTTTCCATCCGTTGCTTCTGGTCCTGCCCTCAGGTGCTTTGGAGAATAGGTTGACCTCCTCTTCTTTGTGGCAGCTCCTCAAATATAGGAAGACTGCTGTCATATCATTCCTAATCCTTCTCTTCATTAGACCAGAGATATACTGTACCTAGTTCCCTTATTCATCCTCCACCTTTTCCACAAATAGAGGACTACCAGAACAAATTTCCTGCGTCTCTGGCCTGCTATCATGTCACCATTTAGATAATTAAATCCTGAAGAGAATTTTTTTTCCCTCATGAAAAAATTCTATGAAAGGCAGAAGGGCTTGTCATAAGTTTATCTCTCAAATGAACCATCTGTCTCTCTATTCTATCTCTTCTTAATCTGTCCAAAATACAGCATCTGAGGAGATTTTTGTTTATGAGCTAGGAATCTGATCACATAGATCTAATGACCCACTTTACATAATTCCTCCAAATTTCCTTGGCTTGTACCATTTATTTATCCTCAGTACATTTTTCAACAGGCCAAAATCAAGTCTCTCAGATAGCCCAATCTTTTTTTTTTTCCTTGCTGAAAACACTTTTGTGAACAAGGCTCTCACGATCTTTTAGTTTATAGGTAGGTCTCAAGTAACAACTACAGCTGAGCCCAAAATTTACAATTTTGCAATTCACAGAGAAGAGGATCAGGATCAAATGCGTGTTGTGGAGTGCTTGAAGGATGCTACCAGCTCACCTGATCACTTCAGTTTTTTAAGAAAATCAACTGATTGTTTTAATCTCTCTAAAGTGCTTTTTAAAAGGCAACTGGACTTTCTTAGTTTTTTTTTCTTGAAAATTATTTGTTTCTCATTCAAGAAGCTTCTTGGATGAGAAGCAAAAGGTTTTTAAGTAAAAAACTAAGAATATCCAGTTGCCTTTTGAAAAGCACCTTTGGGACAACCATGACCTGGATGACTGAGAATCTCCATAGACATTTTGATTGTTTAATAGTTAGGCTTTCTGAATGTCTCGGACAGAGGTAGGCAACCTTGGCTCTTTTATGACTTGTGGACTTCAACTTCCAGAATTCCTGAGCCATGCATGGCTCAGCTTGGAAACCGCTCCCTTTCCCCTCAGCATGGCTGGCTCAGGAATTCTGGGAGTTGAAGTCCATGAGTCATAAAAGAGCCAAGGTTGCCTACCCCTGGTCTAGGAAATAGCTCCGCTATCTCCCTCTTTTCCAGATAGGAATGATATGAACTGTGGGTAGAAAGTCTGCAGAATTCAGAGGAACAAACTCAGAGGGCTGTTGGGTAGATTTTGGTGGTCTTATAAAATGGTGTTTCACAAAACATTTACTGACTTGAAATCAGTAGGGTAGGGTAGGGTAGGGTAGGGTAGAGTAGGGTAGAGTAGAGTAGAGTAGAGTAGAGTAGAATAGAGTAGAATAGAATAGAATAGAATAGAATAGAATAGAATAGAATAGAATAGAATAGAATAGAATAGAATTCTTTATTGGCCAAGTGTGGTTGGACACACAAGGGATTTGTCTCCGGTGCATAAGATCTCAGTTTACATACAAGCAACAGTGAAAAATCATGATCATAACAGTGGAACAATCTACCTCCAGAAGCGGTGAATGCTCCAACACTGGAAGTTTTTAAGAAGAAATTGGACAGCCATTTCGGAAGGTCACCAATTCCGATCATGTGAATGCAGGATACTGAAACTCTTGTAAATATGAGCCGGTATCCCCTATTTCTAGATTGTTCTCGGTTGGCTGTTTCTGTTTGTGTTGCAATGTGAGTTGTTAAGGTTAGAAGACTCCTTTCTTACAAGGTCTATTGTTCACGGACTTTCTCACTTGGATCCATATTATAGTCTTTGTTTGCAAAAGATCTCAGCCTTCCAGATTTTGCTTCTGCGTATGCATTTATTTATATTTGGAGATTGTTGTTTATCTCTGTGTGTTTGTGTTTACTTTGCCAGTAAATATTTTATAGAGCCATCTGCTAAATAATACATGTTGAACGCCCTTATTAAGTGGTTTTTCCTCAATCTTGCTATAGTAATTTCTGTTTCCACTGCTATGCCATCGTTCTCTTAATCTCTGTAGAGTTGAAATACACAGCTGAAATGTACAATATTTGTACAACGAAGATGGTTCCATTGCAAAATCAGAAATAGCTAGTTTGTTTCTCGCTTCCAAAGTCCTTTTTATCTTTCTAAAAGGTTATACAGCAGGAGAATTTTACCATTTACCTCAAAATTCAGATTTGCAACCTTTAATTCAAAGTATAATATTGGCTTCTTGGAGTGACAGAGCAACCATTTTTATTCATGATTATTATCTGAGGGAAAGACATAATTCCAGTGTGAATATCAACAAAACACATTCCTTTAAATTTATTCAGCATTTTGATATATGCAGTGTCTACTCTCTCTGAGAATTTTCATCAGCCTCATTGACATTCCTTCTTTTTCCACCTCAAAAATTCCATGGATTTTTTTTGAAGCAGGTGTACAGAAAAGAATAGGGCAGAATAACAGAGTTGGAAGGGACCTTAAGAGGTCAATATCCTGCTCAAGCATGCCTGGTTCAGGAATTCTGGGAGTTGACGTCCACGAGTCACAAAAGAGTCAAGGTTGCCTGCCCTTGCCCTGTACCAGGGGTAGGCAACCTTGGCACTTTTAGGACTCGTGGACGTCAACTCCCAGAATTCCTGAGCCAGCATGGCCCAGCTTGGAAACCTCTCCCTTTCCCCTCAGCGTGGCTGGCTCAGGAATTCTGGGAGTTGAAGTCTACGAGTCATAAAAGAGCCAAGGTTGCCTTCCCCTGGCCTATACCATTCCAGACAAACCTTTGTCCTCTGTCTTCTTAAAAACCCACAACTTCTGAAGGAAATCATTCCACTGATTAATTGTTCTCACTGTCAGGAATTTCTCCTTAGTTTCAGGGTGTTTCTCTCCTTGATTAGTTTCCATCCGTTGCTTCTTGTCCTGTCTTCAGGTGCTTTGGAGAATAGCTTGACTCCCTCTTCTTTGTGACAGCCTCTGAGATATTGGAACACTGCTATCCTGTCCCCCCTTGTCCTTCTCTTCGTTAAACTAGACATACCTAATTCCAGCAGCTGTTCCTTATATGCTTTAGCCTCCAGTCCCCTAATCATCTTTGTTCTCTTCTCTGCACTCTTTCTAGAGTCTCAACATCTTTTTTACATTGTGGTGACCAAAACTGGGTGCAGTATTCCAAGTGTAGCCTTACCAGGGCATTATAAGTGGTCTTAACACTTCACGTGATCTTGCTCTTGATGTCTACATATAAATCTTGAAGTTAATTCGTGATATTTCTAGTATCCTGTCCCAATATTTAGCGAATATTTTTTACCGACTCTGAATTCTCTAATGCAAGTAGAGAATATTTGAGATGCAAATTACATTCCTATTTCCGATGCTTCCTGGGGAGTCATCTGTAGGATCTTTTGGAACCTTCTATTAGTCATCCAATATTTATTAAATGTACCACAGCAATTGCGCCTGAGTGGGCTCTTCCATCTTGTCCAAAAGTTAAATTCCATCACACTCTACCAAATGAGCTGGGCCACTTGTACAGATTCTTGAGTTAATAAGCTGTTGAAGTACATTCTGCCCTTGGGAAAATTTTGGAAGTTTTTTGCTGTCTCTGATGAGAAGAAAATGTACTAAAGGCAACCTGATTTCCCTTTGACTCTGCAAAAAAAAAAAAAAAAGTAATAATAGTTCATTTTCTGAATTCACCTCATTGAACTATATAACAATAACAATAACAATAGAGTTGGAAGGGACCTTGGAGGTCTTGTAGTCCAGGGCTTTTCAACCTTTTCACTGACTGTACCACTTTTAGGCTATGGCAATATTCGAGTACCACCTAGCAAGGTGTCAAAAACTTGATGACCCCCCCCCCAAAAAATAACAAAAAACCTGTTCAAAGTTGCAATTGCACTGAAATGACTTGTGACCATTTTTCACACTTATGACCATTGCAGCATGCCCAGGGTCATGTGATTTATATTGGGATGCTTGGCAACTGATTCACATTTGTGATGATTACAATGTTCCAGGGTCGTATGATCCCTTTTTGCAACCTTTTGACAAGCAAAGTCAATGGCAGGGCTGCTAGTGGCCAAGCGCTAAGGCGGGACTTCCTTCCTTCCCTCCCTCCCTCCTTCCCTGCCTCCCTCTTTCTCATGCCCACCTCCTTCTGAAGGAAGAATTTGACCACCCCCCCATATTTTCCCTCTTCCATATATTCATCAAACAAGGAAAAGCCTCCAGAGACAGAAAAGTGAAGCTGCTGAGGGAACTAGCTTAAAAAGGCGCATTCCCCTTTAAGAATTAGCTAGTGGCTAGAAAGGAAAGTTAAGGAGTGCAGCCGGCACTTAAGGAAGAAAAAAAATGTAGTAAGTTTTGGCTGCCGACTAAGGCAGCCTCCCCAAATGGCTCCATTCATAAGTAAAGGAATGCTACAGGCCAAATCCATTCAGGAGAAAAATACTTCAAAATCCCTTGCAGCAAAACTTACAGCTAACAACAGCAGAACAATAGAAGCTAACAGGAGACATCAGCCATCAGCCAAATAGAAATTGCCAAACACTCCTTAAGACCACAAAGCCCACATTGCACAAATCCTAGAACTTCAAAGTCACAAAAGCAAATAAGAATCCTTCCACTCTCCATCTCCCTCCCTCCGTGTCTTACCTCCATTTGATGCTACCTTTCTTCATTCCTCCTGGAGGGCAACCCCTCCCCTGCTGCATTTCTTGCCTGTTTGTTGCTGCCAGCACAGGTGGCTGCTACAGAAGTTGTAGACATGGCCGGCCTACTTGGACTCCTTGATCTCCTCTCCTCTCCCCCTCCCCTCCTCCTTACCCTTCGGTGCAGCTAGAGCTGACTCCACATCCTCTCAAGGCTGCTTCTTTTTTTCCCTCTCCCGCCCAAACTGCCTCCTTTTATAGCTTCTCCTGTCTCCGCCCCCCTCCTCCTCCTTTCTTATGGGGCAGGGTGAGCCTGGGGTGAGGCTCAGCCTCAGCTACTCTGCAGCTCCAGAGGACTCTCTCATAGTAAGTCCTTGCCTGTGCTGGCTCTTTCCCTCCCCCACTACACTTGGCTAGCAGGGTTGCGTACCACTTGCCACTCGTTAATGTACCACAAGTGGTATGCATACCACCGGTTGAGAAGCCCTGTTCTAGTCCAACCCCCTGCTCAGGCAGGAAACCCTATACCAGTGGTGACGAACCTATGGCACGCGTGCCAGAGGCGGCACTCGGAGCCCTCTCTGTGGGCACACACAGTCACCCCAGCCCCGTCTACTCTCATGGCCCCCTCCTCACCAGCAGCCCCCCCCCCAGGCACAGCCCATGCAAAGCAGCACAGCCAAGGACATGGTAGCTGGGCAGTGGAAACAAGACTCTACCCTTGTGCCCTGTTGCGCGCAGATGATGCTGCAGGGCACGGGCGGAGGGTGTGACTGCCATGGCGCTGCTGGGCTGCCTGGGTGATCTGTGGCAGGCCGTGGAGGTGGTGGGTGGCCCAGCGGGCAGGGCAGAGTGAGGACGGGGTGGGGGGGCGGTTTTGGGGCACTCGGTCTCTAAAAGGTTCGCCATCACTGCCCTATACCCTTTCAGACAAATGGCTGTCCAGTCTCTTCTTAAAAACCTCCGGTGTTGGAGCATCGGCAACTTCTGGAGGCAGTTTGTTCCACTGATTAATTGTCCTAACTGTCAGGAAATGTCTCCTTAGTTCTAGGTTGCTTCTCTCTTTGATTAGTTTCCATCCATCGCTTCCATTTTCTTGCGGAAATATTGGAAAAGGATTTGGCACTGCTGGAAAATTGGTCCAAAATGTGGAAACTGCAGTTCAGTGTTTCTGACTGGAAGATCATGAATGTAGGGGAAAAAAGAGTCCTCTGTCAGGGTACAGTATTGTGGGTACAGTGTGAGACAGAACAACAGAAGAAAAGGATTTATGTATGCTCAGCAGTTGACTGCAAAATGAGCAGAGAATGTGGACGGCCAAATAAATTTCTGGGCTGCATCAGCAGAGAGATCACTAGCAGGAAAAAGGAGGATCTCATCCCTATACAGGGAGTCCTCGACTTACGACTACAATGGAGCCCAAAATTTCCATTACTAAGCAAGGCAGTTGTCACGTGAATTTTGCCCCATTTTACAACCCTTCCTGCCAGAGTTGTTAAGTGAATCACTGCGTTTGTTAAGTTAGCAACATGGGTTGTTAAGTGAATCTGGCTTCCCCCATTGACTTCGCTTGTCGGAAGGTCGCAAAAGGGGGATCATGTGACCCCGGGACATGGCAAACCGTCATAAATATGAATCAGTTGTGTCAAGCATCTGAATTTTGCTCATGTCATCATGAGGATGCTGCAATGGTCATTAAAGGTGAAAAACGGTCATAAGTCACTTTCTTCACTACTGTTCTAAACTTTGAATGGTCATTAAATGAACTGTTATAAATTGAAGACTATCTGTATTACAATCCATGAATTGTACCTAAAGATCTAAAGAGTTAATAATAATAATAATAAACACGTAAGGTACCTTGGAGGTCATCTAGTCCAACCCCCTGCTCAGGCAGGAAACCCTACACCATTTCGGACAAATGGCTGTCCAGTCGCTTCTTAAAAACTTCCAGTGTTGGAGCATTTACTGCTTCTGGAGGCAGGCTGTTCCACTGATTAATTGTTCTCACTGTCAGGAAGTTTCTCCTTAGTTCTAGGTTGCTTCTCTCCTTGATTAGTTTCCACCCGTTGCTTCTTGTCCTGCCCTCAGGCGCTTTGGAGAATAGCTTGACTCCCTCTTCTTTGTGGCAGCTCCTGAGATATTGGAACACTGCTATCATGTCCCCCCTCGTCCTTCTCTTCATTAAACTAGTTTGTCCACTCAGGAATTTCTACAGAGGTCTTCTATGTCAATGCCCCCCCCCCCAAATAATAATAATAATGAGGCACCTTGCTTTGGAAAATGTTAGCATTTTATCTCTTTGCTGAGATCCTTTTATATGTAAAGATGTTAAATTGTGTTTATAACTGGCTTGAAGGATCTCATTTTCCGTGATTTTTTTTTATGAAGGCACTGCTGTCAAAATTCTCCAGAAGATAAGCCTAAAATATTTTTTAATATTTCTGAGCTGATGAAATCTGTAAAAAAAATATATGTAAAGATGAGCAGTCAGCTTTGATTGTAATTTTACAGCTATTCGGCTTTTCAGATTGTCTGCTGTGTTTTGTCGCTTGAGTGAACAAAATGAATCCTTTCGTTAAAAAAGGAAGAATCCCCTCTTCACATAATGAGTAGCATTTAGCCTCGCTTTATTTTACATAAGGCTTCCAGAGATGTGAGTCTGTGTGCGTGTGTTTATGTGTGTGTGTTTGTCTGTGTGTGTGTGTGTGTGTGTGTGTGCGCGTGCTAAGGACATAAAACCCAACCACTAAGCTAATGTAGTGCAAAATCAGTCAATGGCTTTTACACAATTAGCTCTGATGAATTGTTACAGGAATCCAATTAAAAAATATGTCAAAGTCTTGTTCATCACATTTCATTATATGCTGACCATTGTTCTGTGTGATGCTGAAAGCCAATTGTTCTTCCTGGCCATCTGCTTGGTGCCACAATATCAGTGTGAAATATATTTTGACTCTGAATTCCTCTTGAGAAAATGGGTTCTGTTTTAGAAGAGAAACGAAGAAAATGGTGGAAGAGAACTATTAAACGTAGGAGATAGATAAACATGGCTGTGAAAATTGGACCATAAGAAAGGCTGAGCACCAAAGAATGGAGGCCTTTGAACTCTGGTGCTGGAGAAGACTCCTGCGAGTCCCTTGGACTGCAAGGCGTTCAAACAGGTCAGTCCTAGAAGAGATATCAACCCCGACTGCTCTTTAGAAGGCCAGATCCTGAAGTTGAAACTCAAATACTTTGGCCATCTAATGAGAAGGAAGGACTCACTGGAGAAGAGCCTAATGCTGGGAAAGATTGTGGGCAATAGAAGAATGGGACGACAGAGAATGAGATGGCTGGATGGAGTCACTGAAGCAGTAGGTGTGAACTTAAATGGACTCCAGAAGATGGTAGAGGACAGGAAGGCCTGGAGGAATGTTGTCCATGGGGTCGCGATGGGTCGGACACGACTTCGCAATTAACAACAACAACAACAAGATAGATAGATAAACAGACAGATAAACAATTGACGGATGGAAAGATGAACAGTTTAGACATCCTGATATATATAGTCTTAATTTATGACTACAATGGAGCCCAACATTTCTATTGCTAAGCAAAACAGTTAAGTGGGTTTTGCCTATTATTATTTAACTCTATTATTCTATGTTCTGTGTTCATTGCTAAGCAAAACAGTAGTTGTGAGGTTTGCCTTGTTTTATGACCTTTCTCGCCACAGCTGTTAAATGAATCACTGCAGCTGTTAAGTTAGTAACATGGTCGTTAAGTGGATTTAGTCTATTTATGGCTACGTCATGACTTGAGGCTAAGTCCTCTTTTGACTCTGCCCCCAGGCTCTGTAACACCTCAAATGGAGACGGTACTGATAGAATAAGGGAATATTTATAGAACTGTGGGATCCTTGTTTCTTTCTAAGGTTGGCTGTTTTCCGGCGGACATTTCATTACCCAACTAGCCAACACCATCAGTGCTAGAAGAGAGTGGAGTTGCTCTCTCTTTTTTTTCTTTTTCGTAAGCAAACTCCAATTCCCTTCTACGATTGATGACGTTATCTAGTTGGGTAATGAAATGTTGGCAAGAAAACAACCAAACTCAGAGAGCACCAAGGGCCCCACAGCCCAACCCGGACAACAAATCTTCTTGTCCTCTTGTCAGCTCTCAGAGTTAGCGGATCCAGATGTCAGTTGTGGTCCACCAGGATTAAGTAGGTCTAACTGTAAATCTTCCTTCTCCGCTTGATCACTTCATCTGTAATAATTGCATTGCCCAAGGTCTTATTCATTTTTCTCATGCGTAATTTATAAGCCTCCTGCTGTTTGGAAACACGAATGCATTTCATACCCAATTCCGGACCCACTAGATTTGATAGCTACCTCTTTGACAAAGTTGTTTGAAGTTTGACCTTGGCCAAGTCTTGTCAGTAACACCAAAGGCCTATTGGGAGCTGCATAACACTGAGTCATCTGTGCAGAATTACGAGGCAATATAAAACGTACGTTAAAAATCTCAAAATAAACCCGTCTGAGGCTTTTAAAAATGCTTACAAAGATGTAACTCCAAAACAAGCCAACAATATTCGCTCTCCTTGTGTGTTGATTTATTTTTATTTTATTTTATTTTTGACTTGGAAAACAAAAAAGCGATCAGCTACCTTCTGTTCATCTCAGGATACGCAAAAAGTCACCTTGGCTGCGTCGGAAACTTTTTGAACAAGTCTGAAGACGGCAACTGAGTTTAAGGACCTCTTAGAAGTGGCCAAGTTCTTTCTTCTGATTACATGTCTTCTGTCCCTGGAAATTGAGACACCACTTAACAGCTCTTCCCTTGAAGATGAGATGGGCTCCCAGCCATTAATCTGCGTGCCATTGACAGCCGTGATTGCTGTTGAATTCTGCTGGTGTTGCCAAAACTCTTCTGCATTCATTCATTCATTCATTCTGCTGTTTGGCAGGATGCAACTTAGCAACTTCAACTAATTGCCAAGCGTTTGGCCCAGATGACTCGGAATCAATCTCATGCTTTAATCTGGATAAACACTTATCTTAATTAATTCCGCTTAACAGACTTCTGCCAAAACTTTCCGATTTAGCGATGGAACAGAACCACTGCTGGAATGTGTAAGCAAAGTTTTGGACACAGTTGTTGCTAAATGATCATGGCACGGTTTCTCAACCTTAGCCACATTAAGACTTTGTGGACTTCAACTCCCAGAATTCCTCAGCCAGCCAGCATAACTGGCTGGGGAAATTCTGGGAGTTGAAGTCCACAAATTTTAATGTGGCTAAGGTTGAGAAAAACTGGGATTATGGTATTCTCCCTGATGATAAGAGAGTTGTTGTTGTTAATTGCGAAGTCGTCTCCGACCCATCGCGACCCCATGGACAATGTTCCTCCAGGCCTTCCTGTCCTCTACCATCTTCTGGAGTCCATTTAAGTTCACACCTACTGCTTCAGGGACTCCATCCAGCCATCTCATTCTCTGTCGTCCCCTTCTTCTCTTGCCCTCAATCTTTCTCAGCATTAGGCTCTTCTCCAGTGAGTCCTTCCTTCTCATTAGGTGTCAAAAGTATTTGAGTTTCAACTTCAGGATCTGGCCTTCTAAAGAGCAGTCGGGGTTGATCTCTTCTAGGACTGACCAGTTTGATTGCCTTGCAGTCCAGGGGACTCACAGGAGTCTTCTCCAGCACCATAGTTCAAAGGCCTCAATTCTTTGGCGCTCAGCCTTTCTTATGGTCCAACTTTCACAGCCATACATTGCCACTGGGAAAACCATGGCCTGGACTATATGTACTTTTGTTGGCAGAGTGATGTCTCTGCTTTTTAGTATGCTATCTAGATTTGCCATAGCTTTCCTCCCCAAGAGCAAGCGTCTTTTAATTTCTTGGCTGCAGTCCCCATCTGAGGTGATCTTGGAGCCCAGAAAAATAAAATCTGTCACTACCTCCATTTCTTCCCCATCTATTTGCCAGGAATTGAGAGGGCCGGATGCCATGATTTTGGTTTTCTTAATGTTGAGTTTCAAGCCAACTTTTGCACTCTCCTTCTTCACCCGCATCAAGAGGCTCTTTAGTTCCTCTTCACTTTCTGCCATTAGAGTGGTATCATCTGCATATCTTAGGTTGTTGATATTTCTCCCGGCAATCTTAATTCCAACTTTTGTTTCATCTAGCCCTGTCTTTCTCATAATGTGCTGTGCATATAAGTTAAATAGGTAGGGTGACAGTATACAGCCTTGCCTGACTCCTTTTCCAATTTTGAACCAATCAGTGGTTCCGTGTCCAGTTCTCACTGTTGCTTCTTGACCCGCATATAGGTTTCTCAAGAGACAAATAAGATGGTCTGGTATTCCCATCTCTTTAAGAACTTGCCACAATTTGGAAAGAAATATAAAAAGAAAACGGATGGCAGAAAAAGACTTAGTGGCCCATCGACTCTGCCCTTTGAGTTTATTTATTTTTTTGTTTTCTTTTTAATTTATTTTGAATTATTATATTTTATTCATTTTTTATTTTTAATTTTTGTCAGATGATGGACATGTGTTTATTCCAAGAATGTTTAAACCCAGTTACTGAAGATTGACCCACTACTTCTGCTGGAAGTTGGTCCAACACTGGAAGTTTTTAAGAAGAAACTGGACAGCCATTTGTCTGAAATGGTGTAGGGTTTCCTGCCTGAGCAGGGGGTTGGACTAGATGACCTCCAAGATCCCTTCCAACTTTATCATCATTATTATTATTATTATTATTATTCGTGGAATAAAGGAATGCAGTCATTTAAAAGCTGCATTGATCATCCGTCAGATCTCTGCTGTAGCTGTGATCTCACAAGATCTTGTGCAAGAACATCGAGATTGCACAAAATCTCCCAGAATGTTTAGAGATCTTGACTAATATCCAACACAACCAAGGGTCAGTAAAGGAAAAAAGTTATTTCAGACCTTTCAGTCCAATCAAAGAAAATTAAGATTGGCTAGACCAGGGGTAGGAAACCTTGGCTCTTTTATGACTCGTGGACTTCAACTCCCAGAATTCCTGAGCCAGCTATGCCAGCCAGCTATGCTGGCTCAGGAATTCTGGGAGTTGAAGTCCACGAGTCATAAAATACTACTACTACTACTACTACTACTACTACTACTACTACTACTATAATATTTCATCACATTACTTTTGAACTTCCCTCTCATCAGAATATAACAGAATAACAGAGTTGGAAGGAACATTAGACTAGACTAGACTAGACTGGACTGCACTAGAGTAGAGTAGAGTAGAGTAGAGTAGAATAGAATAGAATAGAATAGAATAGAATAGAATAGAATAGAACTGGAAGGGACCTTGGTGGTCTTCTAGTCCAACCCCCTATACCATTTCAGACAAACAGTTGTCCAACCTCTTCTTAACCTCTTCAAACCAATGTTGGTTTGAAGTCATGCCCCCCCCCGCGTTCTTGATTTTTGTTTAAAATTGAAAATCCTGCCTCATAAAACCTTATTCACATCCTTAATAGATAAAACCAGAGTGTTTTTCATTGTCTGTCAGTATTATTACAAAAACTTTTAAAAAAAGAAGAAATCAACAGTGCCCATGTATAGCCTTGAGGCTACTGATTGATCATCCCTGTGGCTAAACCTTATCCGTGATTAGATTTTGTTAAATAGTTTTGTTTCTGGTTAAAAGAATGCTAAACTTACACAAAGCAGAATAACAAGATGTCCCTAATTTTGACTAACAGGTAGTATTTGAAGCCATACACCCGTTGAGTTCCTAACTCTCAGAAATACAGGCTAGGACTGAGATACAGGTAGTCCTCAATTTACAGCAGATTGTTTAATGACTGTTTGACGTTACAACGGCACTGAAAAAGGGAACTTATGATCGTTATTCACACTTACAAAAAGCATTTTTTACACTTAATAATAATAATAAAATTCGAAGGGACCTTGGAGGTCATCAAGTCCAACCCCCTGCTCAGGCAGGAAACCCTATACCATTTCAGACAAATGGCTGTCCAGTCTCTTCTTAAAAACTTCCAGTGTTGGAGCATTCACCGCTTCTGGAGGCAGGTGGTTCCACTGGTTAATTGTTCTAACGGTCAGGAAGTTTCTCCTTAGTTCTAGGTTGCTTCTCTCTTTGGTTAGTTTCCATCCATTGCAGCATCCCCATGGTCACGTGATCAAAATTCGGACACTTGGCAACTGACTCATATTTATGACAGTTGCAGTGTCCCAGCGTCATGTTTTTGTAACTTTCTGTCGAGCAAAGTCAATGGGGAAACCAGATTCACTTAACAACCGTGTTACTAACTTCACCACGGCAGTGTTTCACTTACACAGTTCTGGCAAGAAAGTTTGTAAAATGGGGCCAACCTCACTTAGCGACTGTCTCTCGCTTAGCAACAGAAATTTTTGGCTCAGTTTTGGTCGTAACCCGAGGACTACCTATGCAGTATCTCCCTCTGTCTGTCGCCATTGAAATGGTCCTACTTGCTCCTTGTCAGCTGCCCCCTCCCATCCTCTCTATCTTGACTTTTTGATTGATTGATTGATTTTTTGACAACCCCTGCTTTTTTTCACTACCTGGACCGTTTCTGCAGATGCCCCTGGTGGCTACGGATTATGGGAGTCGTGATTGAACGTATCCGAAAAGCATTGGTCCACCTCCATAAAGGAGCTGATGATAAACAGAGCCCATAGGAAATGAAAAGATTACCGGATGAACAGATGTCACAAAGTCTATTTGGTCTTGCAGTGTTTAATTTTAGAAATTTATTTTAGGGATCCTCTCCTGTAGCTTTCATCTGCTCATTTATTCCTGATGATACTTGTGGAAATCTCATTATCCTGTTTTTTTTTCTGTATTCACTCAAGTATCTTCTCGGTCCCTTTGGGTTAATGTACTCTTTCATTCAACAAATAAGTTTTTTCCTTCCAAAAAGTGTTATAAAACTTTGTCCCTAATAATCTCCAACATAAGGCTTGGAAAGTTATTTAGTTGACTTACATCTCCCCGATCTTATATCTTGCACAAATGATGATCCTCTTCCTATTTTTTCTAGATAGACTAAACAGGAGTAGGCAACCTTGGCTCTTTTATCACTGGTGGACTTCAACTCCCAGAATTCCTGAGTCAGCATAGCTGACTCAGGAATTCTGGGAATTGAAGTCCACAAGTCATCTTGTTGTTGTTGTTGTGCCATATCCATTATCGGACATTGGTGATCTTGTTGGCGATCCTGTTTTTATCAGCAGCCGCACGAAAAAGGGCTGCTGAGTTTTGTCCAAATCAGTCCCTTAGATTTTGAAGCCATGATGTTCTTCTTCTGCCTGGACCTCGTTTGCCTTCAATCTTTCCCTGGAGGATTAAACGGAGTATGCCGTATTTTTCTGGGTGTCGCATCACATGTCTGAAATATTCTAATTTTCATTTTTTAATTGTTTTGGTGATTTCTCTTGGCTTTCCCAGGCGGCTTATCACCTCCTCATTTCTGATCTTGTCAACCCAGCTTATACGTAACAACCGCCTGTAAATCTACCTTTCAAATGCTTCTAGTCTCTTCAGGTGGCCTTCTGTCAGAGACTAACTCTCTACTCCAGTGGTTCTCAACCTTTTTAATGCCGCGACCCCCAACCGGTCATAAGTCGAGGACTACTCAACCGGTCGTAAGTCGAGGACTACTCAACTGGTGCAGCACCGTTTGCAGAATGGGACTTTTGGCGGGCTCAGCAGGGCAGAGACAGCCTGGACAATTCCTATTGGCTTTTGAAAGCCAATAGAATTAGACTCTATTCAAGAGAGTCTATTCTATTGGCTTTCAAAAGCCAATAGAATAAAAGGGAGTAGCACAGCTAAGGAAAAGGGGGGGAAAAATGGCGGACTGCGTGGTTTGGCGACCCCCGTGAAATGGTCGTTCGACCCCAAATGGGGTCCCAACCCACAGGTTGAGAACCACTGCTCTACTCCATTGAGCAGGATAGAAAAAATATAGCATGTGACAAGCCTGATTTTCAGTCTTTGGCTTATGTCGTGACTGCAGAAGACCTTTTTCATTTTGAAGAACCACGAGTCATAGAAGAGCCAAGGTTGCCTACCCCTGGACTAGAAGATTGGAAGATCTCCAAGGTCTCTTCCAATTCTTTTATTCTGTTTATTCTGTTCCCCACCTCAACCTCTGGATAGAGCAGTGGTTCTCAACCTTTCTAATGCCGCGACCTCATAATACAGTTCCCCATGTTGTGGTGACCCCCAACCACTTATACATCACCGGGTGCCAGGGGCGTGGCCAAAGAAAAGGGGGAAAAAATGGCAGACAGCCTTGTTTGGCGACCCCCATGAAATGGTCGTTTGACCCCAAATGGGGTCCCGACCCACAGGTTGAGAACCACTGGGATAGAGGGAATGGCTGCATAGAGGATCAGGCCCAGGATTAGGGACTGGCCAGCTTCTAAGGATAAACCAGGATTCATGATCTCCTAGTTTCAAGTTCAGCACCTTAATGTCACTCTGGATCTGAAATGAACCTTGATTCATACAACTCTTTAATTCGTGGCATTGAAAACATCTCAGTTTCTGTATTAATAGGATCATTTCTTTTCTTCAAACCCACCAGAGTATCTCTCGGTGTCACCTATACAAGCAGTCCTCGACTTACGACCACAATTGAGCCTAAATTTTTTGTTGCTAACCGAGACAGTGATTAAGCGAGTTTTCCCCCATTTTATGACCTTTCTGGCCACAATTGTAGGAGTTGTTCAGTTAGTGACATAGTGGTTAATTGAATCTGGCTTCCCCCATTGACTTTGCTTGTCAGGTGGTCGCAAAAGGGGATCACATGACCCCGGGACATGGCAGCCATCATAAATAGGAGTCAGTTGCCAAGCGTCTGGATTTTGATCACGTGACCCTGGGGACGCTGCAATGGTCTTAAGTGTGAAAAACGGTCGTAAGTCACTTTTTTCAGTGCTGTTGTAATTTTGAACGGTCGCTAAATGAGTTGAATCAGATAAGACTGACGAGATAAGATAATTCCAACTTGCTGAGTGGTGACAATCATATAGATTTCTTGGCTTACTTAGAAATCTGATATTTTTGAATAATGAGAGGGATCTCGGAGTCCTAGTGGACAATCACTTAAATATGAGCCGGCCGTATGCTGCAGCTGCCAAAAAAGCCAACACAATGCTGGGCTGCATTAACAGAGGGATAGAATCAAGATCACGTGAAGTATTAATACCACTTTACAATGCCTTGGTAAGGCCACACTAGGAATACGGCATCCAGTTTTGGTCACCATGATGTAAAAAAGATGTTGAGACTCTGGAAAGAGTACAGGGAAGAGCAACAAAGACAATTAGGGGACTGGAGGCTAAAACATATAAGGAACAGTTGCGGGAATTAGGTATGTCTAGTTTAATGAAGAGAAGGACGAGGGGGGACATGATAGCAGAGTTCCAATATCTCAGGGGCTGCCACAAAGAAGACGGAGTCAAGCTATTCCCCAAGGCCCCTGAAGGCAGGACAAGAAGCAACGGATGGAAACTAACCAAGGAGAGAAGCAACCTAGAACTAAGGAAAAACTTCCTGACAGTTAGAACAATTAACCAGTGGAACAACCTGCCTCCAGAAGCGGTGAATGTTCCAACACTGGACGTTTTTAAGAAGAGACTGGACAGCCATTGGTCTGAAATGGTGTAGGGTTTCCTGCCTGAGCAGGGGGTTGGATTTGATGACCTCCAAGGTCCCTTCCAACTTTTTTATTATTGTTATTGTTATTGTTATTATTATTATTTCCTTGACTTACAATCATTTGTTTAGTGAGCATTCAAAGTTACAAGGGCACTGAAAAAAAGTGACTTATGGCCTTTGTTTTACATTTGCACCCCTTGGTCACGTGATCCAAATTCAGCTGTTTGGCATCTGATTCACATTTATGACGGTTGCAGCATCCAGGGGTCCTGTGATCCCCTTTGGCGACCTTCTGGCAAGCAAAGTCAATGGGGAAGCCAAATTCATTTAACAAGAGTGCTGCTAACTCAACCACTGCAGTGATTCACTTAACAACTAGGACAAGAAAGGTCATAAAGCTGAGCAAAACTCACTTAAAAAATGTCTCGTTTACCCACAGAAATTTTGGACTCAGTTGTGGTGGTAACTTGAGGACTACCTGCATGAGCCAGTATGACACTCACTCCGCTTCTCTTAAACTCAGACAAGGATGCTCAGAGGTAGCACAGTTGTTTAATCCATGCAACAATTCTATAAACTATTTTAAATAATGGAAAAATTGCCTATCTAGAGAGTTCATGGTGGAGGTGAAATCTGAACCAGAAATTGTCTTCCATATCCAGTATATTTATTTAATCCTTTGCTGGTTGACTTTTTACTATTTTATTTTTACCACCACCATCATCATCCTTTTTAGAAAAGGCATCTATTAATATTTCATATCCACATCCTTTGCTTCAGCTTCAGAAAAAAAAAGAAAAGAAAATATAACACAGATGTGTGTGGAGATAATTATTTTGGAAAGCTTTTATTCTCTCTTTGAGTGTGATGCCGGCAATGTGAATAGATACATTTTTTTTGTTCCTTGATTCCTTCCTTCCTGCCTGCCTGCCTTTCTATCTCTGCTTGCTGAAAAGTTCCTTCATCTGTTTAATTTGCATTTAATTCAGACAGAATAATGCAGTGCTAAATTTGAATATTATATTGGCAGTACATCAAATTTGAGTGTGGGGAACATGGAGGATGGGGATTCAGGACCAGGCCTTTGCAGGATTAGGACTCTCACGCTGGCCAGAAATTCAGTCCAGTCCAAAGTATAGAAAAAGATAAATTGTAGCTGGGCAGGATAGAGAATGCTTAGGTAGTCAAGTACAAAATGAGTCCAGGAAAATTAGCGTCTGGGTCCCCAGCTATTATGCATTTCAATCCATTTAAAGGTTGCCATGATGGCGCAGTGGTTAGAATGCAGTATTGCAGGCTGAATCTGCTCACTGCCAGAAGTTTGATCCTGACCGGCTCAAGGTTGACCCATCCTTCCATCCTTCCGAGGTTGGTTAAATGAGGACCCCGATTGTTGGGGGCAATATGTGCTAGTTCTAGTGCTATAAATAGCTGTGGTGGCACAGTGGTTAGTATTGCAGGCCGATTCTGCCCACTGCCACAAGTTTGATCCTGACCTGCTCAAGGTTGACTCAGCCTTCCATCCTTTCGAGGTTGGTTAAATGAGGACCCAGATTGTTAGGGGCAATAAGTGCTATTGCTATAGCTATAAATAGGAGCCATGGTGGCACAGTGGTTAACACTGCAGACTGATTCTGCTCACTGCCAGAAGTTTGATTCTGATGGGCTCAAGGTTGACTCAGCCTTCCATCCGTCCGAGGTTGGTTAAATGAGGACCCAGATTGTTGGGGGCAAATAGCTGACCTTGTAAACTATACAGAGAGTGTTGTAAAGCACCATGAAGCAGTATATAACTCTAAGTGCTATTGCTTTTGCATCCATAATAAGTTCATCAGATGTTGCACTAGCAAGCCAGAAACTCCATTCCTTTGGTTAGGTGTGCAACATTGTGATACATGTAGAAAAAGACTTGAGGCTTGCATTAGTGCCACAACTTTGCTTGCTTTTCCTCGATTGTGGAAAGGAAAGTAGACTTTGGGGAAATTTAAGAGAGAACTTAACTGGGGAAGGGATGAATAAGCCATTAACGAAGGACTTGAAGAAGACCTTGTACACTCCAGAGATTGAAACAAGCAAGTTGCAGCTGTGAACAACCAAAGTCACCCGTGCAGAGTTCAAGCTAACTCCTCTATTATGATCTGCCTACAGGTAGCCCTTGACTTAAACTTCCGATGCTCAACAAGATAGCTGTTAAGTGAATTTTGCCCCCTTTTTACGACTTTTCTTGCCATAGTTTTTAAGTGAATTAGCAAACATCCGAATTTTGATCACATGACCAGGGGGATGCTGCAGTAATTGTTAAGTGTGAAAAAAATGGTATATGTCTTAAAGCAAATGTAAAGATAAAACCAGAAACTTTTCTTTTGGGTTTAATGGAAAAAGACTCGGGGGAAATTTTTTTGGGAACTTCGATGTTATACATGTTGACGGCAGCAAGATTACTTTATGCACAAAAATGTGAAGGATGCTTCAGTCCCCTCAATGGATGAACGGTTGCATGAGCTGATGGAGTTAGCAGAGATGGCTAAATTGACTGCTTTGATAAAAGAAAAGAAAAAACAAAAGTACTTTTGTTTCCCCTTGGAAACCGCTTCTGGATTTTGTACTTGAGATGGAAATAAATGAAACTTTGATTTTGGGGCTTTACTGATTAGATACATCTTTTGTTATAGAAATGGCTAATTTATGTTGTTGTTGTTGTTAGTTGCAAAGTCGTGTCCGACTCATCGCGACCCCATGGACAAGGTTCCTCCAGGCCTTCCTGTCTTCTACCATCTTCTGGAATCCATTTAAGTTCACACCTACTGCTTCAGTGACTCCATCCAGCCACCTCATTCTCTGTCGTCCCCTTCTTCTCTTGCCCTCCATCTTTCCCAGCATTAGGTTCTTCTCCAGTGAGCCCTTCCTTCTCATTAGGTGGCCAAAGGACTTGAGTTTCAACTTCAGGATCTGGCCTTCTAAAGAGCAGTCGGGGTTGATCTCCTCTAGGACTGACCGGTTTGATCGCCTTGCAGTCCAGGGGACTCGCAGGAGTCTTCTCCAGCACCAGAGTTCAAAGGCCTCAATTCTTTTGCACTCAGCTTTTCTTATGGTCCAGCTTTCATAGCCATACATTGCAACTGGGAAAACCATGGTTATTTCTTATTCCATTGCACCAAAGGGAGCTGGAAGTCAATACTCTTTCTTTCTTTTTCCCTTCCTCTCGGCACCTATCTCTTCCTTTTTCCCTCCCCTATTTTTTCCTATTATTTGCTTTTGCATTTTTGTATTTTATATTATAAACTAATAAAAAGGATTGACATAGAACAGGGGTTTTCAAACTTGGCCCTTTTATGACTTGTGGACGTCAACTCCCAGAATTCTTCAGCCAGCGTGCCTGGCTGAGGAATTCTGGGAGTTGAAGTCCACAAGTCATAAAAGGGCCAAATATGAAGACCCCTGACACAGAAAGAAAAAAAAAATGGTATTTCACTTTTTTTTCAGTGCTGTTGTAGCCTTGCTCCTTTTTGGCATTTATATTGTCTTTTTCTGTAACACACTGAAGCTTCTTATGTTAGGTAGGAATATACATAAGTCCTTGCCTATTTCAGGCTGTTCTCAGGAACTGTTCAGAAAAAGTTAAATCTGATTGCTGGCATGTTTCTCTCTGCAGGGAAAACGCCACCTTGAGTACCCAGGCAGATACACTTAAAGTTCTACTCTTGAGATTTATTTCTTTTTAACATTGCATCAATTATTAGTTATATTTCCAAAGGTTAAAAAAAAAAAACATCGCATAGAGTCCATGCTGTACAGTTGATGTAAGGCAGATTCACATTGTTGTTCCCTTATTGTTTCTGTTTGCACTCGCATGGACACTAAAACAACACATGAGGAAAAGAGGACTTGTCCCATTTTTGCTCATTTTCTATGTCTTGCCCACTCTGCCTCCATTTCCCCCCCCCTCATTTCAGAATAATGTTTAGAGAATAATACAGCAATAAGAAACATTTCGTTTTGTGCGTGCCTATTGTAATAGGGCATGCGTATATTGTTCGTATATAATAGCATTGAAAAGCTGAGAATGGCTGCGAGGGATGAGTCCAAAGGATGACTACATAGAGCTCTATCTATTGGTGCAGAAAGTGAATTTAATTAATTTGTTTAACAACGCAGATGAAACATAATTCTCTCTCTCTTTTTAAGTGCTATTGCGAATAAAAGGAAGGAAGGAAGGAAGGAAGGAAGGAAGGAAGGAAGGAAGGAAGGAAGGAAGGAAGGAAGGAAGGAAGGAAGGAAGGAAGGCACAGGGGTTAGAATGCAGTATTACAGACTAATTCTGCCTGCAGTCTGGAGTTCAATCCTGACCTAATCAAGGTTGACTCAGCCTTCCATCCTTCTGAACTCAGTAAATGAGGACCCAGATTGTTGGGGACAATATGCTGAATTTGCAAACCGCTTAGCCTTAGAGGGTGCTGTAAAGCACTGTGAAGTGGTATATAAGTCTAAGTGCTATTGCGAAGGAAGGAAGGAAGGAAGGAAGGAAGGAAGGAAGGAAGGAAGGAAGGAAGGAAGGAAGGAAGGAAGGAAGGTGGTGGTGCAGTGGTTAGTATGCAGGCTAATTCTGCCGACTGCCAGGAGTTCGATCCTGACCAGCTCAAGATTGACTCAGCCTTCCATCCTTTCGAAGTCGGTAAAATGAGGACCCAGATTGTTGGGGACAATATGCAGATTCTGTAAACCGCTTAGAGAAGTCTGTAAAACACTGTGAAGCGGTATATAAGTCTAAGGCTACTGCTCTTCCTTGTCCCAATGATCTGTTCCAATCTGTCATTGCAGCTGTCATTTGTCTTAGCTGCAGGATACTAAGCAGCCTGATTAAACCCAAGGGAGAACAAGATTCGCCAGAAGGAAACTAATTTTTTTATCAGGTGGTGTATAGGATGTTTGGAGAAATATAAGGGGGGAGGGGTGAATGAACTTAAAATACAGAGAAAAGAGATCAGGGAATAAAAATGCTTTTAAAAAGCAGAATGAAAAGCATATCGGGGATGGACCTGGAAGAATTCTGCAATGATTTGGGAACTTTCCAAGTCAAGATTTAGGCAGCCCGCTTGAGAAGTATATTTATTTATTTATATTCCCACTCTATTATTTTTATCAATGACTCAAGATGGAGGAGACACATAATACTCCTTCCTTCTCCTATTTTCCTCACAGCAACAACCCTGGGAGGTGCATTGGGCTAAGAGAGTGACTGGCCCAAGCTCACCCAGGTGGCTTTTCTATCTAAAGCAGGACTAGAACTCACCGTCTCCTGGTGATTGGTCCAAAGTCACCCAACTGGCTTTCATGCCTAAGGCGGGACTAGAACTCACCGTCTCCTGGAGATTTGCGGTCCAGTTGTGGTCACCACAATGTAAAAAAGATGTTGAGACTCTAGAAAGAGTACACAGAAGAGCAACAAAGATGATTAGGGGACAGGAGGCTAAAACATATAAGGAACGGTTGCTAGAATTGGGTATGTCTAGTTTAATGAAGAGAAGGACGAGGGGGGAACGTGATAGCAGTGTTCCAATATCTCAGGGGCTGCCACAAAGAAGAGGGAGTCAAGCTGTTCTCCAAAGCGCCTGAAGGCAGGACAAGAAGCAACGGGTGGAAACTAATCAAGGAGAGAAGCAACCTAGAACTACGGAGAAACTTCCTGACAGTGAGAACAGTTAATCAGTGGAACAGCCTGCCTCCAGAAGCAGTAAATGCTCCAACACTGGAAGTTTTTAAGAAGAGACTGGACAGCCATTTGTCCGAAATGGTGTAGGGTTTCCTGCCTGAGCAGGGGGTTGGACTAGATGACCTCCAAGGTCCCTTCCAACTTTACTACTATTACTATTTACCCAAAGTCACCCAGCTGGCTTTCATGCCTAAGGTGGACTCATAAAGACTTGTCTATTTCAGAATGTCTTCAGAGACTGATGTCGCCAGAGGTTGATGTTGAACATATAAAATGGTTGTGTCTAATGTACTCTATTCATTAATATTTTGCATGATATATTGTACTGTTGCTCTGGTGCCCACTACTTAGACTGTAATAAAATATAAATCTTCTCCCAAAAATAAACTCTTGTGCCATAGCAGAACTCAGATTTTGGCCCTCGGCCAATTATGGAATTTGATTTCAACTTCTTACGCCGTGAGCCAATCAACCCCAAAATTATCCCTCCCCCCCCCAGAACTAAAAGAAAAGGTCAAAAGAAGAAGAAAAAAAGCAAAATGTCCAGATATAAGCCTGCTGTGCATTACACTCAGGATTTTAGAGCATGTAAGTTGTATATCCTACCGCCAAAATGCAATTTTTTATTTTCTGTTCCTCTGTATAATGAGTGTGCATTATTGATTTGCTATGGGATGTTTTTTTCTCCTCGGTGACATTCAAACCAGGGTATCAACCTTTTTGTAATTGAGGCACTAATAGCTTTTGATGTAAATAGTTTATCAGTTCTGTAAACTTGTTATTCTCTCTCTCTTTCCCAGGCCAGCCCTGCTCCTATTATTGTCAATACAGATACGTTGGACACTATCCCTTATGTAAGTCAAAAAAACATTTCTTATGTTTTCTCGATGTGTTTTTCTTTGGGGTTAAATTAATGGAATTCAACAGGAAATAGACTTAGACCATTTGTGGGAATGTAATGACTCCAAGCTGATTCCTCTCTTGACTCTACCCTCAGGGTCTGCCTGTCCTTCTCCTACATCTTCTTGGCCCTTCCCACAGTTCTTAACATTTTCATCTTGTTGTAAAGTGGCCTAGGGTCATTTGATGGCAAGACAGGCAGAAAATAAATATGAGATAAAAAATATTTGGATGTTTTCTATTGTCATTTTTATCTGGTAAGTGGCCTAGAGTCCCTTAATTGCAAGACAGGCAGACTATAAGTATGAACCAGAAATAAAATTTCAAGAAAGCCAGCAAGACAGTGCTCTTCCACTGAACTTTTCAAGGTTTTGGTTGATGCATCGTTGCCATGATTTTAGGGAAGGTAAACCACCACAATCCATGATGAGATAGCATAGAAAGGATTTAGAAAATGAAATAAGAAACCTAGGAGGAGACTGAGTATTGGTTGTCTACACTGGAGAAACCATGGCATCTGGGGCTCTCAATTTCTGGCAAATAGATGGGGAAGAAATGGAGGTAGTGACAGATTTTATCTTCTTGGGCTCCAAGATCACCACAGATGGGGACTGCCGCCAAGAAATCAAAAGACGCTTGCTCCTGGGGAAGAAAGCTATGGCAAATCTGGACAGCATACTAAAAAACAGAGACATCACCCTGCCAACAAAAGTGCATATAGTCCAGGCCATGGTTTTCCCAGCTGCAATGTATGGCTGTGAAAGCTGGACCATAAGAAAGGCTGAGCGCCAAAGAATTGAGGCCTTTGAACTATGGTGGTGGAGAAGACTCCTGCGAGTCCCTTGGACTGCAAGGCGATCAAACCGGTCCCTCCTAGAGGAGATCAACCCTGACTGCTGTTTAGAAGGCCAGATCCTGAAGTTGAAACTCAAGTACTTTGGCCACCTAATGAGAAGGAAGGACTCACTGGAGAAGAGCCTAATGCTGGGAAAGATGGAGGGCAATAGAAGAAAGGGACGACAGAGAATGAGGTGGCTGGATGGAGTCACTGAAGCAGTAGGTGTGAGCTTAAAGAGACTCCAGAAGATGGTAGAGGACAGGAAGGCCTGGAGCAACGTTGTCCATGGGGCCGCGATGGGTCAGACACGACTTCGCAACTAACAACAACACACTGGAGAAAGACTTGATCCTTTCCTTCTTCCTATATCTAGGTTCAATCAAAAATCTACCAATAACTGAGATTGTGTTTTTTTTTTAAGAGTAGACATTGGTTTCCCCTTTCTCTCGATCTTCAAATTCAGTGCACCCACTGATTTATCACTGTTCATTTAATTTACGGTTCAAGAAGCAGATGAGCTCATGTCTAAAAGGTTGGCTAGAGCTGTGAGGGAGAAAAACTATTAAGATCAGCTAAATTATAACTTTTCCTTAATGTGTAATGAAGCAGTGAGGCAGCTGCTAATGTCCTTCAGCAAACCATCGTCAATTAGCAATGCTCGGGAGAAATTCCCCATTCCACAGTATTTTACTGGTGGCTTTCGATAGAGCCCCCCCTCCCCCCAAACAGCAAACTGGATGGGGTTGATCCTGTGCATTTGTATCCTTCTTTTTGTGCCGTGTTTTCATAAAATGTACAAAGGCAGGTGTGTGTCTAATACTCAAATACTAGAGAGAGAGAAAGTTTGGATACAGATTTGTGATACAAACCAGTCAAATAACACTATCAATAGATCTGGACCAGTGATGGCGAAACTTTTAGAGACCGAGTGTCCAAACTGCAATCCAAAACCCAATTGTTTATCGCAAAGTGCCAGGGCTGCATCAGTATTGTGGTGCCCTCAGGGGGGTGGGGGGCGTGGCCCACTGGGTGGGTATGGTTGCAGTGATCACGGCAAACTGGGTGAGCATGACCGGGGCCACGTCAGTGGGGGCCAGTCCCTCGCTATCTTGGGTCATCCCCGGGGTGGGGGTGGGGGTGGTGAATGCCACTTGCTCGCTCAGTTCCTGCCCTGTCGCTTCCAAACGCCACATGCTCGCTACTCTGGCAAACTCTGCTGGGGCAACGGTGGGGCAACGGCGTGTGTGCCCACAGAGAGGGCTCTGAGTGCCGCCTCTGGCATGTGTGCCATAGGTTCGCTACCACTGACCTAGACTTATATACAGCTCCTTAGCACTTTATAGCACTCTCTGGGCAGTGTATAATATCACATATTGCCCCCAACAATCTGGGTCCTCGTTTAACCAATCTTGGAAGGATGGAAGGCTGAGTCAACCTTGAGCCGGTCAGGATCAAACTCTAGGCTTTGGGCAGAGTTATCCTGCAATACTGCATTCTAACCACTGCACCACCAGGGCTACTGATAATAATAATTATAATAATTCTACTTAAAGATGTTGCTGCAGGACAACACAGAGTTAGTAGGAAAGGCATACTTAACAGAATAATGGAATAACAGAGTTGGCTGGGACCTTGTAGGTCATCTAGTCCAACCCCCCCCCCCGCTCAAGTAGGAGACCCTATACCATTTCTGACAAGTGGCTGTCCAATCCTTTCTTGAAAGCCTCCAGGAAAAAATGGTTTTAAGTGTAGAAAAGCAGATCCCTAGTAACTGTTTAACAATACAAGCATTTGACAACCATTTATCTGAAATGGTTTAAGGTCCCCTGTTTGAGCAGGGGGTTGGACTGGAAGACCTCCAGGGTTCCTTCCAACTCTTTTATTCTGTGTTCTATGACATGGGATGATCTATCCAGACCAGAGGTAAGTTTCCTTTTTTTGGATACATTCAGGCAAAAGCTGGAGACGCATCTGTGTGGGATACTTAAATTTGGATGTCTGAGATTATCAAAAATGTTCTCTTCCTTTACTAAGGTTCTACTACAAGTGGTATAAATTAGAGCCAAAGATCAATCTAAACTAGATTGACTGAGGCCTAGAAATGTCTCACTGCAGGTAGCCCTCAACTTACAACCATTTGTTTAGTGCAGTGGTTCTCAACCTTTTTAATGCCGCGACCCCCAACCGGTCGTAAGTCGAGGACTACTCAACCGGTCGTAAGTCGAGGACTACTCAACGGGTGCAGCACCGTTTGTAGAATGGGACTTTTGGCGGGCTCAGCAGGGCAGAGACAGCTGGACAATTCCTATTGGCTTTTGAAAGCCAATAGAATTAGACTCTATTCAAGAGAGTCTATTCTATTGGCTTTCAAAAGCCAATAGAATAAAAGGGAGTAGCACAGCTAAGGAAAAGGGGAAAAAAATGGCGGACTGCGTTGTTTGGCGACCCCCGTGAAATGGTCGTTCGACCCCAAATGGGGTCCCGACCCACAGGTTGAGAACCACTGGTTTAGTGACTGTTCAAAATTACAGTGGCACCAAAAAAAGGTGACTTAGAACTGGTCCTATCAACATCCAGCTTGAGAATCCAAATAAAACTCCAGGTTCATTCCGTTTCTGAAACTCTTACTCTTTATTGAATACACAGCATGGTTATGTCGGAGCAAAACTAACTCTGAGGTTTCAACACCAATTCATAGACTTAAACAATAATTTTCCCAGCCAAACCCCTAATGCCTTACATAATCCATATGAACAAGTTCACTTTGTTATGGGAACTGTCTGCTTCAAATACACACCTGTTCTGGTGTCCTTGACAAGGCTTCAGGCTCTCACTGTCTTCAGCGGAACTGAAGAAGTTTCATTTCTCCATCTAACCCACTTGAAAGTAATGCCTCCCCCCCTTAATTTAAAGGCAAGTTGAAGCACAGAGGCACCTAGCTGCCAAAGTTTCATCCTTGACAGGTCCTCACATTTATGACCATTTATGTATCTCCATAGTCGCATGTTCAAATTCAGGCACTTGGTAAGTGGCATGAATTTACGATGGTTGCACTATCCCAGGGTCATCTGATCACCATCTGTGATCTTTCCCGCCAGTTTCTGACAAGCAAAGTCATTCTGGGGGAGCCAAATCTTCTTAATGGCCCCATGATTCACTTAACTGCAGTAATTTGCTTAACAACCATGGAAAAAGAAGTTGTAGAGTCACCGTGACTCATTTAACAACCATCTTGCTTAGCAATGGAAATTCTGGTCCCAGTTATGATTGTATGTTGAAGTGGACAATCATTTAAATAGGAGCCAGCAGTGTGTTGCAGCTGCCAAAAAGGCCAACACAATGCTGGGCTGCATTAACAGAGGGATAGAATCAAGATCACGTGAAGTATGAATACCACTTTACAAGGCCTTGGTAATGCCACAGTTGGAATACTGCATCCAGTTTTGGTCACCATGATGTAAAAAAGATGTTGAGACTCTAGAAAGAGTACAGAGAAGAGCAACAAACATGATTAGGGGACTGGAGGCTAAAACATATAAGGAACGGTTGCTGGAATTGGGTATGTCTGGTTTAATGAAGAGAAGGACGAGGGGTGACATGATAGCAGTGTTTCAATATCTCAGGGGCTGCCCCAAAGAAGAGGGAGTCAAGCTATTCTCCAAGGCGCCTGAAGGCAGGACAAAAAGCAACAGATGGAAACTAACCAAAGAGAGAAGCAACTTAGAATTAAGGAGAAATTTTCTGACAGTTAGGACAATTAATCAGTGGAACAACCTGCCTCTAGAAGTTGTGAATGCTCCAACACTGGAAGTTTTCAAGAAGAGACTGGACAGCCATTTGTCTGAAATGGTATAGGGCAGTGATGGCAAACCTTTTAGAGACCGAGTGCCCAAAACCTGGCCCCGCCCCCACTCCACCCCCTGCCCCACCCCCACTTCGCCCCCCAGCCCCGCCTGCCCACAAGGCCACTCACCGCCTCCAGGGCCCGCCACAGATCACCCAGGAAGCCCAGCAGCACCATGGCGGCTACGCCCTCTGCCTGCGCCCCACAGCATCAACTGTGCAGGATGGGGTGTGAGGGCAAAGTCTTGTCTACGCTGCCTGGCTGCCATGTCCTTGGCTGCGCTGCTCTGCGTGGGCCACATTCAGCGGCAACTCTCCTTCAGGGGGGCTGCTGGAGAGGAGGGGGGTCACGGAGGGAGGCGAGGCTGGGGCAACGGCACGTGTGCCCACAGAGAGGGCTCCGAGTGCCGCCTCTGGCACCCGTGCCATAGGTTCGCCACCACTGGTATAGGGTTTCCTGCCTGAGCAGGGGGTTGGACTAGATGACCTCCAAGGTCTCTTCCAACTTTATTATTATTATTATTATTATTAACAATGACAATAATAATAATGATAATAATTTATTCATTATTATTTATTTATTATTATTATACCAGCTGATCTTTGTTGAAAAAAAGACGTTAAAATAAATACCAGTGAGCCTGTCCAAGTAAAGCATTTGACCGCTGTGGGACATCCACTGAGGACATTTTTCTTAGTGGCCTTTCGTCCCAAATTTAATTGGATCGGTTGCGCTTCAGCTGAACTGAGGCAGAATAATTTTCCCACAGTATAGAAACTCCATTGTCTAGACTTTCACCTATAAGTCGGTAATTTTTGGCAGTTGAACTAATGGCCTGCATTGCCTCTTTGCTCCTGCCAATCAATACTTCATTGAATACCACGAAACATAAATAAAATTTAATCTTATGGAAGGCAGTTACCTGTCCCAGAGCTCAAGCTGGCTCACTGTTCAATTCTCTTTTCCCGGTTGCAGTCTTAAGAGAAGCCTTCAGGGAATTCAGGATCAAAATTCCCATTAATTCTAACATTTCTGTGATATTTCCAACATCACAGGACTTATTTTCCTGGAAATTGAATGTCTTTCTTCCTCTCCCTGGGGCACACTCTTTCATGATCGCTTCAACATGCCCACTGCAGGCAATTGAATGACTTGAAGCATAATTTTTTCGATGTGAGCTACAGCAATGAAGAAAACGGAATATGGAAGAAGAAAAGAAAAGAAAACCCAAGTCTTGTGAGGAAATAGGTGCTCCAAAACAGAGAATTGGCGATCTTGCCCATTCCAGATATTGCTTATCTACCATCCTCAGCATCCCTTACATTCTAGAAATGCTGAGAAATGATAATTCAGCAACATCTGGAGAGTTAGAGATGGAAGAAATAAGGATCAGGGCCACAGAATATTTGGAGAATGGATTAAGAGATGTAGTGGTTGGGGGGGGGGGAGATAGAGAGACTATTTGCTTGCTGGGGCTTAGCTGCTGCTTCAATCCAACAGGACTCTGAACAATTTACAATCCCTTCTTAGAATAAAGGTTCAGAATAAAAGATGCCATGTTTAAATGAGAAAACGATACTGTATGTATTCACAGAAAATTTGCAAGGAACAGAGGAGCGTGTCACACGTGGATGAGATTGGGAAAAAGGTTTCCTTCCTTCCTTCCTTCCTTCCTTCCTTCCTTCCTTCCTTCCTTCCTTCCTTCCTTCCCTCCCTCCCTCCCTCTCTCCCTCCCTCCCATTTCTTCTGTCTATTTACTCCTTCCTTCGTTCCCTCCACCCACCCACCCATCCACCCATCCATCAATCATCCATCTCTCCTTCCTTCCTTCCTTCCTTCCTTCCTTCCTTCCTTCCTTCCTCCCTCCCTCCCTCCCTCCCTCCCTCCCTCCTTCCCTCCTGCCCTTTCTTTCTTTCTATCCATTCCTTCTTTCCTTCCTTCCCTCCACCCACCCACCCATCTCTCCATCTATCTCTCCTTTCTTCCTCCCTCCCTCCCTTTTCTTCTGTCTATTTACTCCTTCCTTCATTCCCTCCACCCACCCACCCATCCATCAATCATCCATCTCTTCTTCCTTCCTTCCTTCCTTCCCTCCACCCACCCACCCATCTCTCCATCTATCTCTCCTTCCTTCCTCCCTCCCTCCCTCCCTTTCATTCTGTCTATTTACTCCTTCCTTCGTTCCCTCCATCCACCCACCCACCCATCTGTTAATCATCCATCTCTCCTTCCTCCCTCCCTCCCTCCCTCCTGCCCTTTCTGTCTATCCATCCATTCCTTCCTTCCCTCCATCCCCCCACCCATCCCTCCATCTATCTCTCCTTCCTTCCTTCCTTCCCTCCCTCCCTCCCTCCTTCCCTCCCTCCCTCTCTCCCTCCCTCAGCTATTTTAGATCATATACTATATTTCTCCATGTGCTTCATGCCTCATAATGGAGGGAAAGTCTGCTAATGATTTTCAACCACACGTGGTCCTTGACTATACAGCTATAATTAAGTCCAGAACTATGGTCATGCCAATGGCTAAGTGGGTCAGCATGGGACCAACAGGAATTTAAAACATTTTTGTGGTGGTTATTAAGCGAACCTATTGTCCTCAATGGGCATTTTTGTTGTAAACCAGAAGTAAATGCTGGTTTCCAGGAAAAAAGATAAAGTCATAAATCGTTATCATTTCACCAGAGGACATTGCAAATGGCCCTAAACGTGGACCAGTTGTTGAGCACTCAAAAATGTGTGATCTTGTGTCCACCAGGGGCAGCCATCAAAATTTCAAATCAGGATCATAAGTACCATTTGGGGGAGGCCTACCGTAACTTCAAACCGTTGCTAAGCAACCGTTTCTTAGCTGAAGACTACGTGAATTGTGACTCCAGATTTTATGGGCTCTGTACCATTCTGGCCTACAGATACTCCCCAACATTTCCGTTGGTATGTGAGACATTGGTTAAGTGAGTTTTGCCCCATTTTACGACCTTTCTTGCCACAATTGTTAAGCGAATCACTGCCACTGTTAAATTAGCAACACGGTTGTGAACTGAATCTGGCTTCCCCATTGACTTTGCTTGTTGGAAGGTCGCAAAAGGGGATCACATGATCGCAGGACACTTCAACGGTCATAAATATGAGCCAGTTGCTAAGCGTCTAAATTTTGATCACGGGACCATGGGGATGCTGCAACGGTCGTAAGTGTGAAAAACGATCACAAGTCACTTTTTTCAGTGCCGTTGTAACTTTGAACGGTCACTAATTGGTTGTAAGTTAAAGACGACCTGCATACTTACTCACTCATGCTTTAGAATACAAAGCAATATACGGTACAACTGTACTAAAAAAAGCCTTGGAAAAACAAGGACAGTGAAAGATAGATCTGTTTAAAAACTCAATCTGGTGTAAAACCTCAATGATTGTACAGAGCTGAAGTCATTGATGCATGGAAAACGGCCTTGCTGCTCACAGAAAGTTACAAAACTAATTTAACTTGCCTTCCTTACTAAGAAGTATGAGATAGGAGTTTTCAGCAAAACATCCTCTCTTACGCCCCAGTTAAAAATCACAATTAACTAAACAAACATGGTCTGTTTATTAGGTTTTCTGACCAGTTCTGCTCATTCTAAGATTTTGTTACCTTAAGTTAATGGCTTGGCCCCTGACAGCAAGCCAGCCTATTGTCAATATTGTTTTAGAATTTGCTATTTGACAGATTCCTGATTCACTGAAGGGCGACTCTTAAAATTCCTAGCAAGTGGGGGTTTTGGCCATGGAAGTTAGAAACCTAACTTTGAAAACCATTGCCCACATTTCACTTAAAGAAAACTTCAGTTAAAGAAATACATACAGGTAGTCCTCGGCGTACAACTATTCATTAGTGACCGTTTGAGGTTACAACGGTACTGAATAAAGTGATTTATGACCATTTTCCACGTTTACAACCATTGCAGCATCCCCATGGTCACGTGATCAAAATTCGGAGGCTTGTCAGCTGGCAGGTATTTATGATGGTTGCAATGTCCCGGGATCATGTGATCACCTTTTGTGACCGTCTGACAAGCGAAGTCAATGGGGAAGCCAGATTCACTTCACAATCATCTTGCCGTACTAACTTAACAACTGCAGCAAGAAAGCTTGTAAAATGGGACAAAATTCACTTAACAACTGTTTTGCTTATCCATGGAAATTTGGGACTCATTTGTGGTCGTAAGTCAAGGACCACAGTGCCTGTGTCCTTTTGTTTTCATTCATCTGCTAACCTGTTTAATTTACTCCAAGATGGATGAGGACTCATTTTAAGCAGCTTTTAGATTCTTTCCTCGTTATGCAGTTGTATTATTTATATAAATAAATAAATAACTTAATTGAGTTGAGGTGATTTGGTAGAATATTCTTAATAGACTCTGCTGATCAAAACTCTCATACTTGGATATTTGTTTCCCTTAATATATTCCGTATGGTGTTTTATACCTGCCTGCAGCATCTGTTATTGTGGAAACAAAAATCATAACTGCCGAGATTAAGGATTTAATTAAAGATTGCAATAATATGTGCATTTCCTTTATTTGGTTCAGAAACCGGGCTTGTCAGGGAAGAGTAATTCTATGAGGTGGGTGATAGTATCAATGGTTTATTTTCAGGAGGACAATGGAAATCATTTTAAAATCCAATTCGTTCGTTTAGCAAGATAGTTACGTCTAGTTTACACAAACACTTGGAGCTTCTACAGAAAATATCAAGATGGGAACCACAATCATGCAACTGAAGTAAAAAAAAGTATACATTTTCTACTTCATTGTTGTGGCCACTATTTTGAAATGCTGGATTCACCGTTTGCTATATCTATCCATACCTTTGGTGTAGTGGTTAAGGTGTTAACCTGGAAACCAGAAGACTGTAAGTTCTAGTCCCACCTTAGGCATAAAAGCCAACTCGGTGACTTTGGGCCAATCAAGAGGAGACAGTGAGTTCTAGTCCTGTCTCTCAGCCCAACCCACCTCAAAGGATTATTGTCGTAGGGAATATAGGAAGAAAGAGACATATTAATAATGTTCACTGCCTCAAATAACTTATAAATAAGTAAATAAGTATAAAAATCTAATAAATAAATGAATTTCTATATTGCTTCGTGCACTGACTCCTGTTCTTTAAGCTTCTCGCCGCTTTGTGTTTCAGGAATTTATAAGCACTAGTTGACCTCAGCTTTCATGTATCTCTCCTACCCATTTTTCTTCAAATATTTGTTTTGGATTCAGTTCACTTTGTCAGTCTCTGTGATCAAATCATCTCAAAGTACTTCTTTTCTATTAATCATTTGTCTTTGTGTTCAGGCTACCATTCATTTACATCCATCTATTTTTGAGCCAACCTCTTCTCGTTTTGGCTCTTTTTAAGTATCACATCCTTACTGCGTTCCACATTTATCTTTATTTTACTCAGAAGCACTTTCATAGACATTTTTGCTTTGGGCAATAGACATTCATTCCTCTCAATAGACCAGTGTTTCTCAACCTTGACCATTTTAAGGCATGTGGACTTCAACTCCCAGAATTCCACAGCCAGCATTGCTGGCTGTGGAATTCTGGGAGTTGAAGTCCACATGCCTTAAAAAGGTCAAGGTTGAGAAACACTGCAATAGACAATATGCCCTTCACTTCTTTTCTATCAGATTTACCAATAAACTAAATCAAAGGGAGATCTTATGCCTCTCAGCTACCTTGCATACAAAATAAATACGTTTTTTTTTTCCTTCCACTGTACCGTATTGTCATTTTGAACTTTGTCTCCTCTTTGTCAAAAAGACAGAAGGGGGAAAAAAAAAACACCAAGCCACCAAAGCACAGATATTTTCAAAAGTTGAATGGCTGAGTCCCATGTGACAATGTCAGAAATTCTATGCTTGTGAAGAGTTTAAGAACAGGTTAGAAAGCCCTAAGTCTCTAAATAGCTTAATTGGTTTTCCTGCAGCTTGCAGAGATTTGGGATACGTTTTATTTGTTTGTTTGCTTGTTGGTTATTAAATTTATTTGCCACCTATTTTGCCTTTTCCATCCCAATTCCATCGTTCTATGATACTATTATTCTAAATCAGTGTTTTTCCCATTTGGCAACTTCAAGACGTGTGGACTTCAGTTCCCAGAATTCCCAGGGAGTATTTTGGTACGGGTGGCCCTCAACGTATGACCATTTGTTTAGTGACTGTTCAAGGTTACAATACACTGAAAAAAGTGAGTTACGACCATTTTTCTCGCTTATGACCGTCACAGCATCCTTATGGTCACGTGATCAAAATTCAGATGCTTGGCAACTGACATGTGTTTATGACGGTTTCTATGTCCTAGGGTCATGTGATCCCCTTTTGGGACCTTATGACAAGCAACTTCTATGGGGAAGCCATATTGACTTAACAACCGTGCTGCTAATTTAACAACTACTTGCCAAGAAAGGGAATACAGGTAATCCTTGACTTACAGACATTCATTTAGTGACCATTTGAAGTGGCCAGGGCACTGAAAAAAATGAATTACAACTGATCCTCACATGATCAAGTAATCAAAATGTGGGCGCTTGGCCCACTGGCATGTATTTATCCTGGGATCATATGATCTAGTAGATTTGCAACCTACCCAGCCAGCTTCCTACAAACCAAGTCAATGGAGGAAGCTGGACTCGCTGAACGACCATGCGATTCACTTAACAACCGCAATAAATCACTTAAAAGGGTGGCAAAGAAGACGATAAAACTGACTTCGCATCCGCCTTGCTTAGCAACGGAAAGTCTAATTGCAGTTGTGGTTATAAGTTGAGGAGTACTTGTGGAAGGATGGGTATTTTATATACCCATAAAACCTTTGAGACTCTTCATTTTTTAAATCGTACCTTACATAATTGAGGGACTCACTAACCAAGAACCACGAGCTTAATGAGAAACACCTGGACTATAGCTCAATTTATAATCAGCCTTCCATCAAGCAAGGCACGTCCATATTCCCACTGCACTGGAGAAGCAAAACCTCTCCATGGTTGTACAAATTAACTTTGTCTCATGTGTACTTGATCGGAATAATTTCCTCCAAAAGATTGACTGGATTAGAAAATAAAAGCAGTCCTAAACAATAACTGCCAGGTGGTTGTCCTGTTTTTCTACCGGCTGCTCATCCTAGAAAACTAAGATTGAAATGGACCTGTTTGCTTGACTGTGCTTATAGACTAATCTAGCAGATACCTGCAGGTTAATATCCATAAAACTGTTTATGTCTTGGTGGTTAAGTCTTTAAACACCGCAGTTTTCTGACAAAAGGGCAAACTTGCCTCTGTACAAAAGTAAAAATGGTTCCATGTTGTTCATAAAGTAAAGTTCTACATTTAGGCAAGAAAAACCAAATGCACAGGTATAGTATAGGGCAGGGGTAGGCAACCCAAAACACTCAAAGAGCCACTTGGACCTGTTTCCCACTGAAAACAAAACACTGGGAGCCGCAAAACCCTTTTGATATCTAAAATGAAGATAACACTGCATATATCCTTTTTTAATATATATATATATATATATATACACATACACATACACACACACACACACATATACATACATACATACATATATATATACATACACACACATATACATACATACATATACATGCACATACATACATACATACATATCTCATAGAGGTAAAAAGGGTATATGTAGTGTTATCTTCATTTTAGATGTCAAAAGGGTCTCTCTCTCTCTGTCTCCCCCCCCTCCCTCTCTTTCTCCTTTTCTCTCTCTCCCTCTCTCTCTCTCTCTTTCTGCCCTTGGTCTGCCAGTCCTCTTCCCCCATTCTTTCTTTTTCTCTCTTTCCTCTCTCTCTCTCCCTCCCTCCCTCTCTCCAATCTTCTGCTCATCTGGCAAGCTGGCTTCAAGCTGTTCTCCAACAAGCTCAGAGGTAGGCAACCTGGGCTCTTTTATGACTCATGGATTTCAATTCCCAGAATTCCTGAGTCAGCATAGCTGGGCTAGCTAACTCTCTCCTGCCCTTCCTGCTTCCTGCTGAGACAGCAAAGGGAGGAGCCACGCCCAAAAAGCTTTTCAGCTCTTAGAGAACACCGTGAGTCCACTCTCTTTTTTTTACACTCACAGACACACACACATAGAGCAACACACACACACACACACACACACACACAGAGAGAGAGAGAGAGAGAGAGAGAGAGAGAGAGAGAGAGAGAGAGGTGCAAGTGCCTGTCTGTCTCTTTCTGCAAATGGCAGAGGAGGCTGGGAGCCGCAGGGGAAGGCTCAAAGAACCACATGCAGCTCTGGAGCCACAGGTTGCTGACCTGTATCCTGTCCTGTCCTAGCCTGTTCCATTCCATTCCATTCTCCTATCCTATCCTATCCTATCCTATCCTATTAATAGGGATAGAATCAAGATCACACAAAGTATTAGTACTGCTTTATAATGCCATGGTAAGACTACACAAGGAATACTGTATCCAGTTTTCGTTGCCATGATGTAAAAAAGATTTTGAGACTCCAGAAAGAGTGAAGAGAAGAGTAATAAAGACAATTAGGTGACTGGAGGTTAAAACTTAAAAAGAACGGTTGCAGGAATTGGATAAGTCTAGTTGAATGAAAAGAAGGACTATGGGTGACATGATAGAAGAGTTCCGATATCTCAGGGGTGCCACAGGAAGAGGGGATTTGTATTACCTAAAGCAGGTAGGACAAGAAGCAAAGGAAACTGACAAAAAAAATGTTGTAAATTGTGGTCATGTGACTCCGGGATGCTGTAAATACCCATAACTAGAGCTAATTACAAAGTGCCTCAGACGCGATCATGTGACTGGATGGGGGGGGGGCAGCCATTAGAATTTCAAATCCAGGCTAAAAAAGCGAGTTAGAGAGAAAGGAACATGATATGTACTATGTAACACTGAATATATACTAGTAAGAAAAAGACTATTGAGCGATTAACTAATATATTGATTATGATAATATAGAAATTAACTCTTATTGTTTTTTAAATGCTTGAACCCAGACAATATGCTGTTTGCTAAATATTAAGAATGTTATTTAAAAAAAAAACAACCCTAATCCTAACCCTAATCCTAACCTTAACTCTAACCCTATCCCTACAAAACTTAATAACATATATATGGGGGGTGGGCGAACAAATTTCAAATCCAGGTTGTAAATAGCCCTGGGAAGTCAATCGTATGTTGAGGTCTACCTCTACTTACAACATGGAGTCTGGAAAGCTTCTTCATGAATTGTGGGTGAAGGGAAGGACGAAGTCACAGACTAAGAAACAATTTCTATATTAGGACAATGACATTGAATACAATCTGAGGAAGAAGATGTTAATAACACAATCAACTGAAAAATAAAATCACCAGCAACAGAATGTTATATCCAATGTTCCAAACTAAACTTGCTATATCGGACACTGAGTGTTCTATATGGAAGACTTAATTATATGTGAGAATTCCCTAAAGTCAGAAAATGGAAAACTAGATGGAATACAAAGTGAGTCAAACATTTATGAAGGTGGCTAGTAAATCCACTAAACACTACAGAAGTGATTATGGCATTATTGAATTCTGGTAAACCAATTAGGTGGCTCTTATTTCTTATTACAGAAAAGATAATTGCCTTTAAAGGGGGCAGATTTGTCATCAAAACTATTATATATAGCTCCCAATGAAGGGAAAGAGAATTAGCAACGTTGCAGAGGAGGAGGAGGAGGAGGAGGAGGAGGTTTTTAAGAAGAGACTGGACAGTCACTTGTCTGAGATTGTATACTAGGTTATCCTGCTTGAGTGGGAGGCTGGACTAGAAGACCTCCAAGGTCCCTTCCAGCTCTATTCTATTCTGTTCCGTTCCGTTCCATTCCATTCTATCTCCTGTTCACCACTGTATCTTATGGTAACTCAGAAGCAAATTTATAAACAGTCACCATATGCCATTGGGAAAAAATGATCCCATAGAATAGCTTACTTTGAAAATGTCTTTTCTGTTTGTTTGTTTTTCGTTCCTCCGTTTTCTTGCATTAAGAATACTGCGCGGGCAATCCATGGGTTATATAAGTCCTCATTTTCATAATTCTGACATTATGCAAGGGGTCAGAAAGATGTTGACCAGTCTTTTTGCGCAACTCTTGAGGACTGCTTTTTAACACAAAGGAAAGCTGGCAGTATTGACGAAGCAAAGGAAAAAAAAAACGTCACTGAAGAGAGCTAGCAAGGTAGAAGAGGACACTAAATACATTGTCTGAAGCTGGTATTAAAATATAATGATAGCAATTTATGTTAAGGTATTACGGACAAGGGTACAGAGTCTTAGGCATGGACGGGATTATTGAGCTTTTAAACATGGAGAGAGGCCTCATTGTAGAAGCTTTGTTCATTATCTAAGCTGGTCTCAGATCTCTTTGAACTGTTCTAACCCAGTCCAAAATGAGTCTTTTTCACTCGATCTTTGAAACCGTAGTCAAGTCCCAAAATGCGGATTAAAATGTAAATACTTGAACAACAACTAAACAGGGACAAGGCATTCAATGAAACTTCAAAAGGATTAAATTTTACTTGTGTAGAACTTGGTAAACTAGAAAAAAAAATATGGAATTTATCCCGAGACATTTATTGTTAGGTAAAAGGTAAAATAGTTCCCCCACCCCACCCCTTTTGGGTTAAGTAAGAAAGGTATCACCTTGCAAAAAAAAGTATGCAGTTGCAAAGAATCAAGGCTGGCTTGATAACAGATAATGAACAAATGAATCAATCAATTAAAAAAGGTAAAGTCTTTTTCAGTCAAGCTCACTTATTAGTGACTTCATGAATTACGACCACAGAATTTTTTATTTTTTTTTAAAAAAAAATCTTTAGCCTATAACAAGGGTCTTCAAACTTGGCCCTTTTATGACTTGTGGACTACAACTCCCAGAATTCCTCTGCCAGCATGCCTGGCTGAGGAATTCTGGGAGTTGAAATCCACGAATCATAAAAGGGCCATGTTTGAAGACCTCTGGCCTATAGCCCTGTGAATTCCTGTTAGTCCCACATCTAAGCCCACTAGAAATGATTAGGAAAAGGGATTTAAAATACAGGTAGTCTCTGACTTATGACCACAAGTGAGCCCAAGATTTTCTGTTGCTAAGTGAGACAGTTGTCAAGGGAATTTTGCCCCATTTTATGAACTTTCTTGCCACAGTTGTTAAGGGAATCGCTGCAGTTGCTAATTTAGTATTACTTGGTTGTTAAAGGGAGTTGGGCTTCTCCATTTTGCCTGTCAGAAGATCGGAAAAGGGGGTCACATGACTCCGGAACTCTGCAACCGTCACAAACATGAGTCAGTTGCCAAGCATCTGAATTTTGATCACATGACCAGGGGGATGCTACTATGGTCGTAAGTGTGAAAAAACGGTCAGAAGTCACATTTTTCAGTGCCGTTCTAACTTCAAACGGTCACTAAATGAAAGGTTGCCAAACTGAGGACTATTGTCCCAGTGTTTGACAGATCAGTTCTCATGGAGAGAGTTTTCCTGTTAACATAACTGCAAGTCCGCTGTTCCCTGGATAAAATGTTTCACTGATTTGAATGAGAAAGTCGCACTGACCTTTTTAAAATAAATAAATAAATAAATTGTAACGTTATGCTTAATCACATTTGAAAGAACATTAACCCTCCAGAAAACATGTTTCCCACAGGTATTAATAGATTTTCTTTATATCATTTTTAGGTCAACGGTACAGAGATTGAATATGAATTTGAAGAAATTACACTGGAAAGGGTAAGTTAATTATGTTTCAACCTGGAGAGACATTGTCAGAAATACAAATAAAACAGCATGTTGGAAGGCGCCCTTTATTATTATACCATTTGAGGGGAAGTTACATTATTTAGTGGTGACAAAAGCCTATCAATGCAGATTTATTACGGGTTCGAAATCTCAAAACTACATGGTGAATTGCAAAGGAGCTTTTCCTTTAAACCAGACATGTCAAACTCGCGACGTCAAGTGACGTCGCGCAACGTATCGGAGCTTTTTCCCCATTGCCAACAATGGGGTGGGCGTGGTTTCCTGGTGACGTGTCAGGCCTGCAGGGGCGGCAGTTTGACACCCCTGCTTTAAATAGTTACTTGCCCTTTTATTTTAAAATGATGACACTATTACGTATGGTGGTTAAAAATTTATCAGCTGTTCTTTGTATTTCGCAGCAATATTTCTGAATTTGTTTTATTTTAACGAAAGGTCCATTCATAGGGAGGCATATACAGGTAGTCCTTGACTTAAGATGGTAATGGAGTCTGCCCATCATCGTCATAAATCATAAGGGTTTTTAATATGGGTCACCCACATGACCGACTTGATTTTGTGATCTTTTTGGCAGCAGTCGTTAAGCAAATACCATGGTCATTCAATGAAACAATGGTCCCCTCTGGGCCAGTTTTGGCAGAAAATACAAGTAAATGCCAGTTTTCAACAAAAGCATCATAAAACATGGTTATGTGACTGTGGGATGCCGCAAATGACCGTAAATAGGGGACCGAATGGCAATAACCAAACATGCAGTCACATGATTGGAGGGGGCAGTCTTCAGAACTTCAGAACTGGGTTGTAAGTACCCCCAGGGAGATAGGACACCAGTCATAAATTGAGGACTAGTTATTTACCATTTGTGTAGTGGCTATATTCTTCCATCCCCTTTTTAAGCTGAATGCTGAATTCATTCATTTTCTGCATTCACAGGATACAGTGAACCATAAAAATAACCAAAGATATTGTCCTGAGTCGATCCATTAAACGACTACATGACTAGCAAAGGCTAAGACTAATCAAGCTTAGGATATTATTCAAAAACATCTGCAAAACCCGTAACTCACTGGTTAAGCATGTGTGTGAACATAGCCAATAAATTAGTTGTCAAGGTTCCGGCTTACGGTCCCAACAAAGTAAATACACCAGTATCATTTAGATCTCTAATGCAAAACTTTATTGGGGACAGCATACCGGCACTAAAGAGTTGAAAACCAGCTCTGGCAATATGACGGGAAAAAGATTATTAAAAGAGTAAAAATTCCCTTCCTCTCTCTGACAGTTCAGGACACATTGTCTAATTAATCCTCAGGCAGTTGTTATGAGACGAACGTCTCTGTCCACCACAGCATCTTTTCGGTGACCTTGGTTCCCATCCAGATAAAATCCACCTATGCATTCCAAACCTTTCCCTCCACCCCTTGCAACCGTAGGCAAGCTAGAAGAAGCATAGCGGTCCTAATGCAAGCAATCCTCATAGGTTGACAGTAGTTTTATCCAGTTTCTTTCCTCAAAAAGTGATTGTTTTCTTGGCTACTCACCTCAAACCAAAGGGCTAATTTGGTGTAGTGGTTTAAGGCATCATACTAGAAACCAGGTAACCCTGAGTTCTAGTCCCACCTTAGCGATGAAGCCAGCTGTGCTCTTGGGCCAATCCTTCTTTCTCAGCCCATGGAGATGTTATCAGTTTGCAACAATGGCAAGTATCTGAAGCTTGGATGTTGTTGGTGGTGGAAGTGGGGGATTGTGCGGGATGGTTGAGGATCTGTGCTGTCTCTGGTTGGCTGTGTGGTTGATTTGGATTCTGAGGGATTCGTAGGCTGGTTGTAGGTCGATGTGTCCAACTCCACATACTCACACTTGAAGCCCTTTTATAAGCAGAAGAACACCAACACCGACTTCCCCTGAACTCCGCTACAGATATTACCTAGCCTGGTAACGAAACATTTGGAAACCAAACCCCAAGCTTGGAGAACGAACCTTCACCCATGTGTTGTCAATTTGCTGTGGGTATTTCAGCCTCTTTGTTGTGCTCTTCTTGTCGGAAGCCGCCCTGAACTTACTTCCCAAAATATCTGGGCTTTGTAGTCTTAGAAGGTTAGAAGACCTTGCAATGACATGCTCTGTTTTTGCATTTCCGTATAGTAGACAGGTAAACCTCGACTTATGACCACAATTTGGGACCAGAATTTCCTTGTGCTGAGCAAGGTGGTTATGAAGTGAGTCATGCCCAATTTGACCACCTTTTAGTCAGGGTTATTAAATAGATCGCTGCAGCTATTAAGTGAATTGCGGGACGGTTAGGCGATTCTGGCTTCCCTCGTTGACTTTGCTTCTCAGAAGCATGCTGGGAAGGTCCGAAACAGCGATCACATGATCCTGGGAGGCTACAACTGGTGTAAATACATGTCAGTTGCCAAGCACCTGAATTTTAACCCCGTGACCGTCCCAAAGGTGCTTTTTTCAGGAGGCAACTGGACTTTCTTGTTTTTCTTTGAAGACATTTTGCTTCTCATCCAAGAGGAGAAGATGGATAGTGAAGGATGGAAAGATTTATACTCCTTGTAGCCATTTGCATTCTTTCAGAGGGTTGTTGAGGCCACTTGGAGGTTTATCTGGGTCCTCAAGGTCACTTGAGTGGTGCAGTTGGGTGTGGAGCCTTCTTGCCTGCTGGATATTTTCTGCCCTGGGTCCCTTCACTGTTGAAGACAGGTGCAGGCTGTTGGGGTTGAGTCTGTATTGTCTGCATCTCAAACTGAAGTGCAAATGGTTCTGCAGAGTATTCTGGACATCCGTTTATACTCCCATTCAGAGGATGTTCATCCCAAAGTGCATAGCCACAGGTTTATGGAGATTCTCAGTCATCCAGGTCATGATTGTCCCAAAGGTGCTTTTTCAGGAGGCAACTGGACTTCCTTATTTTCCTTTGAAAACGTTTCGCTTCTCATCCAAGAAGCTTCTTCAGCTCTAGCTGGATGGTGGGGAATGGAAAGATTTATACTCCTTGCAGACAGCTGGTCATTTGCCTTCTTTTAAATCTCCATAGACATTTAATCCCATGATTGTGGGGATGCTGTGACAGAAATGCAAGGACCGGTTCTAAATGACCTTTTTTATTTTTGTTACAATGGTTGCTAAGCGAATGATTATAATTCAAGGACCTGTACTTTACATATTCTGAGAATGTGCAATGTCTCTAAAAGAGAAGCAGTGCCCTGCATTAGGTCTATATTACTAAAAGCATTACATATATATATTCTCAGAATATGTAAAGTACAGGTCCTTGAATTATAATTATAATATATATATGTCGTTTGTCTTCGATGTTCTCACGACTGGCCACGAGAAGAGCGAGAAACATCGAAGACAAATGACGAGACAGCTACTACCTGCGCTCCCGCACATGCGCCGAGGAGAAAAGGAGCCTGACAAGCGGAGGAGCAACCCCAAGGGCGCATCAGACAGCCATCCCACTGGTGGATATGCACACCTCACCGAAGGCAGCACGGGGGGGGGGAGTGAAGAACCCCAACAACAGGGGATTTACTACCCAGGTGCTGGTACACGCACAGGGGGAATAATAGACTAGCAAATGTGAGAATGACATCTGAAAAGCGTAGGATAGATAGTTTGGTGATGAAGACACGGGGACAGCCCAGGATAAGTGGGATGGGGGGGAGAAGAGCAGGAGCAACCTGATAGCCGCCCCCTGGGCACTCACACACACACCAGGGGAATAACAATGACTGGGGGCAGGGAAGCAACCTTGGAAGCTACTGATGCATTGACAAGCACAGCCCTTTAAGAACAGCACGGCCGGTACTAATGAGTGAACAAATGATCCGTTCAAGGGTTAGAGCACAGAGGCGGCCAGTTATATAAACAAACTCCCGGATCTAGCGTTTTTACACTCTGACGATGTCGGTAGTTTGGCCAACGAAAGCTTAGTACTTTTGTAGATTAAACAGCTTTGGTTTAAGATTTTTATCCTGGTGTTCAGATACTTTTATTACTGCCCCAATATATACATATACATATACATACATACATACATACATACATACATACATACATATATATATTCTGAGGTTTTCGCGGGTGTTTGTATGTAGGTCTTTGGTTGTTCGGGTTTTGTCCTGCGTAAAATTGGAAGTGTCTTGGCGACGTTTCGACGAAGTCCCATTCGTCATCTTCAGGCTGGTGTTTTCAGCTTCGTGCATCCGCCTGAATGGTGTTTTCAGCTTCGTGCATCCGCCTGAATGCCGTTCCTACCAGCAATGGGGAAGAGCGTGTGATAGGGAGGAGGGGGGATGATGAATTGAGAGGCGGAGTAAGCACCCGATCACGCAGCAAACAAATGGAACGGTGGAGAACTGTCAACACGAAGATTGCCAGGACGGAGGAGGAGGGCATAGACCCCCAAATATACAACACCCGTATGAAAGTTACTCATGATAGTGGAGGAGTGAGAAGAAAGGGTGTGGAGCAGGGATTGAGAAAACCGTGTGTGGGGGGGAGCGTCTGTGAGCCCAGAGAGGCCTGTAATACTGATAGAGGAGAAACGGATGCCCCCAGGGTGGAAAATGAAAACAAAAAAGGGATGAGGGTCAGTACTATGGAAGGAAATAAGGATAAAGGGGTGGTAGAGGAGATGAATGTTAGTAATGAGATAGTGGAAGGAATGATCCGGAAGAACCATAGAAGGAAGCGCAAGGAGAGTAATAAAGAAACATCTGGAACACTAATTAACCGGCCGGGACCAGTGACGCGGTCCATGAGCCGGTGCAGATGCCGGCAAAACCCATTTAAGTCATCATTGTTTACTGGCTCCTTAGCCCTGATGATGTTTGGAGTTTCCAAACGAAAGCTTGGCAGCTTTTAGTAAAGTATATTTTTATATTTATATTCTCCTGGTGTTCGTATTTTATTCGTACCATAGACATGCCCAGGAGTCGTATTTTTATGCAAATTTTCCAGCATATGTATATATATGTTTTCTGAGGTATATATATATATATATATATATATATATATATATATATATATATATATATATATATATAAATTGCCAATACTCAATTGATTATGAATTCCTCTAGAGTGGGTCTAACACAGAATTATATTCCCATCACACTGAAAATGATTAAACAAGATTGACTAGATCATCACAAAGAATAATGGGAAATGGCAGAGGACATTTCTGTCCCTGAGTTATTGGGGCATTTTTAATCATCTCTCCTTAATTGGAGTATCAAAAGGTCATTGAACAGCACACGAGCATCTCAAGATAATATTTTGGAACGCCAGATTGTTTTGAATGGATGCATCCAGTTATTCATTTATTTGGAATGAAGGCCAATATGATTCGTGCGCATCACTGCAGCTTGACCTGGCAGAGATAATGGATTAGCCTTCGTGTTAACTTGCAAATGATAGAAAATGAGTGTTTGCTTGCAGCCTTCCATTTCTTAGCAAAACCCACAGCTGAAAAACAAGCACAGGAGAAAATAGCTCTTGCGTAGTTTGGAGATGTGGTCACTACCAGCTGTGAGTCACTCGCAGTAAAAATTCAATTATGTTTATTGCCAAAGGAAGGGTGGTGAGGATTTTGTTTTCCTCATGGACCCATATGTGAAATATGCTATAAAGTACATTCATACTGCCATAAAACACTGGGGACAACTCTGTGTGTCCTAGAACAGGGGTGTCAAACTGCCGGCCGGTGGGCCAGATGCGTCACGCGGAAGCTGCACTCTCCTCATTGCCGGCAATGGCAAAACAGTGCTGATACGTCATGCGATATCACGTGACGTTGCAAGTTTGACATGTCTGTTCTAGAACAGGGGTCCTCAAACTTGGCCCTTTTATGACTTGTGGACTTCAGGCACACTGGCTGAAGAATTCTGGGAGTTGAAGTCCACAAGTCATAAAAGGGCCAAGTTTGAGGACCCCTGGTGTACGGTCTCCTGCTTGGCAGGATTGGACTAGAACAGGGGTCTCCAACCCCCAGTCCATGGACTGGTACAGGGCCGCAGCATGCCAGCAACTGGTCCACACAAACAAGCAAAGCCCCATCCTTGGGATGCAGGCAGCGCACAAACCCACGCACTCTCCGGTCCGCGAAAAAACTTTTCTCCACGGATTCGGTCCCTGGTGCCCAAAAGGTTGGGGACCTCTGGACTAGAACATCTCCAATATCCCTTCCAACACTGTTATTCTATTATGCTGCTATTCTGATGGTTTTCTTGCAGACATTTCATTACCCAACTAGGTATCATTATCATATCCATCATCATCATCATTGCAGTGATGATGATACCTAGTTGGAGAATGAAATTCTGCGAGAAAACCATCAAGCTCACCACAATTCTGACTCTTAGGGTTAGAATACACGAAGAAAACCCAGTGCCTTTGAAACTGTATAGCATTTTCCCCCCATAATTATTTCTCGCGTCAGAAAAAAATTGCCCCTTTCTCCTTCATGAATTTGCTAACTCCCAGTTGGTTATCATCTTGACAGAACTTTCAACAGATGGTTTTTGAAACCACCACTTAATTCTGGCGTTTCAAACCCAGAGACATCTGTGGAAACTCAACCGATTCATTTGTTGGCAAAGATTTAAGCCTCTTAGGTTTTCTTTCCCCACCTCTCTCAGAAGTTACACTTTTATTTCTAATTCTGTAAAAATAACTGGTAACACCGGGACTTAGTGGGTTTGTCCTTGAGGCTGCTGGGACTTTGTGTGTTTGGGGGGTGGGGGAGGAAAAATCACAAAGAATCTCAGAGATGTAGACCTTGGGACCTTTGAATAATCTTCCAGGTTTAGTTTTCAGCAAGGATATTCTTCTGCTGCTGCTGCAAACAATTATCTTCCATTTTTCTTAGGCCTCATTATATTCAATTGTCTTTCTTCCGGGAAGGAAGAAAAATAAATAATGAACAGATGGTTAAGCCAGTTCTTGGGTCTGTACATGTGCAAAAGAAAGGAGGAAATGCTGAACAAGCATCTCATCAGGAGATGAGTTCCCAGGTGGCCGTTGAAGGTTCTTTCTCTTAGAGAACCAGATTAAGGGCTTGTTGAAGGAAAAGTCTTCATCCTGGTTCAGTCCAAGCCAGGAATAAACAACATGGCGACTGCTTTAGAAAGAAGATTGCAGTTTATTGAAGAGGAGAGTCAGACAGAGAGATGGCTCTGCAAGAAAAGAGAGCGAGCACATGTAGGGAGTGGGTTTTTATACCCTCTGGACCCTTTTGTTTGGAGTTGTTCCTGTGGCATGAACTTCAACCTGAGTCTGAATGTGCCCTTTGGTATCTGTGGGTTAATCCTATTATGTCCTGTCTTAGAGTTTGGGTGGGGTATGTAAATTTTAAGAGTCTTTGTCTTCCTAAGCTTCTAGCTGGGGGCCTCCAACCTTCCTGAATGGATTATTTACATCTGCATTTCTACAGAGCTGGTTTCTGCTTGGGGGAGGGAGACTTGGGGCTATTAAGAAAAATTGGGCATGCTTTTCTGCCTCTTTAAGATCCTTTGAGGAAATACAATATTCTGCCCTTTTAATATTTCTTGGGTTTGGCTAGTCTAAAGAAAAGAAGAAACAGGGGCGACAAGATAGCAGTATTCCAGTGTTTGAGGGGCTGCCACAAAAAAGAAGGCATTAAAATATTCTCTAACAGCACCAGAAGGCAGGACAAGAAACAATGGCTGGAAACTGACCAAAGAGAGAAGCAACCTGGAATTAAGGAGAAACTTCCTAACAGTAAGGACAATTAATCAGTGGAACAGCTTGCCTCCAGAAATCATGGGTGCTCCATCACTGGAAGTTTTTAAGAAGAGGCTAGACCAGGGGTTCCCAGCCCCCGGTCCATGGACCAGTACCAGGCTGCAACATGCCAGCAACCGGTTCACACAAACAAGAAAAGCCCCATCTGCAACATGCAGGCAGCACACGAAACCACACACCCTCCAGTCCACGGAAAAATCTCTGTCCACGGAACTGGTCCCTGGTGCCCAAAAGGTTGGGGACTTCTGGACTAGACAGTCCCTTGTCTAAAATGGTACAGGTTCTCCTGCTCGAGCAAGGGGCTGGACTAGAAGACCTCCAAGGTCCCTTCCAACTCTAGTCTATATATCTATTCATCTTGAAATAAGGAGGAATTTCCTGACAATGAGGACAATTAATCATTGGGACAGCTTGCCTCCCAAAGTCGTGGATGCTCTATCACTGGAGATTTTAAAGAAAAGATTGGACAACCATTTGTCCAGGATGCTATAAGGATTCCTGTCTTGGAAAGGGAGGTGGATCGCAAGGTCCTTTCCAGCCCTCTGATTCTACATGTACTGTATTCCTTGATCCAGTTGGCTCACTCTTAATCTTGACTTGGGCAATGGGACGTGGTAGATTTTAGCAGTGGTTTAATAAAGCAACGAGGCTAGCTGTGGTTTAATTTCTCTCCCGGCGGCTATAAAAGCCTCCAGCTTCCGCCACAATATTTGTCCTACAAAAATGCCTTCAATTGATTGCTTGCCCTATTTTCCCTATCTTGCGTGCCCACTTGTAATTTCATAGTTGCAAGGGTACGGCTGACGCCGCCTTTCGCATTTAATAATGTAATTAGGCTAGCCTCATTCCCGAGCAACGCAGCGCAGGAAGGATATTTAAATGATGAAACTGGGGAGAGAATCGGTTCTTGATATTTGCAAGACGATTGACCTGAAAGGCACTTTTTCGGCATTGGGGTTAAAAACAACAACAACTGGTCACTGGCTGAAGGAATTTGACGTCAGAGAATAGGTTGGTTGTAATGAGGTCCAGTTGAGAGTGAGACCCAGAATACTCAAATAGAAAAAAATGAAAATGACCAGACACACCAGAGCCTAAGAAGAGAGAATAGAAGAGTGTTTAGCTCAGTGGTTCTCAACCTGTGGGTCGGGACCCCATTTGGGGTCGAACGACCATTTCACGGGGGTCGCCAAACAACGCAGTCTGCCATTTTTCCCCCCTTTTCCTTAGCTGTGCTACTCCCTTTTATTCTATTGGCTTTTGAAAGCCAATAGAATAGACTCTCTTGAATAGAGTCTAATTCTATTGGCTTTCAAAAGCCAATAGGAATTGTCCAGGCTGTCTCTGCCCTGCTGAGCCCGCCAAAAGTCCCATTCTGCAAACGGTGCTGCACCAGTGGAGTAGTCCTCGACTTACGACCGGTTGAGTAGTCCTCGACTTACGACCGGTTGGGGGTCGCGGCATTAAAAAAGGTTGAGAACCACTGGTTTAGCTGAACAACAGAATGGGATCAGGAAAAAAAAAGATTATAATTATGTTTCTCCCTTGTCCCAAAGGTGCCTTTTTTCAGGAGGCAACTGGACTTCCTTATTTTTCTTTGAAGACGTTTCGCTTCTCAATCCAATAAGCTTCTTCAGCTCTGACTGGATGGTGGGGAATGGAAGGATTTATATTCCTTGCAGACAGCTGGTCATTTGCATTCTAAAGAGCAGCTGTCTGCAAGGAGTATAAATCTTTCCATTCCCTACCATCCAGTCAGAGCGGAAGAAGCTTCTTGGATGAGAAGCGAAACGTCTTCAAAGAAAAACAAGAAAGTCCAGTTGCCTCCTGAAAAAGCACCTTTGGGACAACCGTGACCTGGATGATTGAGAATCTTCATCAACATTTCCCCTTTGTATGTATAGCATTTTTATTGTTCAGTCGCTAGGTCATGTCTGATTCTTTGTGAACTCATGAAACATAGCATGCCAGCCCACCACCTGTCCTCCACTATCTCCCAGAGTTTACCCAAATTCATGTGCATTGCCTGAATGACACTTTCTAACCATCTCATCCTCTGCCATCCCTGTCTCTTTTCACCGTCCGTCTTTCCCAACATCAGGGTCTTTTCCAGGGAGACTTCTCATCTGAGTATTTGTGCTTCAGCTTCAGGATCTGTCCTTCCAAAAGACAGTCAGGGTTGATTTCTTTTAGAATCGGCTGATTGGATCTCCCCACAGTCCAAGGGACTCTCAAGAGCCTTCCCCAACACCACAGTTCAAAAGCATCAATTCTTCGACACTCAGCCTTCCTTATGGTCCACCTCAGTGGTGGGATTCAGCCGGTTCGCACCGGTTCAGTAGAACTGGTAGCTAAATTTTGCTGCATTCGGAGAACCGGCTGGCTGCCAGGAGTCCTGGGAGGCCTGGAGGAGGCCTCCAAGGCCTAGAACCGCCCACCGGAAGCACATGGATGCTATTTTCAGAAGTCCCAGGCCTAGAACGGCCCACCAGAAGTGCATGGATGCCACTTCCGGAAGTTCATTCTAGACCTCAGAGGCCCAGGCCTGCATTGAATAAGAGAAACGGTTGTTCAGGAATTTGAATTCTACCACTGGTCCAACTCTCACATCTGACTATATGGACTTTGACAGCAAGGTGGTGTCTCTGCTTTATATAGCCTTACAGAACAGTGGATTGATTGACTGAACATTAGGAGAAAGAAGCTACATCAGTTTGATAGTGAAATCAGAGCCCACCAAGTAGAGGCTGACAGTCTTTTGTTCTGGTGCTCCAGATTTTCTGTAATTCTGTGGCCCTATTATATAATGTTATATTTCCAGTTAAGAGTATATTGACCTTAAGGTGCTCAGTTTGACCGAGTTTTCAGTTTTGCACCACAGAGTGGCAGAAAATCCCAGGAATAGCTTGCCTTCATAAACTGTGGGTATTCCATCACTGAAGGCTTTCAAGAAGAGACTGGACAACCATTTGCCTGAAATGATATAGGGTCTTCTGCTTGAGCATGGGGTTGGACTAGAAGACCTCCAAGGTCCCTTCCAATTCTATTATTCTATGTCCTAAATGCTCGACACATCTGGTTGTCATCTAATTTGCTGTTATTGCCACCATCATTTGGAGTCTGTGTGTGTGCACGCAGACATAATATCAATAATAATAATAATAATAATAACAACAACAACAACAACAACAACAACTTGGCAAAAAACATCAAGAAACTGCAGCTTCCTGCAATAACTCTAGCAATGTTATAAAAAACTGCGCTACTCAGAACATCTTATATTTTAAGGAGGTACCTGGTTGACATCTAGGATGCTGGTGTCAACCATCAGCGCCAGCCAGTTTGAATGTTCAGTTGAATGAGGTTCATATTTAATGAATAAAAGATAATAATAATAATAATAATAATAATAATAATAATAATAATAATAATAATAATAAAGTTGGAAGGGACCTTGGAGGTCATCTAATCCAACCCCCTGCTCAGGCAGGAAACCCTATACCATTTCAGACAAATGGCTGTCCAGCCTCTTCTCAAAGACTTCCAGTATTGGAGCATTCACCGCTTCTGGAGGCAGGTTGTTCCACTGGTTAATTGTTCTAACTGTCAGGAAGTTTCTCCTTAGTTCTAGGTTGCTTCTCTCCTTGGTTAGTTTCCATCAGTTGCTTCTTGTCCTGTCTTCAGGCGCTTTGGAGAATAGCTTGACTCCCTCTTCTTTGTGGCAGCCCCTGAAATATAGGCACACTGCTATCATGTCCCCCCTCGTCCTTCATTAAACTAGACATACCCAATTTCAGCAACCATTCCTTATATGTTTTAACCTCCAGTCCCCTAATCACCTTTGTTGCTCTTCTCTATATGTACACATTACCTTATTAATGTAACCTCAGAATCAATCCCCATTAAAATGTCATGCTACAGCTGGTCATTTGACCTTTAGCTACCAAATTCCTTTAAGACTTCTAATGGACTAATTGATATTGTGAAGTAAATGCATACAGAGGCACTTATTTTGCATAACTTAGTGCTCATGCATACATTGATTTCCATCCCCCCTCCACACACACCCCAGGCAGTGAGTATGAACTATTAATAAAACAAACCGTAGCCTTATCAAACAAATGTTGAACTAAGCTGGCAGTCAACATTTTTAGCTCGGAAGCAGAATAATGTCCCCATTCCTGATAACAAGGGAGCTGAGATTTGATCTTGAAATATGCTCAGAATGATTTTAAAAATTAAACTAGAACATCATCTATGTTGGGGAAGGTGGTTGAATGCATGTTTGGCTTTCCAAAGAACATGACATTACAGAGGCCTGGGTTGCACCACATCAATTTACTGGTTGGAGTAAATGCACACTAGAATTTGCAAATAGCATTTGGAGAAGGTGAAATTGGGCAGTGTGGTGGCCTAGTGGTGAAGACACTCACTTCCCACTCAGAAGGTTGAGAGTTCAATCCTAGGTAGGGCAGATATTACTCTATCCTTCGGTGAAAAGTAAAAATATCTGCTGTGAACTCTGCGCAGGCATCAGGAAGGGCATCCAATCTGTAAATCACTTGAAGTGTTAATACCACTTTACAATGCCTTGATATGGCCACACTTGGAATACTGCATCCAGTTTTGGTCACCACGATGTAAAAAAGATGTTGAGACTCTAGAAAGAGTACAGAGAAGAGCAACAAAGATGATTAGGGGACTGGAGGCTAAAACATATAAGGAACGGCTGGTGGAATTGGGTATGTCTAGTTTAATGAAGAGAAGGATGAGGGGGGACATGATAGCAGTGTTCCAATATCTCAGGGGCTGCCTCAAAGAAGAGGGAATCAAGCTATTTTCCAAAGCACTTGAGGGCAGGGCAAGAAGCAACGTATGGAAACTCATCAAGGAGAGAAGCAACCTAGAACTAAGGAGAAACTTCCTGACAGTTAGAACAATTAAGCAGTGAAACAACCTGCCTCCAGAAGCGGTGAATGCTCCAACACTGGAAGTTTTTAAGAAGAGACTGGACAGCCATTTGTCCAAAATGGTGTAGGATTTCCTGCCTGAGCAGGGGGTTGGACTAGATGACCTCCAAGGTCCCTTCCAACTTTATTATTATTATTATAAACGCGCAGCTCCATCCAGTTGTCCCAACTCTACCCCAAATAGGATTGTATTGTTCACACAATATGTTAAACTCTAAACCCAGATTAATGAAACAGCAAACATGTTTGTTTGCATGGCACTCCCAAATTAATCCTATGATGGTTTAACATGATGACATGATTCATAAAACATTTTAAAACAATGCTTGGCTAATTTTTTTGTTTTCGTTTTTGCATCTGTTGTAGCCTATAAAATCTACTCCCCTTATAAAGTTAGGATGAAATCTTTTTTTAATCTCTTTGTTCCTCTATTTTTTTTTAATATTCAAAGTGTGCCAGATTGTAGGTATGAGGTGGGAAGAAATGCTTACTCATCTTATTGCAAAGGCATGCATATTCAGATGCCTTAGGAATAAATAGAATATGTGATTTTTATTTTTCAAGCTGAGGTGCGCCCTGCCCTTGCTATTCATTTGAAAAATGCCTTCAGGGACCATTTCTTAAAATCTCCTTACAGATACGGAAAATTCACAAGTAAAATTAGGCTTAGACAGCATGCACCCTCAAAGCTATGCTTTTGAAACCGTAGTAAAAAATAAATTGTTGCTTGTTTTCAAGTCACATTAATAGATAGACCCAATTGAGGGAGTCAGGCTCTGCTACCCTTCCATAGGCAGTTAAAATGCCATTGATGCAAAGATTATTCAGCTATTAATTTCTCCTTTTCCCTTTGCACAGCTTCCATTAATTACTGAGCGATGTGTACATGCTTTAAATCCCTTCAAGAGTTCACCCACATGGCTTTGAAATCAAAATGGCTTCCAATTTAGGCAATTGTTGATTTCAAATTTTACCTTTAAAGCACCTAAATCTGGCCCTTTTTAGCAAAACACAGTGATTGATTTCCTTCCCCAGATGCTAAAGGCTTAACCTGGGTTTTCTAAACTGGGTTGCATGGAAACTTGATGGAATTCCATGGAAATCTAAGACAGTGCTTCCCAACCATACAACTTCCAGATAGATGGACTTCAATTCCCAGAATTCCCTTGCCAGTAAGATCATTCCTGCAAATTCTGCAGCCAGGTTTCTATCACAAGAGTTTTATCTCTTGATTTAAGGATGCTAGGATGTTTCTTTTCTTTTAAAGAAGTGTGCTCAGAAAAAGTTTGAAAACCCCTGGTCTTGACAACCCTTGTTGTTAACATCTATATTCTTCTGAACATAATGCTCATTAACTGGGGTTTTCTTCAGCCGAGGAAAAGGGTGAAATTTTTCAACTGAGAAAAGAACACCCACCAGAAAAAGATTTCAGCAAAACAGTTACTTCTCGACTTATGACTCGTTGCTTAGTAACTGTTCCAAGTTACTATATAGACTCCCCAAAAGTACGTACAATCCACTTCTGAAGTTCCAATGACTGTCCCGCCCCCTGTTCACATGACCTCATTTCAGCCAGTCAGCAATTGGCCAGCATTTACAGCCATTTGTAGTCTCCCATGGTTACATGACCCTGATTTATCACATTTTTACCAAAAACTGTTGTTTGTTTCTGATTTCCAGCACAAAAAAACCATAGCAAACAATGGGTTTGCTTATCAACTATGGTATTTGCTTAACAGATGTGGCATTCACTTTACAACCATGATGTTCATGTCAACATCCAGCTCGAAAATCCAAATAAAACTCCAGGTTTGTTCCGTTTCCAAAAATCTTACTGTTTATTGAATACACGGCATGGTAATGTCGAAGCAAAACTAACTCTGAGGATCCCAGACACCAGTTCATAGAATTAAACAATAATTTCTCCAGACAAACCCCCAACTTCTCACATAGGCCATAGCAACAATTTCACTTTGTTATGGGAACCGTCTGCTTCCTCTCCACACCTGCTGTGGTGTCCTTGGAAAGGTTTCAGGCTCTCACAGTCTTTAGCAGAATCGTAGAGATTTCATTTTTCCATCTAACCCAGGGGTCTTCAGACTTGGCCCTTTTATGACTTGTGGACTTCAACTCCCAGAACTCTTCAGCCAGTGTGCCTCGCTGAGGAATTCTGGGAGTTGAAGTCCACAGGTCATAAAAGGGAGAGTTTGAAGACCCCTGATATAATCCATTCTAAAGCAACAACTCCCCCCCTTAATTTAATGGCAAGTTGAAAGTTTCATTCTTGACAGCTCCCTTAATGACCAATACAAAAAAGGTCATAAAATTGACCTTTGACAATTGTCATGGCTTACAGCCATTATGGTCCTAAGTCAAGGACTACCTATATGTGGCAGGATTTTCTGAAGGCATAAGAATGGAAAAATAAGGTTCTACATTTAGGCAAGAAAACCCAAATGCACAACTAAAGAATAGGGGGTACCTGGCTCAACAGTAGTAACTGTGAGAGGGATCTTAGTCTGCTAGTGGACAATCACTTAAATATGAGCCAGTAGTGTGCTGCAGCTGCCAAAAAGGCCAACACAGTGCTGGGCTGCATTAACAGAGTGATAGAATCAAGATCATGTGTAGTATTAGTACCAGTTTATAAGGCCTTGGTGAGATTGGAATATCGCATCCAGTTGAGACTCTAGAAGAGTACAGAGAAGAGCAACAAAAATGATTAGGGGACTAGAGACTAAAACATACGAAGAATGATTGCAGGAATTGGGTATATAGAGTTTAATGAATGGAGGGCTAGGAATAACATGATAGCAGTGTTTCAATATCTAAGGGGCTTCCCCAAAGAAGAGGGGGTCAACCTATTCTCCAAAGCACCTGAAGGCAAAATAAGAAGCAGTGGATGGAAACCAATCAAGGAGAGAAGCAACCTAGAACTAAGGAGAAATTTCCTGACAGCCAGAAAAAATTAATCAGTGGAACAACCTGCCTCCAGAAGCTGTGAATGCTCCAACACTGGAAGTTTTTTAAGAAAAGACTGGACAGCCATTTGTCTGGAATGGTATAGGTTTTCTACCTGAGCAGGGGTTGGGCTAGAAGACCTCCAAGGTCCCTTCCAACTCTGTTATTCTTTTATTCTATTCTGAATGAAGCAGAACTTTAGTTCCTGCAAATCTGTTTTATGCAGTTTCAGAATACTTTCCCCAATTCCTTACAAAACAACAAAATGAATTCTTGGCAGTCTTTCAGAGAAGAGGCTCTTTGACCTCTGCCTCTAAATTGGAAGTGATTTTTTTTTTTTATTCCCCAAATGCAATTCTCACAGAGTCTCCTTCGTAAGATGAATTGAGAGTAAAGGGGGAAGGTTGGGATCACAACATTTCTAGCGGCTGAATTATTTCCCCGTTAGAACAATATAGACCAAAGTGTACTAAGATTTTTTAACTGCCTCTGGTAAGGTGGTGGAGCCTGTTTGCTGATAACAAAGTCACTTGCAGCTCCAGATAGTTGGCACAACTGTCTCCTAAATCTTTACCAGCCTAGGAAGTGACCGTTACAGTTATCTTAGTCCCTGCAGGGTCTTATCAGACCTGGTTGCAAAATTTTATTGGATCAATAGAAGTTATTTCCCTTGGTGCTCGAAGGACCACAGGGAAGAATTAGAGTTCTTCAAGAATGCAGGGCCTAAAGCAATGTTTTTCAACCTTAAGAATTTTCAGACTCCCAATGTACCTAAAGCATTCATTATTCATGCTCCATGTCACCTTGACCTCTTCAGCCAAATTGCTCTCCTCCAAATAGTGAGGGAAAATCTACATATACTCCAGGTTCTTTGCTTCCATCTCTTTGCAGGTTGCAAGTCTTAGTTCATTCTGAGCCTTTGCTTTCCTGACTTCATCCTTCAAGATTCAGGCTATCTGTTGATATTCTGCCTTAGTTTTGTGTCCTTCTTTCCATTGTTTTGTATTTGTCATTTTTGCCTTTCCATTTATCAGAGGGTTCTTTGGTGATGGTTTCTTCCTGGATTTCTTGTTTTTCTTTTTCAGTGGTATTGTGTTGGGCTGGGCTTTTATGAGTATATTTTTCAGAGTTTCAAAGCTTCTGCAGATGTTTTCTCCTTTAAGGTTTTCATCCATGGAATCCCTCCCAAGATCTCTCTCTCTTAATTTGTTAAAATTAAAATTAAATTCTTTTAGTAGTTGTCCTTAACTTACCATTATTTCTTCAGTGACTATTTGAAATTACAGTGACACTGAATGAAGACTTATGAGCCCCGAAGTTAGAGCTGTTGCAATGCCCCTGCAATCGTGTGATCAAACGTTCGGTGCTTGGCATCCCACCCACATTTATGACCACAGTGGTATCAACAAAAGAGAATATTTGTAGTTCATGGTTGAAATGGGGTCCTTGGTACTCTCTGAACTTGGCTGTTTTCTTGCAGACATTTCATTACCCAGCTAGGTTACATCATCAGCGCTAGAAGGGAGTGGGGTTAGCACTGTTGTTGTTATCTAGTTTGGTAAAGAAATGTCTGCAAGAAAACAACCAAACTCAGAGAGCAGCAAGGATTTTAGGGGTGCTTCAACTTAGTCAGTTTACCACCATCCTCCTTTCTCCTTTTTGCCTCTCTGCTTCAGTTCTCACCCTTGCTTGCTCTCTCTTATTTTAGTTTTCGGTTGAGTAATTGATTGGGGAGAAGCTGTGTGCCAATAACGGCAATGGCTTGCTAAGCAGAAACATTAAAGGCCTGAGCTGCAGTCCGTTTGATCAATTATGTTTACTCAGAGATAGAGAAAGCTGCTCCCGCTGTGATGGGATGGAAGGATTACTTTTGTGTCTGTCAGCAACTGAAAGCTTCTAGAAAGAGAAAATGCACAGTCAAGCACTGACACAAACCTTGGTTGATCATCTCATGAAGAAAGTCTGTACAGGGGTCAGTTCAAAGGTCCATTTCAGTAGCCGGCTTGCCTCTGACTCATCCAGCTACTTCAGAAGATTTTAGCTGAACAAACTTTGCTTGTCAAAACTCTTTAAGGCAGTGGTTCTCAACCTTTCTAATGCCGTGACCCCATAATACAGTTCCCCATGTTGTGGTGACCCCCAAATGGGTGTGGCCACCAATAAGAGGGAGTAGGACAGCTAGGGAAAAGGGAAAAAAATGGCGGACAGCGTGGTTTGGCGACCCCCGTGAAATGGTCGTTCGACCCCAAATGGGGTCCCGACCCACAGGTTGAGAACCACTGCTTTAAGGCCAAATGTCTGTCTGAAATCTAACAAAATTGGGCATGGGTGGAACTGAGTATGGCTAGTCTAGAGAAAAGAAGACTCGGCCGGGGGGGGGACATGATAGCAGTATTCCAGTATTTGAGGGGCTGCCACAAGGAAGAAGGGGGTCAACCTATTTTCTAGGTTGGCGCAGCAGTTAGGGTGCAGTACTGCAGGCCACTTTAGCTGACCGTGTTCAGCAGGTCAGCGGTTCAAATCTCACCGGCTCAAGGTTGACTCAGCCTTCCATCCTTCCGGGGTAGGTAAAATGAGGAACCCAGATTGTTGGGGGCAATGTAAATATATAAACAGCTGTATATAAGACTCTCCCCCGGCACTTACCTTTTAACCCTGACGATGTCAATTGTGTTTGACGAAAGCTCGGTGGATTAAAATTCTATTTTTATAGATACTCTCTTGGTGATCATTACTATTTGACTAACATGAATATTCCCAAGAGTCATGTTTTTGTTTTTATTTCCAATTATTATAACAGAGCAGTTTTGCTCAAGGCAAGGCGCTGGGAGAAGTCTGTATGCCGTATCTCGGCTTGTTATCGCAAGTTAGCCTTCCTGCACGCCTGCATGCGTGAAGAACTCCCACCCAAATCATTAATGAGGAGACCTGCAGTGAACTCTGCTGAATGCCAGTTAGCGGTGAGACAATTCCAACGCCGCACGGTACGAGCACTCATTAATGATCAACACCGTCGAGTGGGAACCTTGAAGACGGGAGCCCACTGTCTTCGTGAACAATGTAACAGAGATTTATCAGAGCAACACTTCCAAATGCTCGACCAGCACGTCCGGTCAATGGCGGAGAGAACCAATCAACAGACTGCCATACGCCTCCAACGTAAGATAGACACTTTACGGGGATTAAAGGGTAATAGGTATATGGATAATGTGGTACATAATTTATCCTCAAAGACCCTCACCCGCCCCCAACTTGCGCTGTTGCAGCGCGACGCAGGATATAACCTGATGGATGCGAATCTGTTAGACTTCGTTGCCGCGTTGGAACCGGCTATGCACCACGAGGATTTGGGAGAAAATTCGGCGAATTTAATCAGGCAGCAGGTCACGAGGTTGCTTATGCGTCATAGGCACCACCAAGTGTTACCTAGGGATGAAACGGAGGCCCTGGAACATCTTAAGAGGGACGCCACCATTGTGATACTCCCCGCTGATAAGGGGAGGGCCACAGTGGTGATGGACAGGGCACTCTATGTGGCCAAAGCGCTGCAGTTACTAAATGACAAGACTGCTTATAGAATTATTAAGAAAGACCCCATGGTGGCCCTGAAAAATAAAATCAACAAGTTACTTGATAGTTTTAAACGATCAAAGAAACTTGATGAAGATACCTTAAGGAGAATACGACCCAATGATTCTGCGCTCCCGAGATTTTATGGACTGCCAAAAATCCATAAGCAGGATATTCCACTTCGCCCTATCGTGTCGTTTAGAGGCACTCCCATCTCAGGGTTGGCGAAGTGGCTTAGTGACCGTATATCCTACCTGGTCGATGGCAGCCCCACTACAGTCAGATCCGCAGAGGAATTCCTGGGGAGGATCAGGACCCTTAGGGTGGAGGAGGATGAGGTGATGGTCTCTTTCGACGTCACCTCACTCTTCACCTCCATCCCCCAAGAACTGGCCCTGAGAGTCCTAAGGGATAGATTAGAAAAACTAGGAAAAACCGGACACCGGGATTCCCTGCAATCGGGGGACCTAACGCAACTCATTGAGCTATGTCTTACAACTTACTTCTCCTTTCAAGGGAATATATATGAACAGGTCAAAGGTACACCGATGGGCTCCCCAATATCCAGCGTGGTGGCAGAAGCGGTTCTACAACAATTAGAACACGAGGCTATGACCCGTCAACAGCCCAAGTTTTGGGCACGGTACGTTGACGACACTTTTGCGGTCGTCAAACGAGACCATTTAGCCGGCTTTATGGGAGTATTAAATTCAATATATCCGGACATTAAGTTTACGTTGGAGGAGGAGGTCCGGGGCTCGATAGCCTTCTTGGACGTATTGGTCCAACGTTCCCCAGATGGAACTCTAAACACCAAGGTCTATCGGAAGCCCACTCATACGGACCGCATCCTCCATTTCCATAGTAATCATCCGGCCTCCCATAAAGCCAGCTGTATTAAGACCTTGTTCAAACGGGTACAGTCGCACTGCAGCACCATGGAAGCTAAGGCAGAAGAAAGAAAACATCTATTCCGCATATGCCGAATGAATGGGTATCCCCCGAGGTTTATTAAGCAACACAGTATGGCACCCGGACTACATAATGGACAATCAAGAGAGGACCTCCAGACACGGGTCACACGCGTGTCACTACCGTACATCAGAAATGTGTCAGAGGCTACAGCCAGGCTTCTGGCACCCCACAACATACAGGTAGCCCACAAACCCACCCAAACCATACGAGCTAAGGTGATGCGCCCCAAAGATCAGCTCCCCACCGCCGAGAGATCAGCCATAGTTTATAAAAATCAACTGTGCGGATTGCCAGAGTAATTACATAGGCGAGACCTCGAAAAGACTTAAGACCCGCCTACATGAGCATAGGCTAGCCATTAGACGGGGTGAACAACACTCCCAGATTTGGGCTCATGCAGTAGAATACGGCCATCGTTTTGATTTTGAGAATGCCCAAATCTTGGCTAATGATATCACAAAAAGAGGCCGCTTATTAAAAGAGGCATGGTTCTCAGAAACTGAATCCATCAATAGGCGTGTGGATTTGTGTGCAGCACACCAGGCTCTGAAAATATGGAATGCTGGTAGCCGCATTAACCGGGAGAGGGGACTTAATTCAAAGACTTACTATCCAGAAGACATCGCTCGACCCCCCTCCTCATGTAATCACATTAATGCAGCCCCCACTGATGCCCCCCCCCTTCTTGGAACAACTACAGACCAGTCCTGGCAGACAACTGCGGACGGATTCGCCACGATCCGTAGAGAACGGAACAGCATGGAGATGGAATGGAAATGGATGGGGATTCGAGAAACTGGAAGAAAAACGGAATACAACCAGGTCCGGTAGAGATGAGGAGAATGACGATGAACCCCCCCATGAGGAGGCTACCAGACACAGCATGACAACTCGATCGCAATCCAGCAGGAGAATGCACCCCCCTTCGACACCCCCAGCGCAAAGTTATGGGATGAAACAGCGACTACAATTAAAGGGGAAGAGCACCGTATGGAGTGGGAATGGAGAACCAAGGACGGACGGTAACGTTGCCCACCGGCAACGGATGGAACAACGAGCCACTGACAATAGGACAACGACAAAAAACATCTTGACGGTGCGCAAGACAGAGCGTGTGGGAACGAACAGCGGACCGTACAGGGGAACCCAGGGGAAGAAGGAGGGGAGGAGGAACAATATGGGCGGGGGTTATGAATCTAGGGCACAATTCCGGGAGACGGATAAACAAGACCAAAATAGCCGTGAGGCTTGTAAGGATACTGAAAGTGATAATTGCCCACCCCCACTCGTAGAGGGAAGTCGTGTGTGGGATGGTGGTGGGGGGGAGGCTATGAGCAAGGAAGGCAAAAAGATCTGGACTCCCAACTCTGAAACAACTTATGACAGAATGCAGACTAGTAATGTGGGATGTAGGCTGGAGACCCAACCCGATCAGCTGGGGCCTATGACACGCTCCAGGAGCCGGAAGCAGACACTAAACAGCTGTATATAAGACTCTCCCCCGGCACTTACCTTTTAACCCTGACGATGTCAATTGTGTTTGACGAAAGCTCGGTGGATTAAAATTCTATTTTTATAGATACTCTCTTGGTGATCATTACTATTTGACTAACATGAATATTCCCAAGAGTCATGTTTTTGTTTTTATTTCCATATATATATATATATATATATATATATATATATATATATATATATATATATATATACATGGCTTACTGGTGTACACCGCTTAGAGAGTGCTTGCACTTAAAGCGGTATAGAAGTCTCATAAATAAATAAATAAAGGACCAGAAGGCAAGACAAGAAACAATGGCTGAAAATCCCAAAGGTGCTTTTTCAAGCAACCATGGTTTGGGACAACTGTGACTCGGACGACTGAGAATCTCCATAGACAATGGATGGAAACTAATCCAGGAGAGAAGCAACCTGGAATTAAGGAGAAACTTCCTAACAGTGAGGACAATTAGCCAGTGGAACAACTTGCCTTCAGAAGTTGTGGGTGCTTCATCACTGGTGGTTTTTAAGAAAAAACTGGTCAGCCTCTTATCTGAAATGGGATAGGGTCTCCTGCTTGAACAGAGGGTTGGACTAGAAGACCTCTAAGACCTTCCAAGTCCCAATTCTGATTGACTGATTGAAAATTTGATGGGCAAGTTGCCTTGGGTAGTCAAATTCCTCTGCTGACTCATTGGAGAGCAAATTCAATTGAACCAAGGAATTTGATTGCTATTCAGGAATCTCTTCTGCTACTTGTTCCTTGGGTCCATATTTATCTGCGTAGGCAGATAAGTTTGCTTAAATGGGATAAATTGGCCCTCTTCTATATTTGACATAAAAGATAAACATAGCGGTTATTTTGGGATGACTCTTATCATCTCTCACTTGATTAAAATTCGTATTTCCTTTAACTGTTCGAATTGCTTATTAAGAGTTGCCAAACCCGAGTTAGTGACATACATATAGTTCTTGACTTACATTCCTAATTGAGCCCAAAATTATAATTCATGGTGGTTGATAATCAGGGTCATCATATAACCACACCCAATTTTATGACATGTTGTATTAATCATTTAATGAATGCCACAGTTCTTAAGTGAATGCCATGGTTGTTAGAACAAAACCATTTTACCTAAAAGGTGTTTTTGGTTTTTTTTGCCAGAAAGTGGAAGTAAATGCCAGTTTGGGGCAAATAATTCTTGATATCCCAAAGGAAAGATAGGGGTGGCATGGAACCATAGTGGTTAGAATGCTGCATTGCAGTTTAGCAAGCTAACTCTGCCCACTGCCAGCAGTTTATTTTTGACCAGCTGAAGATTGACTTAGCCTTCCATTCTTCCAAGGTCAGTAAAATGAGGACCCAGATTGTTGGAGGCAATAAGTGCTATTGCTATTGCTATAAATAGGAGCCACAGTGGCACAGTGGTTGGTATTGCAGGCTGATTCTGCCCACCGCCACGAGTTTAATCCTGATCTGCTCAAGGTTGACTCAGCCTTCCATCCTTCCAAGGTCAGTAAAATGAGGACCCAAATTGTTAGGGGCAATAAGTGCTATTGCCATAGTTATAAATAGGAGCTATGGTGGCACAGTGGTTAATATTGCAGGCTGATTCTGCTCACTGCCAGGAGTTTGATCCTGACCTGCTCAAGGTTGACTCAGCCTTCCATCCTTCCAAGGTCAGTAAAATGAGGACCCACATTGTTGGGGGCAAATATACTGACTCTGTAGAGAGGGCTGTAAGGCACTATGAAATGATATATAAGTCTAAGGCACTATTGCTATTCTTCCTTTGCAGAGTAACCTTTTGAAATAGGTCCCTACGTGCGACGCTGTTGCGTACAGTGACAAATACACCCATTTTATTTTCATGTTGGGTATATGGTACATCGCTGTAATGAATTCAGCCTTTAACGTGTGGCGTTACAGCAATTGTCCTAAGGCTACAATAGCAAATCCATTCAGGCCTGGATTATTGGTTTCTCAGCTATTGAGAATCCCCCCCCCCATGTAATGCCTAAGCTTTGAAATGTCTTTTGGAAGCAGCCTTTTGATTGACAGCTGTTCCGAACTTCTGTGTAAACATTTCATGCTCAATTATAGTCAGCTACTGCTCAGCATATGAGTGCGTATCATTTGGCTCAGCCATTCCTGCCATTGTCTTATTGCTGGTGCTGTCATTATTGCAGCAAAAGCAGGTTGGCAATACACACGAGATCTCAATACAGGCAGTCCTCGACTTACGAGACATCACTCCGCAACCTTTCAATGTTATGATGGACGTTGAAAAGGGGCCCTGGCAGTCAGCCCCTATTTATGGCCGTTGCAGGATCCCGCAGCCACATGACCAAAGTTTATGACATTTTTGCTCCAAGCTGGCATTTACAATAGGTTCGCTTAATGACAGCAACAAAAAAGTCATAAAATCAAGCATAAAATTGCAGGCTCAATTCCTGGTTGTAAGTCGAGGACTATCTTTATTGTGGATGCTGTCCATATTTCAGGAGGGAGAAATATAGCAGGCACCATTACAGAGAAAGCAGACTTCTGGTGATCCACCAAATGACACTGTTTTGACATTCTTTTAAATTGGGACAGAATAGAATAGAATGGAATGGAATGGAATGGAGTGGAGTGGAGTGGAGTGGAGTGGAGTGGAGTAGAGTAGAGTAGAGTAGAGTAGAGTAGAGTAGAGTAGAGTAGAGTAGAGTAGAGTAGAGTAGAGTAGAGTAGAGTAGAGTAGAATATATGGGGATGGGAATAGAATAGAATAGAATAGAATAGAATAGAATAGAATAGAATAGAATAGAATAGAATAGAATAGAAAATAGAATAGAATAGAGACTAGAATAGAATAGACTAGACTAGACTAGAATAGAATAGAATAGAAAATAGAATAGAACAGAAAATAGAATAGAATATAGAATAGCATATAGAATATAGAATAGAATAGAATATAGAGTATAGAAGAGAATAGAATAGAATATAGATGTAGAATGTAGAATGTAGAATAGAATAGAATAGAATATCTCAAAATTACAACAGAGCATTTCACTGATCCTGACATCAGTGGCGCCATCTTGAGGCGGGTTGTTACTAATTTAACAACTATAGTGATTCACTTAACAACTGTGGCAAGAAACTGCTATAATATACGATCATAAGTCAAGGACTATTTATAATGTTGGCTGTGGTGGCATAATGGTTTGCCCGGTGCTCTTATAAAAAAAGGCATTTTCCTGGTATTGTATAAACACACACACACACACACACACACACAAATCCCTTGTAGAGATTGCTTTAAAGCCTTGCCCATAAAGATGTCACTCTCATTAGGAGTTAATTTCAATCTATTTTCAAAGCTCCTAACCTTCCTTTGAGGATACGTTATTCTGCGAACCTTTACCGTGCCTTTTTTCAAAATCCCGGGTTAGACTTTTAAATTTCCCCCTGAGAACAGAAGCACACAACTAATCTTTTACCCACACATTGCCCTTTTGTGTCTTCATGTGACCTCAAATTACCTTTCAAGAAGAAGATGTACTCAATAAGGGCAGAACCCCAAGGCAAGAATCTTGCTGACCGTTGATCAGGTCAAGGATTACAAGACAATTAATTACTAGCAATTTTCGGGACTTCAGAGAACAGGCAAAGGTGCTGACCTTTCCTTTTGTGTGTCGGCTTCCGTTGGGTCGAATCCAAAGAGTCTTCAGTGTGCTGCTGACACATCATTCTGGGTAATTTCTTTGAACTTGACATGATCCATTTTTTAAGACCTCTGTTTGCTACAAACACGATCTCCTCTTCCTCTTGTTCTGTGCTTCCCCCATGAGTATACATCAAGTAACTGAAAGTGGGAAAGAATTATAATAAGATAAAGGTAGTCCTAACCTAGAGGAACATATGAAAGCATAATTAATGTTAATTAATGTAGACTTTATTAGTTTAGAGCAGGAGTAGGCAACCTTGGCTCTTTTATGACTCGTGGACTTCAACTCCCAGAATTCCTGAGCCAGCCACGCTGAGGGGAAAGGGAGAGGTTTCCAAGCTGAACCATGCTGGCTCAGGAATTCTGGGAGTTGAAGTCCACAAGTCATAAAAGAGCCAAGGTTGCCTACCTCTGTCCTAGACTTACCATCACAACTGGGCACAAAATTTCTGTCCAGTGAGACAGTTGTTAAGCGAATTTTGCCCCATTTTACAATCTTTTTTGCCATACTTGTTAAGCGAATCACATCAGTTGTTAAGTCAGGAACACCGCTGTTAAGAGAATCTGGCTTCCCCAGTGACATTTCTTGTCAGGTCACAAAAGGGGAATCACACAACCCCCGGGACACTGCAACCGTCAGAAGTACAAGCCAGTGGCCAAGCATCTGAATGTTGATCACGTGACCATGGGGACGCTGCAATGGTCACAAGTGTGAAACATTCCTAAGTCACTTTTTTCAGTGCTGTTGTAAATTCAAATGGTTACTAAATGGAAGATTGTAAGTTGAGGATTACCTATAACTGGGTTTTTTTTATAGTAGACAAATGGTAGATATTAGAGGTCTACATCTGTGACTTTTTTTTTTAATGTTATAGAGCAATTTTGCAAATATAGATGTAGACGTTCATAGGCTGTGGACCTGTTTTGCAAGGGGAGGACAATTGTTGTTGCAGAAATATATTTATCAGTATTTAATGGTGGGGGAGAACTTTTTATGTGTAAGTTTAATATTTTGTTCTATATACTTTTTCCTTTGCTATTGTTTTGTATTCTTCTTTCTGGCACTTCGATTCTGTACTTCAACTTTGGAAATAAATAAAAAAATTCTAAGAAAAAACAATGAAGGCCTTGTGCAACCTGGCGCTGCCTCAGTTTTTTTTTAAAGAATAAATGAATATATAAATAATTGTTTCTTTTTTGATGGGGGGAGGGGGTGAGACACACCAGGACTGTCAAGTTAGGCTTTTTCTGAATTTTTGACACATTGAGCCCAAAGAGGAAAGCACAAAGCAGAAATAAAATTTTTGATCAACTCTTTGGGGGCTTATCATTCCTTATTCCAATACCCATTCCAGAATTCATACAGGTAGAGGAATACATAAATCGTCAGCCCCAAAATAACACTGATTGCTGTTTTGTCACGGTGGTATTCTCAGTGTGTGTCTTACAAGACCTTTTGTAGCCAAAGCAATTTAGCAAACCACTGGAGCTCTGATTATCTTTAAGATGCTTTAGAGTGTGGTGTGAAGAGCAGCTGGACTCCTGTCCAGTTTTTCTTCATAAAGGGAAGAGCTATTTTGCAACAATAAGCTAAACTTGGGTTATTAAAGTACGACACTCTAAAAGGCTTTGGGCTGAGGCAGCCTGGCTCTTTAGCAAATGGGAAAGGAATCAATAGACAGCATTTAACCATCTGGGCATCTAATCTGCTTTTCGTTGTAAAACTTTTCGTGTCTTGGATTGCAAGACCAAATATTCCTTCAAAGTTTAGTCTAAGCAGCCAAAAGCTTTATTAATTGTGTTTTGAATGATTAAACCATCACACACACACACACACACACACACACACACACAGTGAGAGCAGAACAAGAAATTATGGGCAGAAGAACATTAAAGAAATGTCCAACTTAGAACTAAAGAGGAATAATAATTAATCAGTGGAATGGCTTGCCTTCGGAAGTTGTGGGTGCTCCATCACTGGAGGTTTTTAAGAAGAGACTGGACAACCATTTGCCTGAAATGGTATAGGGCACAGGTCAGCAATCTGCGGCTCCAGAGCCGCATGTGGCTCTTTGAGCCTTCCCCTGTGGCTCCCAGCCTCCTCTGCCATTTGCAGAGAGAGACAGAGACAGAGACAGAGAGAGGCACTTGCACTTCCCTTCTCTCTCTCTGTTTGTGGTTTTGTGTGTGTGTGTGTGTGTGTGTGTGTAAAAGAGAGTAGACTCACGTTGTTCTCCAACAAGCTGAAAAGCTTTTTGGGCGGGGCTTCTCCCTTTGCTGCGTCTCTGCAGAAAGCAGGAAGGGCAGGAGAGAGCTAGCTAGCCCAGCTATGCTGACACAGGAATTCTGGGAGTTGAAGTCCATGAGTCATAAATGAGCCGAGGTTGCCTACCTCTGAGCTTGTTGGAGAACACCTTGAAGCCAGCTTGCCAGATGAGCAGAAGATCGGAGAGAGGGAGAGAGAGGGGGGGAGAGAAAGAGAGAGAGGGGGGAGAAAGAGAGAGAGGGAAAGAGAGAGAAAGAAAGAGAGTGGGGGAAGAGGACTAGCAGACAAGGGCAGAAAGAGAGAGAAAAAGAGAGGGAGGGAGGGAGAGAGAGAGAGACAGAGAGACCCTTTTGACATCTAAAATGAAGATAACACTGCATATATCCTATTTTACCTTTATGAGATATATGTATATGTATGTGTGTGTGTGTGTGTGTATGTATATGTATGTATGTATGTATGTGTATGTATATGTATAGGTATAGGTATAGGTATATGTATATGTATATTTTAAAGGTAAAAAAGGATATATGCAGTGTTATCTTCATTTTAGATATCAAAAGGGTTTTGTGCTCCCAGTTTTGTTTTCAGTGGAAAATGGGTCCAAGTGGCTCTTTGAGTGTTTTGGGTTGCCTACCCCTGGTATAGGGTCTCCTGCTTGAGCAGGGGGTTGGACTAGAAGACCTCTAAGGTCCCTTCAAATTCTGTTATTCTGTTAGGGGAACTAGATAGGTTTAGTCTAACAAAGAGAAGGATTAGGGGTGACATGATAGCAGCCTTCCAATATCTGAGGGGTTATCACAGAGAAGAGGGAGTCAACCTTTTCTCTAAAGCACCTGAGGGCAGGACAAGAAGTAACCGGCGGAAGATCATTGAAGAGAGATCCAATCTAGAACTAATCTAGAAATTGCCTGATAGCGAGAACAAATAATGAGTGGAACTGGCTTGTCTTCCGAAGTTGTGCTCCATCACTGGAGGTCTTCAAGAAGAGACTGGGCAGCTATTTGTCCAGAATGGTACAGGGTCTCCTTCTTGAGCAGGGGGTCAGACTAAAAGACCTCCAAGGTCCCTTCCAACTATTACTCTGTTACACTTGTGTAGTCAAGGGCACTCTTTCTGTAACAGTTATGTTCTCCTTCTCCTTTCTTTAGGGCAATTCTGGCCTGGGGTTCAGTATTGCTGGAGGAACAGATAACCCACATATCGGGGACGATCCTGGAATATTTATTACTAAGATAATACCAGGAGGAGCTGCCGCCGAGGATGGAAGACTCAGGTAATTTGTGCTTTCATTTTCTAACCCTATAATCCAGTGGTTCTTAACCTTTTTGAAAGAATCGCCCCCTTGAGCCAATGAGGAAGTTGTCATCGCCCCCCTCCCCCAACATAACCTCTCAATCACAACATAGGAAATAATTCTTCAATTTATGCAAACACTTTTTTTTGTTTTCTTTAAAATTGTCAACAGGACATATCGATGCAAATAATTTATTTCCAGTCTTTTTCCAGTATCTCAACTGTGTGAAAAACTTTGGTGCCACCCGTCACTTTATTCCCAAACTTCGTGATACATGTATTTCATTATTATTTATTCAAGACACTTAAATGTAATGACCACTGAAAACAAAATTCAATTGCAAGAAAGTGAAATGCCCAAAAAGAAAAACAGTAACGTTTAATGATTGAATTACAAGTGAAATTTAAGACACAAAAAGAAATATAAAAAGGGTAGAGGCTGCTGTGCAACACACATGAAGATAAGCGATGCGTCTTCACATATGTACAGCGTTCTGTACTGAAGCTAGCTGGAGGAACATTTGAAAACACAATTCAACCCACTAATAGCGAGCAATCTAATGTTTTTGTATGACAGATATGCAGCGGTTCACTGTATGAAAAAGTCTCAAAAGTGTCCCCAAAACTTCTCGCTCCATCGCCCTCATATCGCCCTCTTTTTGTTCATTCGCCCCCGCATCGCCCCTTTTTGTTCCATTGCCCCCCTGAAAAATGAAATCGCCCCCTGGGGGGCAATATCGCCCAGGTTAAGAACCACTGTTATAATCCATGTGACACTGTGCCACCCTTTCGACGCGGGGTCCCGCCGACTGAATTGTGCACTGTGTAAAGTACAGGCAATCCTCAATTTACGATCACAGTTGGGACTCGGGTTTCCGTTGCTCAGCAAGGTGATTGTTAAGTGAGTCACATCTGTTTTTGCAACCTTTTTTTTGCGCCATGGTGGTTCAACAAATGACTGCTATTGTTAAGCCAATCGTGCAGTCGTTAAGCGAATCTGGCTTCCGTATTAACTTTGTTTGCCGGAAGTTGACTGAGAGGGTCGCAAATAGAGTTCAGATGACCTCAGGATGCTGCAACTATCACAAATTTAGATCAAACCTTTTAGTCGTAGGGTTCGCTTGTTCAGCAACAGTCATGATTTTATATATGTGTTTTTATCCAGGGTAAGGGATTTCAAACATCCTGTTTTTTTCCTAGTAAGGAAAGAGTTTGAGGCTCTGGATCATTTGGATTGCTCTCTGCACTCTTTCCAACATTATTATATTATTCCCCCCCCCCCAATTATGGTGTAAGAGATGGGTCTCCAAGATCCCACATACAAATATATGTAAGGACATGAAAGTATGGGGAGATTTAATTTCAATCCCTTTCTAATAATGCTCAACACGGAATTTGTGTTTTTTTAAAATATAGGTATTACGCACTAAATTGTTAGGTTCTTTTACAAATAGAAAGAATAAAGGGGTGAGACAGCATTATTAACTTACTTCCAAGAGATTGTATACAAGAATCATCAAACAATTCTTAGTCACAGCTGGATCAGACAGATTGATTTTGTAAAGTTAGTGTTTTCCACCTCGGTTTATGGGATCAGCTGGGTATTATGAAGCTGCTGGTGAGGAAATACAGACAAATTTCTAATCCTTTTTCCTCATTATAATCTATGCTGCTGGTTAAAGAGAATCTGGACTTCTGCCTGTGTTGCCAAGTAGCATCCGTGGATTTACAATCTGACAGATACTTGTCAGCAATGCTGTTGAAGGATTTAAGAAACTATATATTGGGGGGGGGGAAGAAACCACATTAGAGCTGGAACAGCCAACAGATTCATGAAGCAGGGAACTGCTGACCACAATAGGTCCATTAATCAGCTTAATAGATTGCACTGTTCCTAGATCCTAGCACACGGGTGTCAAACTCAATTTCATTGAGGGCCGCATCAGCATTGCGGTTGCCCTCAGGGGGCTGGGTGGGTGTGGCCAGGGTGGGTGCAGCCTACTGGGTGGGTGTGGCCAGTTCTATATCATTCGCTGTGGGGGCCTGGGCAGGAGTGGGATAGATCTGAGGGTCTCTGGCAGAAGGGGGTGGGACCAGGGCAAGTGCCAAGGCATGGTCCACTGGAGGAACCTCACTGTTCCTCTCAGGCCATGCGGGGGGGGGGGGCTTATGGAGCTAAGACTGAATACGTTTCAGCATAGATGGCCACCACAAAATTGTACATTGGCTCCCGGACTACATGAGCTGGTGGTGAGCCTGATAAAAAAGCCCTCAGATCCGTGGCTCTGGCTGAGATGAGTTTGTTGGTTTGTTCTGAAAAATTATTGGCTGCCCATCCTCCTTTCCTGGACCAGGACTCTCTGCGCTCAGTCATTCCATCCCGAGTCATCTCACGACTGGACTACTGTAATGCGCTCTGCATGGGGCTACCCTTGAAGAGCATTCAGAAGCAACGACTGGTGCAGAGTGCACAGGCACAGGTGGTTTGGGGACACCCCCCCCCCAAGAAAGGACTTTTGGTACACCACTGCTCCATGGGCTGCACTGGTTACCAGTCTGCTTCCCGGTGCAATCCAAGGTGATCACTTTGAAAGCCCTTCATGGCATGGTCCAGGCTAGGGTTGATGGACTGTCTCACCCCACTGGTGGGGTCCAGGAGGTGGGCCTTCTCTCCTGTTGCTCCTGTCCTCTGGAACATCTTGCTCTCCCTCCCCCTTGATGCGAGATTGGCCTCAACCCTCCTATCTTTTCATAAGGGCCTAAAGATGTAGCTCTGCCAGTTGGCTTGGGCCCCCAGTCGGGGGACAGCCCAATGGAGGTGGTTGATCAAGTAATGACAGCTCCCACCCAGCCCCCACTTCACCCCTAGCCTCCCCTTGGGTCTTTGGTTTTGATTCTAACTTAAGCCGCCCAGAGTTAGCATAGGGTAAGATGGGTGACCGATAAATTTTATGAATGAATGAATGAACACATACATACATACAGTAGTGGTCAAAATTGTGGAAACCTTTTGGGGAAAGTATATTTTTGAGGTTTGATGGCTAATAACACCACTTTGTTTTGGAGTAGTACCATAAAATTATATATCAATGGAAAGCTAATAACACCACTTTGTTTTGGAGTAGTACCATAAAATTATATATCAATGGAAAGATAATTTAATCAAGAATGTAATGCAAGATAGTTTGTTCAATTATCTGTGCTGTATTCTATGAAAAGTTAAAGCCAAATAACCAGAAAAAGGAAGCACAATTTGCTTAGGTTGATATCAGGTAGGTTTCCTTCATCCGATGGTAGCCAATGAGCAGGAGTGTTTAGAGACCCAATCAGGTGTCATCTTGTTTTGGCCATGAGCCAATCAGATCACAGTAGGATTCAGTTATTGATGTCATGTATTGAAGCTGAGAGGAGGACATTTGTCAGTGTGTTATGTGATCGCTATCAAGTTGGTTGGGGGTTTGTGTGTTCTTTCATTTAGTGAGCTTGTAAAACATAATAAAATTAAAGTAATGGTGCAAAGAGTTGACTGGTTGCCCAGAAAGCAATGTAAAATAATATTATTAAGTAAACAAGGCTACAGTTATAAAGAAATTAGAAGAAAAATGGGTGGAAACTTAACCAAAGGTGGCATTTCTACTGTACACTTTTCCCAAAAGGTTTCCACAATTTTGGCCACTACTGTACATACATAAATCTAGCCTAGAGGCTACTCTGGCAGCTTCCAGCAATAAAATGGGGGGAAATGTGAAAAAATAACAACAGTAAAGGAATAAAACAATAAAAATAAACAATGGAAATACAATAATACAAAATTTTTTTTTTTTTTATTGAAAGTTTTATAAATTTTACAAAAAAGAAAAAATAATACAAAACAAGAGGCAACATATACAGAAAAATAAAACTAAACAATACATATATTAAATAAAAAAAAGGAAAAAAAAAAAACCCCATCCCCCAACCCTCCCAAAAAAAAAACAAAAAAAAAACCTCCCTTCCCCCCCCCCTGAGCTTCCCAGAGCAGAATATAGGCTTAAAAAATAAAAATAAAAATTAAATTAAAAACTTTATATTTATATATATAAAAAAATTATCTATAATATATATGAAAATAAAACTTATGAAAAAACTATATAATATTTTTGTATACCCAATCTAAATTGTATAAATTTTATCCATTTATCCCAAACAGCAAAAAACTTCTCTTGCGTTTGTTGCTTTAAGAAAGCCGAAATCTTTGCCATTTCTGCCAGATAAGCTACTTTAAGAAACCATTCCTGCAATGTAGGCAAAGATTCCTTCTTCCAGTATTGTCCTACTAACAGCCTAGCGGCTGTGATCAAGTTTAACATCAATACAACCTCCTTTGTATCACAATCTGTAACAATACCTAACAAAAATAATTGCGGAGTAAATTTTACCCTCCTTCTAAAAATTCTCTGGATATTCCACCATATTTTAATCCAAAATGCTTTTATCTCTCTGCATGACCACCAAATATGATAATAAGAAGCCTCCTTATAACCACATCTCCAACATTTGGGTTGCACGTCAGGATACATATAAGACATTTTTTGTGGATCAAGGTGCCATCTATAAAACATTTTATAAAAATTCTCCCTTAAGTTCTGTGCTTGAGTAAATTTGACATTTCTCACCCAAATAGTTTCCCAGGTGTCCAATGAAACTGGCTCACCAAAATTCTGCGCCCATCTAATCATACAATCTTTAATTAGTTCCGTTTCTGAGTCCAATTCAACTAAAACCCCATAAATTCTCTTAATGTGGGTTTGTCTTTGATCCTTCAGTTGCTTAATAAGGTTTTCATCTTCTCTAAGAAAACCCACCTTACAATCCATCTTCCATCTATCTAATAATTGCCTATATTGGAACCAAGAATAAGTAAAATTTTCTTGTGCTAACTCTTCCCGTGATTTTAATTGCCAGTTTTGTCCATCCCATTTAAGTAACTGTCTATAAGACACCATATCCATTTTAACCCCTCTTTTTATTCCTTCTATCGCATGCCAAGGTATAGCCCATAATGGTACTTTAAAATCACTTTTATAATATTTTCTCCAAATCCTAAGTAAAGAAATTCTTAAAATATGAGATTTAAAAGCCCAATCTATTTTTTTATTAAATATTAAATAGGCATGCCACCCATAAAGTAAATCCCATCCCTCTAAGTAAAGTATCTCAGAATTTGTCAAATTTACCCAATCACTAATTAATGTTAAAACCACCGCATCATAATATAATTTCAAATTTGGTACCTTAAGTCCACCCCTCTCACGGAAGTCTTGCATAATTTTAAACTTAACCCTTGGTTTTTTCCCTGCCCAAATAAATTTGTTGAGACCCTTCTGCCACTCATTTAAATTAATCTCATTTTTCAAAATTGGTAACATTTGAAACAAAAAAAGAAACTTGGGTAGAATATTCATTTTTATCACTGCAATTCTTCCCATGAGGGATAATTGCAACTTTTCCCAATTCTTCAAGTCCTTCTGTACCCTGACCCACAACCTTTCATAATTATTTTTAAATAATTTTGCATTAGAAACAGACAGCATCACCCCCAAATATTTTACCTTATTAACAATCTCAAAACCCGTCAAGTTGACCAAAATCTGCTTCTCCTGACTCGACATATTTTTAGGTAAAATTTTAGTCTTATTTACGTTAATCTTAAAACCCGAAACCAAACCATAATGATGAATCAACTGTAATAAGTTTACTACAGAATAATCAGGTTGCGACAAAGTAACAACCAAGTCATCCGCAAAAGCTCTCAACTTATATTCTTTTTTATTAACATATATTCCTTTAATTTCCTGAGACTCTCGAATTTTGATCAATAATATTTCCAATGTTAAAACAAACAACAATGGCGATAAAGGACACCCCTGTCTAGTACCTTTCTCTATTGTAAAAACCTCCGACAAACCTCCATTAACAATAAGTTGTGCCGTTTGTTTTTGATATATTACCGTAAGGGCTTGTAATATCTTTTCACCAAAATTCATTTCTTCCATTACTCTTAACATAAAATGCCAATTCAATTGATCAAATGCTTTTTCAGCATCTAAAAATATGAGCCCTGCAGGAACTTGGTTGTTCTTGTCTAAATATTCTAGTAAATTAATAATTTGTCTGACATTATTTTTCATATACCTTCCTGTTATAAATCCTGATTGATCTTTATGCACAAGATGATGCACCACCCTCATAAGCCTATTTACCAAAATTTTTACAAATATCTTATAATCCACATTTAAAAGAGATATAGGCCTGTAATTTTTTGGTAGGGTAAGATCTTGATCCTCCTTTGGAATCAATGATATAAAAGCACTACGCCATGAAGGAGGAATCTCTAAACCCTGTAAAATACCATTAAAAAGATCATGTAATGGTTGGATCATCTCCTCTATTAGAACTTTGTAATAAACAGCTGTTAACCCATCCGTACCCGGTGCTTTCCCTAATTTCAATTGTTGAATTGCTGAGGTAATTTCCTCCTTAGTAATTAAACCATTAATTTCATATTTCTGATCCTCAGTCAGTTTAGGAAAACTTGCCTCAGCTAAATATTTATTTATATCTAGCATTTGTATATTAGTAGATTTATATAGGTTTTGATAATAATCCAAAAAAGATTTTTTAATCAATTCCTTCTGAGAAACTAATTTACCCTTATAGTTTATTTTCTCTATTATTCTTTGTCTCTGTTTCTTTCTTAATTGATAAGCCAACCATCTCCCAGGCTTATTGGCATTACAAAATGTATTTTGTTTCATAAATAATAAGTTGGTTGCAGCTTGATCTGCTATCAACATATTAAATTGTGACCTTAATAACTTTACAGATTCTTTAATACTCTCATCAGAAGGATTTAAAATCAAAGCCCTTTCTTTTAATTTAATTTCATCTTCAAGTTCTCTACGTTTCTGAATCTGATTTCGCTTATAAAAATTATTCATTTTTATCAAAACACCGCGCATAAATGCTTTACCTGCATCCCATACCATTGACATTGAAGTCCCCTTATACATATTCAAAGCAAAATAGTCCTTTAAACACTCCTTTAGTTTTTGAACATTCTTTTCTTGTCTAAACAAATTTTCATTAACTCTCCAAGATCTTCTTTCCTCTTTCTCTTGAATCAGCTCCATCCAAACTGAACTATGATCCGTCAGTGATCTAGGAAAAATCTTTACATTCTTTACTTTATTATACAAGTCCGTGGTAATCAAGAAAAAGTCAATTCTTGAAAAAGATTGGTGTCTATCAGAAAAAAAAGTAAAGTCTCTCTCCTCTTGATTACGTTCCCGCCAATAATCCCTTAATTCCCAGTCTTCTTTCATGTCAAAAAAGGCTTTAGGTAGCCTTGCTTGTTTAAGAAAAGGAGAGGAACCTTTCTTATCCCTTAGTGTATCTAAGACACCATTCCAATCACCCATTAATACCACTGATCTATAATCAAGCAAAGTTATTTTTTGATGTAACTGTTTATAAAATTGTTCCTGTTGTTGATTTGGAGCGTAAAGTCCAACTATAAGTACTTTCTTACCATATATACCAAGTTCAATCATCACATATCTCCCCTGGGGATCTGATTCTACCAGACAAGCTGGTAGGTTTTGTTTAACATATATAACAACTCCCCCTTTCTTCCCAGGAGCAGGAGATATAAAATGAGATCCCAAACGAGCATTAACTAAATATTTCTGGTCTTTAAGTAAAATATGAGTTTCCTGTAGACAAATAACATCATTGGTATGTTGCTTCAAATAATAAAAGATTTTTTTCCGTTTCTGAGGAGAATTCAATCCATTAACATTCCAGGTCAAAAACTTTGCCATCTCCCTTGGCACGCAGCCTGGAGAAGACACCATCAAAATCTGACAGAGCTGCGTGTGTTGCATAACTCTTGGGTCTTGCTCCTCCCACCGGCGGTGAAGCACTTCCAGGAGAACTCTCTTTGGGCTCTTTTTTACGTTGCTCCTTCTCTTTACGCTTATAGGCTGCACGAGTCATCCTCTGCTCTTTAGCCTCCGTCTGGCGTTGCTTTGCCGCTTCTATCATCCCTGCGGAAACCAAATCTAATGCCTCAGATTGCTGCTCAGCTTCCTTACCACTCAAAGATTTCCGACCAGATGAAGTTGAGCCTGCACCCAGGACCGAAGTATAAAAATCTCTAGCTTTATCAACTGTGTTCAATCTGTAGCGTGTCCCAGCATGGCTCAAAACAATACCCATCGGAATTTCCCATCTAAATGGCATCGATCTAGCTTTAAGCTCATTGGTTAAAAAAGCAAAGTCTTTTCTACTTCTTAAAATTTTGGATGGGATTTCCTTTAGAATGATGACATCTTGGGCGGCAATCTGAAATCTTTTGTTGTAAAAGGCTTGTATAATCTCATTCCGCAGGGACTTCTTTGTAAAGTAAATCACCACATCTCTAGGCAAATTCTTCTGCTTAGCAATCCAGGAGTTGAGTCTATAAATTTTTTCCACTTCTCTCTGTAATTCTCCTTTATCCATATCCAAGGCCAGCGCCAGATCAGTAAGGACCACCTCCACCAAATCTTGATTGATATCTTCCTTGAGGCCTCTAATCCTCAGGGCATACTCCATCTGTCTATACTGAAACATCAAAATATCTTCTTGTGAGGAGTCCACCTTCCTTTCCACGTCTTGAATTTTGTCATCCAAAGAGTCAACTTTGTCTTCCACTTCCTCAAGCCTTGCGTCGAGCTTAACCACCACAGTAGCCAAACCTGAAACAGCTGCCAATATATCTTGTCGTAGTTCATTATTATTTTCTTGCAATTTAGACTTTATCCCCGTTATCTCTTCTTTGAGATCAGATTTAATTTCTGATTTAATCTGTGAAACAAATTGATTCATTTCCTCTCTCATTTGAACTACAATCTCTCCCATTATGCCTCTAACCTCTTGTACTGAAAGTCCAGGTAGAGGAGGGGAGGGTGGTGGCTGAGCCGGTGGTACATGTTTAGATTGTTGTTGTAGCTGTGCAGTGGAAGTTATAGGAGAAGAAATAACCTTAGGTGCTGAGGAAGGCTGCTGCCTCTTTGAAGCCATTTTAAAAAGCACAATTGTCACTTCCCTTTCCCCTCCAGCCAAAAAGGGAGGAGGAAAGAAAAAAAAAAAATTTTAAAAAGAGACAAACTATAGTCATTAAAAATCCAGAGTAAATCCAAAGAATAAGTAGTAAAAGAGCAAACAGTTCAAAAGAAAAAATTCTAAACCAAAAGCAAAAGCAGAAGCAAAAAACAGTCCTTAGAAAGGGAAAGTAAAACAAAAGAGAAAGGAAAAAAAACTCCGACAGTTTCAAAACGCCATCTTAAATCCTTTCACTAGTATAACAAAAAAAAGGAGGAAAAATAGTAAAAATCAAAAGATAAAAAAATAAACACCTAAAATATAACAAAAAATCCTTTAAACTGCTCCGTCCGTTTAAAAATTACTCACCAAAATGCTGTAAACACGGAGATAGAAGCGGCGGTTTCTTTTGCTTCCTAGGAAGCAAAAACAGCTGGGAGGCGGAGATCAGCAAGAGCTCCGAGGGAACACTCCTTTCACCCCCTCTAGAAATAAATCCAGAGGGGGTTCAGGGGTTCTACCTCTACTCTTGCGTTCTCTGTCCCTTCCCTTTGCCCGGGAAGGGATTTCCGAGCCGCGGGCCAGCTGATGCGCGCTGCGCTC